>NW_028270189.1:33817821-34117821 GCF_037043375.1 Chiloscyllium plagiosum
CCTATTTCAAGGACTGCAATTTCCCCTCCCATGTGGTCAACAATGCCTTCCAGTGTATCTCCTCCGCTTCTCACATCACTGCCTTTGAACCCCACCCTTCCAACCCCAACAAGGATGGGATCCCCCCACTCCTCACCTTCCACCCAGATACAACACATCATCCTCTGCCATTTCCACCACCTACAATCAGACCCCACCAGAAATATGTTTCCCTCCCCTCCCCTTTCAGCATTCCACAGAGACCATTCCCTCTGTGACTTCCTCGTTAGGTCCACGCTCCCCACCAACCCATCCTCCACTCCCAGCACCTTTGCTTGCCACTGCAAGTAGTGTAAAACCTGTGCCCACACCTCCATCCAAGGCACCAAAGGATCCTCCCACATCCAGCAGAAATTTCCCTGCCCACCCAAACACCTCAACTATTGTGTCCTTTGCTCTCAATGTGGTCTCCTCTACACTGGGGAGTCAGGACGCCAAATTGTGGAATATTTCAGGGAATATTTCTGGGGCACATGCACCAACCAACCCCACCACCTTGTGGCCGACCACTTCAGCTACATCACCTCCGCCGCCACGCTGCCAAGGACATGCAAGTCCTGGGTGTCCTCCACCCCCAAATCCAAGCCACCCCACGCCTGGAGGAAGAACACCTCATCTTCCACCTTGGAACCTTTCAACCACACGGCATCAAGGTTTCCTCATCTCCTCTCCCGCACCTTATCACAGATTCAACCCTCCAACTCGGCACTGGCCTCCTGAACTGTCCCACCTGTCCACCTTCCTTCCCAATTATCCATTCCACCCTCTCACCACTACCCCATCTACATCTACCTAGTCTCTTCGTAGCTCCCTTCCCCCCAACCCCAAACACCCCTCCCTATTTATCTCTCAGCCCTCTTCCCCCAACTCCCACATTTCTGATGAAGTGCTTACATGCCCAATATGTCAATTCTCCTGCTCCTTGGATGCTGCCTGACCTGCTGTGCTTTTCCAGCGCCACACTTTAACACAAGCTGGAAGAACAACACCTCATCTCCCAGTCAGGGACCCTACAATCCTCTGGCTTCAACATCAAATTCAATAATTTTAGGTCCTGAACTCTCCCACGTCCTAGTGTCTTTGCCCCTTACCCCACACACCAGGCCTTTTTATTACATAGCCTGGCATTACACACTACCTATGGTTAGCCACTAACAGTCCCCATAAACAGCTATTCACCCTCCCCCTCAGATCGTTATCCACTCCTTTGTCCAACTGCTCCTATCTCTCTCTTTGGACTCTATCCCCCCTATCATTTACTCCTTAACCCCTACCTTCTGCATAAAAACCAACATTTTTTTCTCAGTAGCATCAGTTCCTGAGGATGTCACCGAATCCAAAATGCGAACCGATTTCACTTCACAGATGCTGCCAGATCTGCTGAGTTTTTCCAGTACTTTCAGTTGTTGTGTGTGATTTACAGCATCCACAGTTCTTTCAATTTACCCGGAGTATCTAATTCAGCTCTAGCAGACTGAAACAGTGTTTATCAACCCTCCCAGTCCACACTAACTCCATCTCTCTCCCAGTCTCTGCATTCTCTCCCACTCCCTTCACACTCAGAGTCCTCCCTCACAGTGACACTGCGCCTGCAAAGCTGATGGTCATGTGTTGGCCTGCTGGACCCACCCCTCATTCACTCCCATTGGCTGGAGGATCATGCCAACTCTCCGATTGGTCTGAAGCTGTGTCAATCAGCCAGGCCCCATTGTGACCTGAGTGGTGGGATCCTCCCAGGTGCATCAGAGGCTGAGGGGTGACCTCATAAAGGTTTATAAAATCATGAGGGGCATGGGTAGGATAAATAGACAAGGTTGTTTCCCTGGGGTGGGTGAGTCCAGAATGAGAGAGCATAGGTTTAACATGAGAGGGGAAGAATTTAAAATGGATCAGAGGGGCAATTTTTTTTCCCACCGAGGTTGGTGCGTGTATGGAATCTTCTGTCGGGAAGTGGAGGATGTTGGTACAATTATACCATTTGGCATCTGGATGGGTATATGAATAGGAAGGGTGCAGAGTGATAAGTGCCAAGTGTTGGCAAATGGGACTTAGATTAGGTTGGGATATCTGGTCAGCATGGACCAGTTTAACCAAAGGGTGTATTTTCATGCTGTACATCTCTACAGCTCTGCCCTGTGATGAGCTTCATCATTCACAGTGAATGAGGCAGTATCACAGAGCACAGGGGCTGGGAGCTATTCAGCCCATTGGGGCTGTACTCTCTCCCTCTGGAGATGGTACCAGTCAGTTCCAACTCACCTCCCATTTGGACATAGCCTTCCAAATCCTTCCTTAAAAAGTTAAATTTCAAATTTGTTTTGACAATAGCTACTGAATCGGCATTCAGCTGTCTTTCAAACTGTTCCAGATGCTCAGAACTTAGTGAGTAAAATAATCTTCACATTTTTAACCTGCATAATTTGCCAGTTACCTGAAAGTAGTTACTAAAAATTGTGACGTTAAAAATTTCTCACTCTGTCTCTCTATAAATGAAATATCCTGGAAACAAATCAACTACTGGTCAAAATCACTGCTTATCCTTCTCAGCTCCAAGGAGAATTGTCTGACCTTCTGCTAACTCTCCATAAAAGAGAAACCTATCTTAATTTTAATTTATTAGTGTCGTAGAGATGTACAACACAGAAACAAACCCTTCAGTCCAAATTGTCCATGCCGACCAGATATCCTAAATTAATCTCGTCCCATATGCCAGCACTTGGCACATAGCCTTCTAAACCTTTCCCAATCACATATCCAATGAGATGCGTTTTAAATGTTGTAACTATACCAGCGTCCACACTTTCTCTGGCAGCTTATTCCATACACGTATCACGTTCAGCTTGAAACTTTGCCCCTAATATCCCTTTTCAATCTTTTCCCTCACGCCTGTGCTTTCTAGTTTTGGACTCACCTAAACATGAATAAGACCCTGGCTGTTTACCCTATCCATGCCCCTCACGATTTTATCAACCTCTATGGTCACCCCTCAGCATCCGATTCTCCAGTGAAAACAGCTTCAGCCTATTCAGCCTCTCCCTTTAGCTCAATCCCTCAACCCTGGAAACATCTTTGCACATCTTTTCTGAATCCTTTCAAGTTTCACAATATCATTCCGATAGTGGGGAGACCAGGACTGAAAGCAGAATTCCAGATGTGACTGAATCAATGTCCTGCACAGCCGCAAAATGACGTCACAACTCCTGTACTCAATGCACTGACCGATAAAGGCAAGAATACTAAACACCTTCTTCACTACCCTGCCTATCTATGATTCCACTTTCAAGGAACTATGAACCTGCACTCCAAGATCTCTTAGTTCAGCAACACTGCCCAGGACCTTCCCATTAAGTGTAGAAGTCCGGCCCTGATTTGCTTTTCCAAAATGCAGAACCTCACATTTATCAAAATTAAACTTCATCTGCCACTCCTCAGCCCATTTGATCGGAGTCTCATTGTACTCTGAAGTAACTTTACTGTCCACTGCACCTCAAATTTTGGTGTCTACTGTAAACTTACTAACCATAGCTCCTATATTCACATGGAAATCATTGATATAAATGACAAAAAGCAGTGGACCCAGCACCCAGCCTGACAGCATTTTGCTCACCACAGGCTTCCAGTCCTAAAAGCACCCTCCACCAAGACACTGACTGCTCAGCAAGGTTAGAGCTCATGGAATACAGGGAGAACTAGCCAATTGGGATCCAGAACTGGCTCAAAGGCAGAAGACAGAGGGTGGTGGTGGAGGGTTGTTTTTCAGACTGGAGGCCTGTGACCAGTGGAGTGCCACAAGGGTCAGTGCTGGATCCACTACTTTTCATCATTTATATGAATGACTTGGATGTGAACATAGCAGGCATAGTTAGTGAGATGAAACCAAAGTTGGAGGTGTAGTGGACAGTGAAAACAATTACCTCAGAGTACAACGGGATCTTGATCAGATGAGTGAATGGGCTGAGGAGTGGCATTTGGGGAAATCAAATCTTAGCAGGACTTATACACTTAATGGTAAGGTCCTGAGGAGTGTTACTGAACAAAGAGACCTTGGAGTGCGGGTTCATAGCTCCTTCAAAGTGTAGCCAAGGTAGATAGGATAGTGAAGGCGGCATATGGTTAGAACATTAAGTACAGGAGTTGGGAGGTCATGTTGTGGCTGTACAGGGCATTGGTGAGGCCACTATTGGAATATTGCGTACAAATCTGGTCTCCTTCCTATCGGAAGGATGTTGTGAAACTTGAAAGGGTTCAGAAAAGATTTACAAGAAAGTTACCAGGATTGGAGGATTTGAGCTCAGCTGGGGGTTGAATAGATTTTGAATAGACTGGGGCTATTTTCCCTGGAGCGTCGGAAGCTGAGAGGTGAGCTTATAGAGGTATTTAAAATCATGAGGGGCATGGATAGGATAAATAGACAAAGTCTCTTCCCTGGGGTGGTGGATCCCAGCACTAGAGGGCATAGGTTTAGGGTGAGAGGGGAAAGACTTTAAAAAGACTTGTGGGGCAACGTTTTCACAGAGGGTGGTACGTGTATGGAATGAGTTGCCAGAGGAAGTGGTGGAAGTTGGACGAATGCAACATTTATAAGGCATCTTGATGGGTATATGAATAGGAAGGATATGGGCCGGGTGCAGGCAGGTGGGACTACATTGCGTTGGGATATCTGGTCAGCATGTACTGGTTGGACCGAAGGGTCTCTGCTTGTGTGTTGTACATCTATGACTCTTTGATCTTCCAAACAATGTTGTATCCAAATAGCTAGTTCCGCCTGTATTCTATGGTGTTGAACTTGCTAACCAGTCTGTTATGTGGAACCTTGTGTCTTTCTCAAGTCCAAGTTAATGACTTCCATGCACAAAGCCATGCTGACTATCCCTAATCTTTTCTTGCCTTTCCAATGACATGTAAATCCTGTCCCTGAGAATCCCTTCCAACAACTTGCCTGCCACTGACTTCAGGCTCACCGGTCTATAGTTCCCTGGCTTTTCCTTACTACCTTTCTCAAATAATGATTTGGAGATGCCAGTGTTGGACTGGGGTGTACAAAGTTAGAAATCACACAACACCAGGTTATAGTCCAAACGTTTTAATTGGAAGCACACTTCCAAATAAACCTGTTTGACTATAACCTGGTGTGTGATTTTTAACTTTCTCAAATAATGGCACCCATCTTCCATCACCTTGTCTGTGGCAATCGATGATACAAATATCTCAGTGAGGGGCCCAGCAATCACTTCCCTGGCTTCCCACAAAGTTCTGGGATACACCTGCTCAGATTCCTGGGATTTATCCACCTTTCTGCTTTTTAAGACATCCAGTAGCTCCTCCACTGTAATATGAACAATTGCCAAATTATCACTATTTATTTCTCCAAACTCTCTAGCTTCCATATCATTTTTCAGTAAAAACTGATGTGAAATACTTACAGAATCTCTCCCACCGCCTGCGGTTCCATAGACAGCCTTACTGATTTTTGAGGGTTGCTATTCTCTGCCTGGTTACTCTTTTGTCCAGCCATCCCTTTCCCTGGAAATAACCTCCCGCAAACAAATTTTGCAAGTTCTTACCTTGTGCCATCGAAATTGTCCAATTTAGAAGGCTACCTATTAGATCTGGTCTATTATTTTCTGTAACTATTTTAAAGCTAGTAGAATTATTAGAGAATCCAGATAGCGTGGAAGCGGGCCATTCAGCCCATCACATCCACACTGAACATCAGAGCCTTCTACCCTACCCCTATAATGTTGCAATTCCAATGAGCAATCCACCTGGCCAGCACATCCCTGAACACTATGGGCAATTCAGCCTGGATAACCCACCCATCCTACACATCTTTGGACAGTGGGAGGAAACCAGAGCAACCAGACGAAACCCAAGCAGACAACCACAACAAGGTGATCATCCCTTTCTTATTTCCCAATTCTATCCAAGTAACTTCACTGGAAATATTCCCAATATCCTCCCTGAGCACAACCATAAAGGTATCCCTAATCCAAAACGCCATTCTGCCTCCTCTCGTCCCCCTTTCTATCCTTTCCATTGCACCCTAGAACATTAAGCTGCCAGTCCTATCCATCACTGAGCCACGTTTCTGTAATATCCATGACATCCCAGTCCCATGTTCAAAACCATATCCTCAGCTCATCTGCCTTCCCTGACGGGCCCCTTGCACTGAAATAAATGCAGTGAAACTGCTCTGTCCCACCTCGTTCTGTGCCTTGCCCTTGCCTGCCTTGACTGTCTAACTTCTCAACTGTACCAGGCTCAGACATACCTCTTCTCTCACTATCCCTTTAGGTTTACCCCCCACTCCCTCACTGGTTTAATGCCTCCTGAGTAGCACTAGCAAATCTCCCTGCCTGGATATTAGACACCTTCCAATTCAGGTACAATCCATCCTTCTTATGCACGTCAATTCTAACCCAGCAGAGATTCCAATGATCCAAACATGGCAATCCTTCTCCCCTGCACCAGATCCTTAGCCACACATTCATCTGCTCTATCCTGCTGTTCCTACTCTCACTAGCATGCGGCACAAAGAGTAATCCAGATATTACTACCCACGAAGACCTACTTTTTATCCTCCAGGATAATTTGCTATATTCTCTCGTCAGAACCTCATCCTTTCCTCTTCCGATGTCATTGGTACGAATGTATAATGAGCTCCCACTGATCATACTCCCTTTTGAGAATACTCTGCTCCCTCTCCGAGACATCCTTGTCCCTGACACCAGGGAGGTACCACCCATTCTGATGTCTCACTGTCAGCTGCAGAAACGGCAGTCTGTGCCCTATACCAGAGAATCTGCTATCACCATCGATCACCAGGAACCTCATATACCTCACATTACATTGGAGCCAGTCTCTGTACCAGTACCTTGCTTGTCAGTGCGATATGCCCCTGAGAGGGTGACCTCCTACGCTTTCCGAAACAGTGTACTTGTTTGAGATCAATCAGCCGGGCCCCATTGTGAGGTAAGTGGTGGGATCCTCTCTCTCTCTCTGCCCTGGGATGAGCTTCATCATTCACAGTGAATGGGGCAGTATCACAGAGCACAGGGGCTGGGGCTATTCAGCCCATTGGGACTGTACTCTCTCCCTCTGGAGATGCTGCAAATCTGTCCCAACTCCCCTCTCACTTGCCCAAATCCCACTAAGTCCTTCCTTAAAAAGTAAAATTATAAATCTGTTTGAGAACACCTGCTGAATCTGTGTCCAGCTGCCGTTCAGCCTATTCCAGGTGCGCAGAACTTACTGAGTGAAATAATGTTCCCATTTTCACTCTGCTTTATTTGCCAGTTACCTGAAAGTAGTTACGAAAAATTGTGATCGTGCTAACAATTCCTCTCTCTCTGCAAATCAATTGTTTGGAAACAAATCTGCACCTGGTCCAAATCACTGCTTAACCGTCTCAGCTCCAAGGACAATTATCTGTGCTTCTGCTAGCTCTCCACAAAAGAGGAACGCATCTTAATTTATTAGTGTCATAGAGATGGACAGCACAGAAACAGACCTTCGGTCTAATTCGTTCATGCTGACTCGGAATCCTAAACTACTGGAGTCCCATTTGCCAGCTATTGGGCCCTATCTCTCAAAACCCATCCCATTCACGGATGCCTTTCAAATGTTGTAACTGTATCAGTCTCCACTACTTCATCTGGCAGCTCATTCACACACACACCACACACAGCTTGAAAACGTTGCCCCTTGGATCCCTTTTAAATCTTTGCCCTCTCAACTTAAGCCCATTTGCTCTTGTTTTGGACCCACCTCACCTGGGGGGGGGGGGGGGGGGGGGGGGGGGGAAAGACCCTGGCTGTTCACCGTATCCATGCCCCTCACGATTTATAAATCTCCATAAAGTCACCTCTGTCTTTGACTCTTCAGGGAAAATAGCCCCAGTCTCTCCCTGTAGCCCAAATCCTCCAACCCTGGCAAAGTCTTTGTCAATCTTGTCTGAACTCTTTCAAGATTCAGAACATCCTTCCCAGAACAGGGGATTTTGAACTTAAAACAGAATTCCTGAAATGGCTTAATCAATGTCCTGTCCAGCCACAATATGATGTCCCAGCTTCTGTATTCAATGCATCGACCAATAAATATAAGCATACCAAACACCACCTTCACTAGTCCGCCTATCTGCGACTCTACTTTCAACGAACAATGAATCTGAACGCCATGGTCTCTTTGTTCAGCAATACTGCGAAGGACTTTACCATTACGTGTATAAGTCCTGCCCTGATTTGCCTTTCCAAAATACAATAGCTCACATTTATCTAAATTGAACTCAGTCTGCCATTTTTCGTTCCATCTGAACAAGATCCTGTTGTATTCTGAACTAACCTTCTTCGCTGTCCACTACACCTCCAATTTTGGTGTCTTCTGTAAACCCACTGACTATATCTCATATATTCACATCCAAGTCATTTATTTGAGGACCGAATATCCATTCCTGCAGGACAATGCTGCTCATACGCCTCCAGTCGCAAAGCAACCCTCCATCACCACCCTCTGCCTCCTACCTTCAAGCCAGTTTTGTATCCAAATGGCTCGTTCTCCCAACATTTTATGTTATCTAACCTTGCTAACCAGTCTGCTTTGTGGAACATCGTTCAGTGCCCATATTGACAACGTCCACAGTCTGCCTTCATCAATCATCTTTGTCACATCTTCAAAAAAACTCAATCAAGTTAGAAAGAGAGAATTACTCACACAAAGTCATGTTGACTATCCTTAATCTTTCCTGGTCTTTCCAAATACATGTAAATCCTATCCCTCAGAATCCCTTCCAATAACTTGCCTACCACTGACTTCAGGCTGCCTGTTCTCTTGTTCCCTGGCCTTTCCTTACCACCTTTTTAAAATAACAACACTTGTCTTCCAGCACCTCACCTGTCACAAACGATGATATAAATACCTCAGGGAGGGGCACTGCTTTCCTAGCTTTCCACAAATTTCTGGGATACACCTGATCAGGACCCAGGGATTTATCCACCTTGATGCCATTTAAGACATCCAGTATCACATCCTCTGTAACATGGACACTTTTCAAGTTATCACTGTTGTTAACTATCAAGTTCTCCAAACTCTTCAGAAAAGAGTAGCATAGTATCTCTCCCACCTCCTGTTGTTCCACAGATGGCCTTCTTGATCTTTAAGAAGTTGTATTCTTTGTCTGTTTTTTCTTTTATCCTTGATATATTTGTAGAATCGCTTTGGATTCTACTTAAACCATTTCCTTGAGATATTTCATGTTCCCTTTTTGCTCATCTGATTTCCCTTGAGTATATTCCTGTAAAAACATGAACCTGTACTCCCAATTCCTCCGCCTCTGCCATATCTGCTCACAGTAGAAGCAATTCTACTCCAGGACATCCCAGAAAGGATTCCTATTTCAAGGACTGCATTTCCCTCCCACGTGATCAAAAATTCCCTCCAATGCATATCCTCCACTTCCCGTACCTCCACCTTCCCCCCACCCCTCCAACCACAATAAGAATATAATCCACCGGTCCTCACCTGCCACCCCACGAATCTCCAGATACAGCGCATTAACCTCTGCAATTTCCGCTACCTACAGTCAGACCCCACCACCAGGGATATATTTCCCTCCCCAGCCCTTTCTATGTTCCACAGAGACCATGGGATATTTGGTGCTGATGTGCTGCCCCACGGATACCTCAGTCACTCACCCTGCCCAATGGTCTAGTGATACTATCGCTAGATGGATAATCCAGACAACCAGAAAACGTTCTGGGGCCTCGAGTTTGGATCCTGTCACAGCAGACAGTGGAATGTGAATTCAATAAAAATGTGGAAGTAAGAATTTATTAAAGACCATGAATCCATTGTTGATTGTTGCAAAAAAAAAACCCATGAGATTCACTAATATCCTTCAGGGAAGGAATCTGCCATCCTTACCTGGTCTGACCTACATGTGACTCCAGACCAACAGCAACGTGGTTGAATCTTAACTGCCCTTGAGGCCCAGCCAGTGACACCCTCATCCTGTGAGTGAAGTTAAAAAGGTCAAGTCTTGTATACAATCATACTATTCTTACAGATAAGTGATCTGTTAGTAAATTTACTTCTCAATTCCCGGCTGACTATTTATTTCTCAGTTCCACCTGCACAACTTGCCTGGATGTACTTCCAGGAATATCCTCCTGAAGCCCAGCCATAATGTTATCCCTCATCAAAACCATCTCACCCCCCTGCTCTGTTGCCCCCTTTCTATCCTTGCTATAGCATCTATACCTTGGAACATTAAGCTGCTGGTCCTAACCATTCCTAAGTCATACCTCTGTAATTGCTGTAATATCCCAGTGCCATGTTCAAAACCATACCCTGAGCTCCTCTGCCCGACCTATCGGGCCTCCTGCATTGAAATAAATGCAGTGTAACTGCTCAGTCCGACCTCATTCTGTGCCTTGCCCTTGCCTGCCTTGACTGTTTGACGCCTGAACTGTACCAGCCTCAGACTTGGCTCTTTCCTCACTCTCTCTTTGAGTATACCTCCATTCCTTCACTGGTTTAATGCCTCCTGAATAGCACTAGCAACTCTTCCCTTTCAGTGCAGGTACAATCCATCCTTCTGATGGAGGTCAATTCTACCCCACAAGAGATTCGAATGATCCAACAATGTGAACTCTTCTATTCCTATGTCATTGATACCAATAAACAACAGCCTCCCCTCAAAATGGTTATTCTCCCCTTTAAGAATATTCTGCTCCCTCTCTGTGACATCCTTGTACAAAAATTACACATCCGAATAATAAACCTTACACTCATCAGGTCATCATAAAAGGATTACATGACACATTGAAGGTTTGGGGAGACCTTTTGAGAGAATGTGATGATTCAAAGGAGAATTTTTAAGCAGCAAAAGGGATTGATCTGGAACGCAATACTCACAATGCGAATATCCAGGTCCTGATGTACTGAGTAATTCAGAGTTTGGCAGAACATTTACTGAGATTACCATCTGAATGTCCACCTGTAATATCCTGTAATACAAGTTTATAAAATCTGTCACTCTCCGTTCAAGTTAGAAACCCACACCATCCCCTCCTCCTGGCGCAGGATTACTGTACATAGTTACAACAGGTCATCAGGAAGGGGAATGGAGTGTTTTGTTCAGAGGGTTTTCAGTATGAGAGTTTGGAGTATATACCCGAGAGTAACGTGAGGAAGTGGTGGTGAGACCACCATATCTGGAGTAAAGTGAGCAGTTTTGGTCCCTTTAGATAAGGAAATGTGTCACTTTATTGGAGGCATTTCAGGGAAGATTCACTCGTAGAAAGTGCGGACTGCAGATGCTGGAGATCAGAGCTGAAAAATGTGTTGCTGGAAAAGCGCAGCAGGTCAGGCAGCATCCAAGCAGAAGGAGAATCAACGTTTTGGGCATAAGCTGAAGAAGGGCTTATGCCCGAAACATTGATTCTCCTGCTCCTTGGATGCTGCCTGACCTGCTGTGCTTTTCCAGCAACACATTTTTCAGCAGGGAAGATTCACTGGGATGATCCCTGGTTTGGAGAGATTATCTTTTAAATAAAGGCTGAACAGGTTGGGACTCTACTCATTGGATTTTGGAGAAAGAGAGGTGATCTCATTGAGACAGATGGGATTCTTAAGGGGTTTGACAGGTTAAATACTGAGTGGATGTTTCCGAGTGTTAATACTGAAAAGGGAGTCTGGAACCAGATTCTGGGTCAGTCGCGGAATCAAGGGTTCTGCTTCAGATTCGTCAAGTTTAAGGCGACACAGAGGTGGGTAAGGGGTTTCAGTAGCAATGGAGCTGGGGTGAGGTGGAGACAGACAATGTTTAAGAGATTGGAATTCCCTGGTGTTTGGGATTGTGCAGATGTCTGATCAGAAGGTCACCTTAGGGTCAAATATAACAGCAATATTGTGAAGAACGTATTTCTGCCTCAGACAGTTACCAGGGAGAGGGAGAGGCTCAGCAGTAAGAGAAAGGAGTTTGGAATAACAACTGAAGGCAATGGGTTTAACCGTTACAATGTTTCATTGGAGGAAACTGCAGCTAATCAAGTAGTGGGAATGTGATAAGCAGTTTGGTAACTGAGTAACAGTGGAACAATGGAGAGGGATGGTGGGGAGGGAGAGCTGGGCAGTGTCAATGTACATGTGAAACCTAACATGGTGCTTTTTCACAATGTCAACTCCTGGCAGTATGTAGGTGAGATACAGGAGAGAGCAAGGATAGATACTGGAGGGACACCAAATGCAAGGAATTCAGAAAGGAAAGAGAGAGTGGAAATGGAGCAGGATTTTCCAAAAACCATGAGGTCAAAAGGAAGTTTTTCAAAGAAGGGGAGAGAAGGGCATAACCAGAAAAGACAGACAGCCAGAACAAGGAACAATATCTGTGAATCGGTGAGGAGGAGGAGGAGACAGAGTGTTGGAAAGTCTGTGGTTTAGCAAGCTTTGGGTAAATTGTAAAGATGAGCTCTGATAAGGCTTAACAAGAGACTGGAGAACGATGTAGGTTTAGGACAAAAACCAGGAACACCACGTGAGGCAGTTTGGCTCGGTGGGCTAGTGGGAGGGAGGGAAGCAGCAGATCGGATTATCTCAGTCATGGTGACAGAGAAACTCCATGTGCTCCTCACTCATGTTATTGGAGGGGAGGATAGAGGAGACAGGATGATGGACAGTGTTTTACAAAGAAACAAATCCAGGGTTAGTGATATTTAAAATGAGTGAACAAACCTGATGTGTTTAGCTTTTATCCAGAATATTAAAACAAACGACTGAAGTCCTGGTTCGAATCCCATCTTTATAGATGGTGGAATCTGAATTCACGAAAAAATAACTGGAATTAGGAATCTCCTGATTTCCATGAAACCATTGTCAATGGTAAAAAAAAATCCTGCCAACCTGACAGCGGCCCAGCCAGCTACTCACTGTACTAATCACTGCAAAGTCTCAACACAGGAATGAAACTGGATGGACCATGTGGCATCTAACAAGGCACCAGAAATTACAACCACAGAATCAGCCCTCTCGATGGTGCAACGTCCTCCTCACTAACATATGGTTTTTGGTGCCAAAATGTGGAGAGCTGTACCTCAGACTAGTCAAGAAGCAGCCTGACATAGTCATATTCACGGAATCATCCCTTACAGACAATGACCAGACACCACCATCACCATCCCTCGATATCGAGAGTGTGGTGCTGGAAAAGCACAACAGTCAGGCAGCATCAGAGGAGCAGGAGAATCGACGTTTTGAGCCTCAGCCCTTCATCAGTCTGATCTGGTGTGCTTTTCCAGCACCACACTATCGACTCTGACCTCCAGCATCTGCAGTCTTCAATTTCTCCTAAAATCTCTGGATATGTCCTGTCCCACCGGCAGCACAGACCAGACAGAGGTGGTGGCACAGTGGTGTACAGACAGGGAGGATTCGCCCTGGGAGTCTCATGGCTCCTGCTGATTACCATGTACCGTCCTCCCTTGGCTGATGGATCAGTTCTCCTTCATGTTGAACAACATTTGGAGGAAGCACTGAGGCAACAAAATGGTGTCAAACATACTCTGGGTACAGGATTTCAATGTCCACAATCGAGACTGGCTCTGCAACAGAATTACTGACTGAGCTGGCCAGGTCCTAAAGGACATAGCTGCTCAACTGAGTCTGCAGTGGGTGGTGAGGGAACCAACAAGAAGGAAAAAAACATACTTGATCTCATTGTTATGAATTGACAAGCTGCAGATATGTCTGGCCATGACAGTTATCGGTAAGAACGACCATCACATGTTCCTTTTGGAGACAATGCCTTGCCTTAAAGTTGAGAAAACCTCCGCTGTGTTGAGTGGCACTATCACCATTCTAAATGGGACAGACTTCAAAGAGATGTAGAATCTCAAATAGGGTATCTATAAGGTACTGTGGGACATCAACAGCAGCAGAACTGTACTCCAGCACAATCTGTAATCTCATGGGTTTGTAAATCCTGCTCTCACCCATCACAATGGACAGTAAAGGAGGGCTTGCCAAGAGCAGCACCAGGCATACCTAAAAATGAAGTGCTAATCTGGTGAAGCTATCAAACAGAATTACCTGCATATCAAACAGCATCAGCAGCAAGCAACAGAGCTAAGTGATCCAACATCCAATGCAACAGATCGGAGCTCTGCAGTTCTGCCACATCCAGTTGTGAACGGTGATGGACAATTAAACAACTCACTGGGGGAAGCATCACAGAAATCCCCACCCTTACTGATGGAGGGGCCTCACATACCCATGTACCAGATAAGATGACAGCATTTGCAGCAATCTGCAGCCAGAAGTGCAAAGTGGGATGATCCATCTCAGCCTTCTCCAGTGGTTTCCAACATCACAGATGTGAGTTTTAAACCAGTTCGATTCAGTTTGAATCGCATCAAGAAATGGTTAAGTAGTTAAAGGCTACTGGCCCTGCTAATATTCTGGCAATCATACTGATGGCTTGTGCTCCAGAACTTGCCACCCACCAAGCCAAGTACTGCTCCAGCACTGGCATCTACCGACAATGTGGAACATTGCCCAGGGATGTTCAACACAAAAGCACAGAACAATCCAACCCAGGCAATTTCCATCTATCAGTCTACACTCGATCAGCAGTAAAGTGATGGAAGATGTCATCACCAGGGCTACCAAGCAACAGCTGCTCTGCAACTTTAGGCTCCACCAGGGCCAATAAGCTCACGATTGTGTCACCGCCTGATTCACAAACTGACAACCAGTTGAATCCCAGAGGTGAGGTGAGGGTGATAGCTCAGCCCCACTCCAAGATCACTATTTCGAGCTGATTTCACCCTTGTCTCAACACAATGTGATGAAAGTATATGAGCTATCTCTAGACTTCATTATCCAAACTCACTCCCTGGCCAGCTTCCCATATTCAACCTCCCTGTAATCTCAAGAACATCTAAATATCTGCTTGTTGATTCATCAAAAGTCTCCTATTCATAAGCAACAACATAGAGTCATAGAGATGTACAGCATGGAAACAGACCCTTCGGTCCAACCCATCCATGCCAAACAGATATCCCAACCCAATCTAGTCTCACCTGCCAGCATGTGGCCAATATCCCTCAATTTAAATTTCTCACACTTGATTTAATTCCTGGCTGTGATAATCCCTAGCTCCCTGCACCACACACACTTTGAGACCTCGACAACCCATTTTCTTTGAGACTCCCAACAATTTGTTAATTCATTACTTCATCTGTGTGGCTGTTTCTACAGTTGCTGAAGCAGCATGGTCTGAAATTTGCAACCAAAATCTCACAGGTCTGTTTTCCACCTTTAAGACATCCCTCAAAACCTACTTTTGGTCACCTGACCTAATATCTCCATCTCTGGCCTTATGTCTAAAGTTCTCAATAGTATTTTTGTGAAATTATAAGCATGATAATAAAAATACAAACTGTTGTTGATTTGACATTATTTTCAAATCATCACTGTTGCTGTAATGAATAATCTATAATGTCTCTGACCCAACCATATTGTAAGAGCACCTTCACCACACAAACTGCAGCTGTACAAGAAAGTCAAACATCACCCTCTCCACAAGCAACAGGGCTTTGGCATTAATCACTGGTATCTGTGGAAGGAGAAACACAGTTGATGTTTCATGGAGTGCAAAATGGATTACAGGGAATGAAAATGGTGCAGAATTTGATAGCCAGAAATGGAAGGAAAATACACTTGCTTTTTGGAAAAAAGAATTCTTGACTGTCAAAAATATTCAAGAAAAAAGTAATCTGATAATCTAGCAGCACATGGTCAGGGACTGGGCCGCAGTGAAAAACTCATTTGCAAAGGTCTATAAAAGTAATAATACAGTAGTAAACAGACCAAAAGTACACCCATGGTCCGAGACTGAGGGAGCTAGATATTGACAAAGTGGTGATGAGGGAGCCCAGAGGTGAATCAGAGCAGTATTGGCTGCTATGATCCCAATGACTCTAAACGAGAGAAAGGCTGCACATGCGCCTGGCTGCACCTTGCCCCCTACAAAGATGGCGGCTCCGCACATGTCCAGTGAATCATTGTCCCGAATAAAGATGGCGGCGCTCACTCAGGCCTGCAGCCGCGCTGAGGCAATTCCCCATTTACTGCAAACACGGGACTGGGACGTTCAAGTTTGTGTTTTCCGACGTGCACAATTTGTTTGTAAAACCTCTCCGCTCATAGCAACACAGTTTTTCTCCAGTTTCCCTATTTATTTTTTTCCTTACCGTATCCTTTCTTTCCATAACTTCCCGAGCATTCATTACAGCGACTCCGCGCCGCGCGCGAGGGGGATCACATGGTTTAGTTTAGCTCCGCCCGACATTCACTTTGATTGGTTGGAGGACCAACATCCCGCTAGGTCATCCAGCTCCGCCCACCGTCCTTTCATTGGTCCGGTGCTGACATCAATCACCCGGAGTCCCTTTGTTGGCGAGAACATGCGCAGTGTGTCCTCCTTCAGCTGATATGTTGGGTAATGTGATGGGAGAGTTTACTGAGGGTCAGAATTCCCTTTGTGTGAGCTCTGCAGTAGATTTCCTCTATTCATGGAGGGGATTGCCTCCCTACTCATGACTGTATAGCTGTGATTGATGAATCAATGCCTTCTGAATCAGTACATAAACACCCCATTTTCACTCCTTTACACAACATCTGAGATCTTAAGCACATTGTATCACGCTCTTCTTTGGAAACAAAAAAAAACATGAAATAGAGCCTCAAGGAATCGGTGCAGGAGTAGGGCATTCATCGCCTTCAGCTTGTTCCCCCATTCTATCAGATCATGGCTTGGCCAACCCAGACCTCAATACCTCTTTTATGCTTGATCCGCATAGCCCTCAACTGCTCAATATTTCAAAAATCTATTTGCCCTTTTTTAAAATAATTTGAGATAGAATCATAGATTCCCTACTATGTGGAAACAGGTCCTTCAGCCCAACAAGCCAGAACAACCCTCCGAAGAGTCAGCCAACCATTCCCCTCCCACACTTAACTTTCACAATTGTTTGGGTGCGGAAATTCTAGCCATTCACAGAGAAAAAGTTCTTTACTTTTTCTAAAATGAATGTTCCCTTATGTAATGTCCCTTGGTTTGAGACTTCACTGGTGCTAGAAAATCTAGTCAACATCTACTCTGTCAAGCTCCTCAGAATCTTGTTTCCATAAGATCACTCCTGCTTATCTATCCTTGATAGGTCAACACTTTCGTCCTCGAAACATCTAATTGAATCTTTTTTGAATGGTCTCCGATGTTGGTTTATCCTTTATTAAATATGGGAGCTAACATTGTATACAACACTGCAAGTGAGGACTCACCAACAGCCAGTGTGGTAAACCAATCGTCAATCCATGCTAATACATTACGCCGATACCATGAGCTCCTAAATTGAGCAATTGACTTTTATGTAGCACCTTATCATTTGCATTTTTAAAATCCAAATACAGATCATTGGATTGCCCTTTATCAGCCCTGCTTGTTATCTCCTCAATGAACTGTCGCAAATTTGTCAAAGATAATTTCTCTTTCACAAAACCCAGTCTACCATGTTTAATGATAAGCTTTTCTAAATGTCCTGCAATTTCTTACTTTAATATTTGACTCTGTAGATTCTTTCGGTAGCTTTGTTAAGTATGATTCCCCTCTCTTAAATCCACGCGGACTCTGTCCAATCCTGTCACTGTTCAGTAAGAAACTTGACTGTATCCCAATGTAGTTAGTAAATGTATCTATATTTATTTTTAAAAGTCGATTACTTATCAATGCTGGACCCATGCAATATCAATAAATTAGTGACTCTGAATTTGGGTAATAATATTTTTTCTGTTAATTCCTTTACGTACTGTGTTATGCAGACAGCGCCAAGCTGTTACTCTCAATTGTGAGTAACTTTGAAAATAATATATTTTAAAAATGACATCCCAAAATACTGCCTCATTATTGGGCAAGGAGGATTTTGCATTCAATAGTTTGCAGATAAAATTGAACAGCTTTTTGCTGCAATTTGGCCAGACTGCAGGTTACTCCAAAGTGGCAACTCTGCTCTCAAATTCTTCCTTGACACTGCCCAAGGCGATACTGGTGGGACTTCACTTTGCCATTCTTGTTCACCAGCTTTATTTCCAGGTTTAATCCTATAATCATTCTAGAGCTTGTAATTTTAACCAAACTTATCTTTTGGGTACATATGTAAATATCATACTGAAATGTTGCACTGAATGGTAACAAATCTGAAATTAGTCTCTAATCAGATAGTAACGTGCTTCGACCTTTCTACGTATGTGTTGCCTTAAGTCTATGCCAGTTATTTTTCTGAAGCCTGTGATTGCTGATGAAGGGCTTATGCCTGAACCATCAACTCTCCTGCTTCTCGGATGCTGCCTGACTTGTTGTGCTTTTCCAGCATGACACTTTTTGACTCTGATGTCCAGCTTCTTTGGTCGTCACTTTCTCCTTTGAGTAGATTAAACCAAGAATATTTTTTGTTGATCAAAGTGCAATAGGAACCAATTCATGAAATTCAGATATCTCACATTTACCTTAACTATGTGAAGGCTAAGGCATTAATAAATTATTGTCAGTAATTGAAACCGTGCTGACAAACTTGTGCAGTATCAGTGCCTCAGCTTTAGAGTGTTCCCAGATATCGCACAGCTGCAGTATTTTGTTTTGCACTCGGCTATATTTTGTTCTCAATTGTTTCTTTGTGAAAGATTACAAAATTAACTTAGATGAATGAACTTATGATTTCTTTAACCAATGTTAGAGAAAACAACGTCAGTATTTCAAGTGCTGATAAAGTAAAATAAAATGATAATCAGTAGAAAGGGTTTAAGATGGATATGGAACAAATGCTGGGATTAGATTAATTTAGGATATCTGGTCAGCATGGGCAAGTTGGACTGAAAGGTCTGATTGTGTGTTGTACAACTGTGACTTCATTCTCTCAAGTATTCAAGAATTTGAATACTTCGAGGAGGAAAAGGAGAATTTATGCAGAGAATGCACTTGAAATGATAATTGAGGTGTATCAAACTCACATTGTTTCATGACCTTTTCCTCTGGGTTCTTCAATGAACAAACTTGTTTTATTATCTGAATAACTATGTACCATGTGATTTGTTTTGCACAAAATATTTCGTTAGGATCTCGTGAACTATTAAGAAGTGTTCATGTTTAAAATTTAGGCAGCGTGATTATTAAGCAAGAAAAGGTGAGTGTTTTACTCCCACTGAATCATTGCTCTATAAAAGGTGACAAGCTTTTTATCTTTTCTGGGCACTGAATATATGGAAATCAATTCTGAAGGAAAAAATCCTCGACGGTAATTTTTTTTTCGATTACTTACAGTGTGGAAACAGGCCCTTCGGCCCAACAAGTAACACCGACCCGCCGAAGCGCAACCCATCCAGACCCATTCCCCTATACCTAACACAATTTAGCATGTCCAATTTACCTGACCTGCACATTTTTGGACTGTTGGAGGAAACCGGAGTACCTGGAGGAAACCCACGCAGACACGGGGAGAATGTGCAATCTCCACACAGTCAGTCACCTGAGACGGGAATTGAACCCGGGTCTCTGGTGCTCTCTGGTGCTGTGAGGCAACAGTGCTAACCACTGTGCCACCCCAATTACTCCCCATATGTTCCCACATATGGGGAGTAATTGCTTCTGGTCACTCTTCAGGCTATAGAGGCTCGGAAAGAAATGAGTTGGCAAAAGTTTGTCCATCCAAATGATGTTGCTATGCTCAACTTGCAAGATCTATTGAAGAAACACGTGTTTCAGAGTGTATGCAATAAACCTGAACTTTGTTATTTTTGCACAGAGCTTGGGACCCGACTGGAGCAGCAATGAAGCTCGTATTGTTTTTTTAAATTTCCGAGCTTGCCAAATTATTGTTGGTAAATGCAGGTGACTTTATCAAAGCACATTTCACACTCCCCAGCTAGGAATTTGGTCCCAATTCTGTCAGTCCATCCATTCCTTTGGATCACAGGTATTTTAGATGTGAGCATTCCATTTAACTATTTGAATTGAATATTTCAGTGGTTAAATCCTCTTGCATTCTTAATTTCAAATTACTCAATGTGATTTTTTTGTCCCCCCTGAATTTGCCAAGCACTGGGCAGTTCTGGAATATTTGAAATATTTACAATAGATGCATTCACACTATTGAAGGCAACCTGGCAGATTTGAATACCATTCAGGTAGTCAACAACAATACATAAGTAACTTTATGAATTGCTTACTGTACACCAACAACGCAAACCAAGTATCAGTGAAACCACAGACTGTTTCCCAAGGATTCCCAAATCTAAACAGTGCATTCCAGATATGCTCACTATCATCATCTGGGAGCAGTCTC
Source organism: Chiloscyllium plagiosum (assembly GCF_037043375.1). NCBI lineage: Eukaryota > Metazoa > Chordata > Chondrichthyes > Orectolobiformes > Hemiscylliidae > Chiloscyllium > Chiloscyllium plagiosum. Next base: position 33,838,251 of record NW_028270189.1, read on the forward strand.
CAAAAGTGCTCCCAGAATTTAGAAAGTGCATTCACTGCCCTCCAAAGCTCAATCTGCTGTCACAGGCTTCACTCTTATTGTATACAATGGTAGTTATTGTCCAGTTCTTTAACGTGACAAATGATTTTTCAAACAATTTATAAAATACTTTAAATCCTGAAGAAATGTGATGTCAGCCCTTTGTAGAAGTGAAAGAAAGTGTGACGTTTGTTTGACCTTTGGCTCTATGTATCAGACTGAACTGAACCTTTAGCAAGATGTGGGATGTTTCCCACACACTTTGTTTAAAAAAAGCAAAGATTTTGCTCTGAGATTTAAATGTTCAATCAGGTTTAATAAAAATCTTTCCAAAAATTGAGAGTTTGACTTCAGCTCCTGTAAAGAGACACGCTCTTTGCCTTCAATTTTGTGACATGTGATCATTCTTCGGTAAAGGTGGCTGTGTGCAACACTGCAGGATGTTGTCTGAAGTGCCTCATTGGGTGGATGAGCTTTATTACTGGTGTAACTCGGCTAATTTTGAAATGGAATGTTACTTTGAGTTAAATCTTGTTTTTAAACTGAGATGTGCTTGTGTAACTCAAGTGTGGAAACTATGCTCATGTTTGCAATGAACCTTTCACTTTTGCAGATTAGTATTTTTCCGATCTGTTTTGTAAATAAAGTTGAATATCGAAAGCACAGTGATGGAGAACTGCAGGCCCAGCAGCATCTCTGAGGGGAATTAAACATTGTAAGTTCCAAGTCCAATGACCCTTTGTCCATTCAGACAAAAACTTGAAATGTAACATTTTTTTTTCTCTTCACCAATGCCCTCAGAACTGCTGAGTTTCTCCAGCACTTTGTTTCTGGGTTTAGATCACCAGCACCTGCAGTTTATTGTTTAGATCCTATGATTTGACTTGTGGAGCGAGAGGCAGCAACTGTGATCAACGAGGATAAAACTCCCCAACCACAGAAAACAAACTGGTTCTTTATACTTTTCAAAACACTACTGTAAATAAGAAATGCAATTAAGCTGAATGCAAGATGGTATACCACCGGCCTTGTCTCAAACCTGCTACTCATCTTTGAGAACTCATCTCTCAGAATTGTGTTTGCTCGCTTCCTTTGAGATCACGGTCCACAAATGTCCCAGTTCCAATTCTTGGGCCGGGCCCGGTTACCACATTGCTGTGGGGTGGGGAGCTTTATGTCAGCCTGAAGTTTTTGTTAATAACAACATTGCAGGTTGAAGTTGACGGTTTTGACGAATATTGCGTCGTTAAACTTGGAGGCAATCCTTCCGAATGTATTGACTAACTGGACTGAGCCTGTTTACATGCAGCCCTGTTAGTAGTGCTGTAATATTCTAAGTTAAGAATCACACAACACCGGTTATAGTCCATCAGGTTTAATTGGAAGCAAACTAGCTTTCGGAGCACCGCTCCTTCATCAGGTGAGTGTGGAGGGCACAATTCTAAGGCACAGCATTTATAGCAAAAATTTATAGTGTGACGTAACTGAAATTGTCCATTGAAAAATACCTTGGTTGTATGTTGAGTCTTTCATCTGTTCGAATACCATGATAGTTTCACTTCTTTCATGTATAAATCACAAAACCTTTCTTCAAAAGTTGCATTTCTGACAGTGGCCCATCAAATCACTCATTGTATTAGTCACTGCACAGTCTCAACAAAGGAATGAAACTGGATAGACCACATTACATCTACCAATGCACTGGAAAATACAACAACACAATCAGCCCTCTTGACCCTACAACCTCTGTCTCACTGTGGGCCAACAGCAGTACCAGAACTGTACCCCAGCCCAATTTTGTAATCTAATGGCCTGGTATATCCCCCACTCAACCATTAACATCAAGCCAGGGGAATCAACACTACTTCAATGGAGAGTTCCGCAGGGCATGCCACGAGCAATACCAAACATACCTGAAAATGTGGCGCCAACCTGGTGAAGGTACAGTGCAAGCAACACCAAATAGAACTATGTGATCCAACAACCAGTGGATCAGATCTGAGCTCTGCAATTTTGTCACACCTAGTCAGGAATGGTGATGGGCAATTAAACAACTCACTGCAGGAAGCATCACAGATATCCCCACCCTTAATGATGGAGGGGCCTCACACATTCATACAACAGATAAGACGACAGCATTTTCAGCAATTTTCAGCCAGCAGTGCCAAGTGGATGAGGCTTCTCCATTTGTCCATGACATCACAGATGTGAATCGAATTGGTTGAAAACCCATTTCAAATCAGATCAAGAAATGGACAAGTAGTGTAAAGGCTATGGGCCCTGCTAGCATTGTGGCAATATATACTGATAGCTGTGCTCCAGAACTTGCTGAAAATGTGTTGCTGGAAAAGCGCAGGCAGGTCAGGCAGCATCCAAGGGGCAGAAGAATTGACGTTTCGGGCATGAGCCTTTCTTCAGGAATGAGTTTCTGAATGCTGCCTGACCTGCTGCGTTTTTCCAGCTACACATTTTCAGCTCTGATCTCCAGCATCTGCAGTCCTCACTTTCTTCTCCAGAACCTGCTGCCCACCAAGACAAGTACTGCTCCAGCACTGGCACCTACCGATATTGGGAAATGTTTCCCAGTGTTGTTCAACACAAAAACGCAGGACACATCCAACCCAGCCAATTTCCCTCCATCAGTCCACACTCGCTCAGCAGTGAAGTGATAGACATTGTCATCGATAGTGCTGTCAAGCACATGCTCACAATAACCTGCTCAGTGACGCCCAGTTTGGGTTCTTGCAGGGCCAATCAGCTTCTGAGCTTGTTACAGACTTGATTCACAAACTGACAAACAGCTGAAGGTAACAGCCCGTCCCACTCCAAGACCACTATTTCGACTTCAGTGATATCATCTGACCTCACCACAGTCTCAGCTAATTTAATGAAATTTTCATTCATTCATTTTATGAACTCTAGATTTCATTATCTAAACCAACTCCTGGCCAGCATCCCACAATCACCCTCCCTATAATCTCCAGAATATTGAAAACTCTACTGCCCAAGTGTTCACTTGTACCAGAACTTGCTGATCCATCAAAAGGCTCCCATTTATAAGCAACAGCAATTTACTTTCACACCCTTGACTTAATTCCTGGCTGTAATCATTCCTATCTCCATGCATCAGACACACTTTCACATCTCAATAACTCATTTCAGTTTAGACTCCCAATGATATGTTTATTTTTGAGTTCAGCTGTGTGACTGTTTCTACAGATTCCAAGGCAACACGGTCTGGAATTCCCACCCTCTAAGATCTGCTTTCTTCCTTTAAGTCATTCCTGAAAAATTGCTTATTTCGCAAAGGTTTGGTCACCGGACATAATATTCTCTATCTGTAGCCTTACGTCAAAAGTTCTCAATATTTTGTGAAATTAAAAATGTGTTGATTTATACAGATATCTTCTACTCTTCACTATCTCTGAGTGCATAATCTGTAATGTCTCCTACCCAACCACGTTGTGGGAGCACCTTCACCATACCAACTGCAGCAGTACAAGGAAGTCAAACATCACCTTCTCAACAGGCAACAGAGCTTTGGCCTTGATCACTGGTATCTGTGGAAGGAGAAATACACATCATGTTTCAGGGAGTGCAATATGATTTATGGGGGAATGAAAATGGTGCAGAATTTGACTGTCAGAAATGGAAGGAAAATCCACTCACTTATTGGAAAAAAAAGAACTCTTGACCGTCAAAGATATTGTGGAAAAAATAACCTGATAATAGAGTATATGGTCAGGAGCCAGGCAGCAGTGGACAATTCATTTACAAAGAGGACTGTGAACGTAATAGTAAAATACTACACAGAGCAAAAATACACACGAGAGACTGAGAAAGCTAGATAACAAACAAGTGGACATCAAGGAGCCCAGAGATGAATCAGAGCAATGTTCACTTTTATGATCCCACAGTCAGATGTCTAGCACAGAAATAGACTTTTTGGTCCAACCCATCTTTGCCAACCAGATATTCTAACCTAATGTATTCCCATTTTCCAGCACTTGGCCAACATCCCTCTGAACCCTTCCTATTCAAATGCCTTTGAAATGTTACAATTTTAGTTGCCTTTAGGCTCCTTTTGAATTTCCCACCCCACCCTAAACCTATATCCTCTAGTTCTGGGGTCTACCAACCCTTGTCTACTTACGCTATCAATGTCCCTCACGATTTTTATAAGCCTCTATAACATCACACCTCAGTCTATGACACTGCAGGGAAAATGGCCCCAGCCTATTATGCCTCTCCCCGCAACTCATATCCTCCAACACTGGCAACATCCTTGAAAATCTATTCTCAAACCTTTCAAGTTTCAGTGCCTCCTTCTGATGGGAGGGAGACCAGAACTACACACAATATTCCAAAAGTGACCTAACCAATGACCTGTCCAGCTCCTTTACCCAATGCTCTGACCAATAAGGGGAAGCATACCAAATGCCTTCTTCACTGTCGTATCTACCTGCAACTCTACTTTCAAGGAAATATGAACCTACATTCCAAGGTCTCTTTGTTCACAAGATTTTCCAAGATCTTACAATTCAGTGTGTGAGTCCTGCTCTGATTTGCTTTTCTAAAATGCAGCACCTCACATTTATCTAAATTAAACCCTATCTGCCACTCCCCAGCCCATTGTTCCATTCGATCAATATCCCATTGTACTTTGAGATATCCTTTATCACTGTCCACAATACCTCCAATTTTGGTGTCACCTGCAAACTTACTAACTGTACCGCCTCTATTCACATCCAAATCATTTAAATGAATGAAAAAACAAATCCAGAAAAAAAAATCCATTTCTCTGGGTGCGAATATGCTCTGTGCAAATCCTGCCCTGTGACTCCCTACCAGAGAGGGCTGCACATGCGTCCCGCTGAACTTTGCCCCCAACAAAGCTGGCGGCTGCACGGGTCCAGTGAATCGTTGCCCCGAATAAAGATGGTGGTGCTTACTCGAATCAATCGCTGGATGAGGCATTTTCCCGTTTACTGCAAAAACGGGACTGAGTTTCAAATTTGTATTTTCGATGTGCACCAAATGTCTGTAAACCCTCTCAACCCATACCGACACCATTTCCCTCCCGCTTCCTGCTGTTTATTTCTATCTTTACCAACAGCTCTCCGTCCACACATCCCGAACAGACCGCGAGGATGATCAAGTGGTCTAGTCTAGTCCCGCCCCTCATTCACCCTGATTGGTCGGAGGACCAACTGTGCGCCAGGTCCTCCAGCTCTGTCCCTGCCTTTCCATTGGTCCGCCGCTGACATCAATCACCCGGGGCGCATTGTTGGCTGGAGCATGCGGATTGCTTCGTGGCTTTTGTTGCTGTTCATGAGTTACAAAAATGACAACAGCATCTCAAAACCCCCTGATGAAGAAGCAGCAAACCTAGTGCTTCCAAATAATCCTGTTGACCAATAGCCTGGTGTTCTGTGAATTTTACTTTTGTCCATCCCAATCCAACACCAACACCTCCAAGTCACGAATGAGCGGGGGATGTATAACCTAAGATCTAGGAACAGTAGAAGGCCGTCCTGCCCTTCGAGCCTGCTCTGCCATTCAATAAGATCATGGCTGATCATTTCGTGGACACAGAACCATTTACCCACGTTCTCACCATGTTCATTAATTAATTACATTTTTAAAAATCTAACCTAGTTTTAAAAACGTTTTCTGAACGAGCACCAACTACTTCCCTGGGCAGTGAATTCCATAGAGGTCAAGAAGTTCCTTGTCAATTCAGTCTTAAATTTGCTGCCTCTAGTCTTGCGGTGATGCCCTCTTGTCCTAGCTTCACCTGCCAATGGAAACAGCTCTCTACTTCTATTTTATCCATTCCATTCATTATTTTATATGTTTTCATTCTTCTGAATTCTAATGAATATAATCCCAATCTACTCAGTCTCTGTTAAGCCGAACCTGTCAACTCTGGAATCAACCTAGTTAACCTCCTCTGCACCCCATCTTTTCTCAAGTAAGGAGACAAAAACTACATGCAGTACGCCAACACCCAAATACAGCTGAAACAAAACCTCTGCTTTTAAACACAATCCCTTCAGCAATGAAGGACAAAATTCCATTTGCTTTCTGAACTGATTATTGTATCTGGTGACCAACCTTCATGTAGAAGGATGCTTAGGTCACTCTGCAGAGCAAATAATGCAACTTTTTAACATTCAAGTGATTTTTTTTAATGTTACTACAACCAAGGAGTATAAACTTTATATTTACAAACATTCTATTTCATTTTACAGACCATTACCCACTCACTCCATGTTGAAATGTTCCTCTGCAAAGTTTCACAGTCCTCCGCTCACTTTGTTCCGCTAATCATCTTAGTGTCACATGCAAACGTTGACACCCTACGTGTGGTTCCAACTCCAAATCATCTGTATCAGTTGTAAATAATTGCAGTCACAACACCGATCCCTGAGGCACACTAATTGTCAATGATTGCCTGCCAGAATAATGCTCATTTATCCCCACACTTTGCTTCCTATTAGTCAACCAATCTTCTATCCATGCTAATACTCTGCCGGTAACGCCATGCACCCTTATATTATGCAACAGCCTCTTGCACAGCACCTTGTTGATGGTCTTTTGGCAATCCAGGTACACCTCATCCACTGGGTCCCCGTTGTCTACCTTGCTTGAAAAGTCTTCATAGAATTCAAAAAGATTGGTCAAGCATGACCTGTCCCTCATGCTGTGTCTGTACAATGGGACAATTTCTATCGAGATTCTCTATTATTTCTTCCTTGATAATAGACCCAAGCATCTTTTCCACTACAGAGAATAAAGTAACTGGTACATAATTCCCCACTTTTTGTCTACCTCCTTTTAAAAACATTGGTGTCACTTTTGCTGTTTTGCAGTCTGCTGGGACTGCCACAGGCTCCAGTGAATTTTGGAAAATTACTGCCAGTGAATTTGCTATTTTTCCTAGCATCTCTTTTAGTACCCTGGAATGCATTCCATCAAGGTGAGGAGACTATTCTATCGTTAGCTCAATTACCTCAAAACAGTCTAAAGCTAGCTGTTCTGGAATAATGATAGTTTCCAAATCCTCACCTACCTTTGTCTCTTTGCTAGTTACTGGAAAGATATTAGTATCCTCCACTGTGATATCCCATAACTAAATGCCTCTTCTCATTTTCCAAAGGACCAACATTTACTTTAGCCATTCTTTTCTCGTTATATATATTTATATAAACTTTTCCTTTCTGTCTTTGTGCTAGTTTATTTTTCTCATGTTCTATATTACTTTTCTTTATAGCTCCTGTGGCTTTCGGTTGACCTTTAACATTTTCCCAGTTCTAGTTTCATGCTGTTTTTGGCCACTTTGTCCAACTTCTCTTTCAACTTGATTTTCCAGAACAGCAACCCAATTCTCCAAGCATTTCACATACTATTTCTTCTTGCGATGGTACTCTCGAGCTGCTTCCCTGTTTCTTATGAGGCAGACCTCACGTTTACGAGTGGTTTCTTCAGCATTCTGGGGCTGGCTTTGCAGGACTGGTGAAGATGCCATAACCATTCCCTGGTCAGCAGTGGAGTTAGGAGTTCTACAGATCTGATAGGTTTGGACATCTCCAGCAGCACCTTGAACAAGCATTTGGCTGCCTGGCACAAAGATTTGCGGTCCATCAGGGCTCTGTGCATACTGTATAATGGCTGCTCCAACCTTGGCTGTCGCTGTATTGGTCATTGTTCATGTGTGGAGTCCTTGCATTTAATCTGTACCATTGTTGGCCAGCTGAATTGCTTCCCCCTGTGTCATAGCAATGTATTGTCCACTGCTAATCTGATAGATGGGTGTCTGCATCATCGTTGTAGTAATGGTTGAGACAGTCTCTTCTTCTGATTTCTCCTCATCGATTTCTTGGCACACTGGGGGGATCAGAAGAAAGTTCATTCAGGATTTTCCTGTATGAAGGCCGTCTCGATAGAATTTCTCTACGTTTCTGAGAGTCAGTCGTGCTATCCACAGATTCCTGGGAGTCTTCATTTTAAAGTATAGTAGAAATCTGAGCAGTCTGAACTTGAGGGGACTGCGTGACTGAGGACTGAGCTGCTTGGATAACGACTTGGACTTGAACAGTCTGCCCATTCGGCAATTGCACTAAAGTTACTGCTGGACTTGTTGTTGATTGGATCCCAGGCATGGTTACCTGCATGGTCACATGATATATTAATGATCGGGATGAAGTGATGGGGGCATTCCAACGAAGTTTGCTGATGATACGAAGTTAGGTGGACAGGCAAGTAGTACTAAGGAAGTGGGGAGGCTGCAGAAGGATCTATACAGTTTGGGAGAGTGGTCCAGGAAATGGCTGATGGAATTCAACGTGAGCAAATGCGAGGTCTTGCACTTTGGAAAAATGAATACAAACATGGACTGCTTTCTAAACGGTGAGAAAATTCATAAAGCCAAAGTACAAAGGGATCTGGGAGTGCTAGTCGAGGATTCTCTCAAGGTAAACGTGCAGGTTGAATCCGTGATTAAGAAAGCGAATGCGATGTTGTCATTTATCTCAAGAGGGTTGGAATATAAAAACAGCGATGTGCTACTGGGACTTTAAAAAGCTCTGGTTAGGACCCATTTGGAGTACTGTGTCCAGTTTTGATCCCCACACCTCAGGAAGGGCATACTGGCACTAGAGTGTGTCCAGCGGAGATTCACACGGATGATCCCTGGAATGGTAGGTCTAACATATGAGGAATAGCTGAGGATCCTGGGATTGTATTCATTGGAGTTTAGAAGGTTAAGGGAGATCTAATAGAAACTTACAAGATAATACATGGCTTGGAAAGGGTGGACACTCAGAAATTGTTTCCGTTAGGTGAGGAGACTAGGACCGGTGGGCACTGCCTTAGAATTAGAGGGGATAAATTCAGAACAGAAATGCGGAAACATTTCTTCAGCCAGAGCGTGGGGCCTGTGGAATTCATTGCCATGGAGTGCAGTGGAGGCTGGGATGCTAAATGTCTTCAAGGCAGAGATTGATAAATTCTTGATGTCACAAGGAATTAAGAGCTACGGGGAGAATGTGGGTAAGAGAAGTTGAAATGCCCATCAGCCATAATGAAATGGCGGAGTTGACTTGATGGGCCGAATGGCCTTACTTCCACTCCTATGTCTTATGGTCTAATTTGATCACTTTCCTCAGATACCCATTGCTGAGTATGCCTTTTCATACAGTCCTTCCATTTCACTGGAATAGACCTTTGTAAAATGTCTTTGAAACTCTTCCACTGCTCATCAACTTCCCACCATAACATTTTTGTTTCCAGTCTACTTTATCCAGATTCTCTCTTATTCCCTTGTCCCTTAATGTTTCTGTTGCTTAGCTGCTGAGTCGCGCCACAATCAACACTGCAATTGGGAGGAAGGGGCGGAACTGGAGGACAGAGCAGCGTCCGGTCCTCCAAACAGAGTGAGTGAGGAGCGGGACCAATGCATTCTCGGGAGTGAACGCTTCAGGATTGGTCAGAAAGTAAACTGTTTTGCAGGATTGATCATTCTCACGACATAGTGGAGTATTATCCCCTCTCATAAAACAATGTGAGGTTTTAAAGAAATCGTTAAGATGTAAATCTGACAACATAGTTAAGATGTAAATCTGACAATGTACATATTTCTAATCGATTTACACAACTCGAGTAACAAACTTATTTTCAAATTCCCAGAATGATTGGAAATTTACATACCTGGCCGGTATGATTAAGTTGGATGAAAAAATCTATTTGGATATGAACCATCTCAATGACTGTAACTCGACAGAGCAATTGCTAATGTCTAATATTTCTCCCGTGATTCTATGCAGTTATGAATATTCTCTATAAACTCACTGATAATCTTCGACGCACGCGCAGTTTGGTTTCTATGAAGGGCATGCGCAGTGTCACATTAACCAGGACACGGCGAGACATAGAGCAGCTTTCTCCGGGTGCGGCTACGCTCGGCTTCCGAGAGTGGCGTGTGGGAGACTCACTGGGAGAAAGGAGCGGAGAGAATTCAGAAGACGCGGATATAGGTGAAAAAACCCGAAAAAGACCCTCCAGGCCCTGATAAGGAGATGGTGGTCTCTGTCGGGAAAGCGGCCCAGGGTGACGGCCGCCATTTGTTTGAGGGAAGAGGGAGTGCGGGCCTCAGAGCCGCCATCTTGAGAAGGTCAATGAGCAGGTGGGCGGGGCTATTGGGGTCGAGGACAATTGGAGGAAAGACCCACCTTAGATTACTTCACTAAAGACATGAATGCACCCGGTGGATTTTTCTTAACATCAGCAATTGTTTAATACTCACTTACAGATTTTTAGTTACATCTTTTTTGAAGCATTTAATTCACATTCAATCATTTGCAATGGTGGGATTTGAACCTGTGTCCAGAGCACACTTGCTGAGTTTCTGGATAAATTGTTCCACAATAATGCCAATATGCCATCACTTCGCCTGCTCACAAGTTGCGCATCCCAGTGCAACAAGAATCAAAACACTTTCTTCCTGCACAATTGTTTGATCTTGCACTCTGGTGATATTACTTAGTAACTCTCCATGTAGTATCCCTCACTGTGTGGGTCGAATTGTTGCCTCTGTCAGTGTCCCTCGCTCTTGCAGCTACTCCAGATCCTGAGCAAACAGAATTCTCCACTCCAGATAGACGATGGAGACTGGGGTGTTCCAGATTTCTGTGGGACTCAGTGCCATTTGACATGTGTAGCCCTCACTGCATCAGTCTAATTTCCCATTCTGTTTATCTGTCTGTAGGTACTCAGGAAGGTCCTGACCTAATAGACTTCCCAGCTGCTGGGTGTCTAATCCATCCCTCATTGAAGATGGTTTGTCAGCCAGAGAGACACAGGGCAGGGAGATCTGGAGCCTTCAATAAATCCTGCAGTGAGGTAAGATCACTCACAGTGCAGAGAGCAATGAGAGGGCTCCAAACATCAGTTAACAGGACATGACATAGCTATAGTGCTGGAAGGGGAGCACAATACAGACACACCCCAGGTTCGGTCACCGCCTTTACTGCAAGTTTTGTTGTACTAAGACAACATCGGGAGTGTCACAGTTATCAATCCAAGCCTGTGCTGTCTTAGTGAGCATCAATACAAAAGAGGGGAAAGCAGGCCTTCCACGAGAGGGTGGGAATGCTGTCTGAGAATGTTCCATTCTGTGTTCCCTCTCCTACACTGTATCTATGGCTTGTCATGTGGATCAGTCATTCTAATGCTAAAAACAGTTCCAATCTCTGTACTTTCCTCCCCTCTCACCAATCACTTCATACGTTTGAACCTGCTCCAGTCCAGACGACCATCCATATCTCTGTAACTTACTTCAGTCTCGACAACATGCCTTGTCACGAGAGTCCACTCCCCCAATAACGCAAGACTTAGGGTCTGTTTCTGTGCTGCATGACTCTCTGGCCGAAGTCACCAATGCTGGCCAGGTTTCCTGAACTGAATGAGTTGCATTTCCCTGCGTTTGGCCCATGGCCCTTCAAACTTTCTCCCCTCCATGTTCCTGCCCAAATGTCTTTTCCATGTTGTAATTGTTCTTGTTTCTCCCATGTGCCACTGGCAGTCCATTCTGTATATGAACCGTCCTCTGTGGAAAATGTTGCCCCTCAGCTCCCTAAGTAAATCTTTGCTCTCGGTCACTCCTCAGGCCTTACCCATTCTGCTGTGGGACACAAACCCTCCCCGGTACAGACTTCCCTCGGACATTTGTGGGTGGCATGGTGGCACAGTGGTTAGCACAGCTGCCTCACAGCGACAGAGACCCGGGTTCAATCCCGCCTCAGGCGACTGTCTGTGTGGAGTTTGCACGTTCTCCCCGTGTCTGTGTGGGTTTCCTGCGGGTGCTCCGGTTTCCTCCCACAGTCCAAAGATGTGCAGGTCAGGTGAATTGGCCATGCTAAATTGCCCGTAGTGTTAGGTAAGGGGTAAATGTAGGGGTATGGGTGGGTTGCGCTTCGGCGGGTCGGTGTGGACTTGTTGGGCCGAAGGGCCTGTTTCCACACTGTAATGTAATGTAATCTAATCTAATTACCCATCCTGCTGTGGGACACAATCCCTCACCGGTACAGATGGCCCTCGGGCCCTACCTATTCTGCTGTGGGACACAACACCTCCCTGATACAGACACCCCTTAGGCTTTACCCATCCTGCTGTGGGACTAAATTCCTCCCTGGTAAAGTCTAATCTTGAGCCTTGCCCACCCTGCTGTTGGACACAACCCCACTTGGGTACAGTTTTCCCTCTGGCCTTACCCATCCTGCTGTGCAACACATTCCATCCCCAGTACAGACTGTCCACAGGCCTTACGCATCTTGCTGTGGGACCGAACTCCTCCCTGGTACAGTCTACCCTTGAGGCTTACCCATCCTAATTTGGGACGCATACCCTCCCCAGTACAGATTACTCTCTGGCCTTAACCGTCTTGCTGTGGGATACAACCCCTCCGAGGAACAGACTCCCCTCGAGCCTTACCCATCCTGCTGTGAGACACAACCTCTCCCTGGTGCAGACTCTCCTCGGGCCTTAACCGTCTGGCTGTGGGACACAACCCCTCCCCAGTACAGTCTACCCTTGAGCCTTCCCTGTCCTGCTTTGGGTCGCATACCTTCCCTGGTACAGAGTACCCTCCGGCCTCACCCTTCCTGCTGTGGGACACAACCCCTCCCCAGGTCAGACTCCCCTCGAGCCTTCCCCATCCTGCTGTGGAACACAACCCCTTCCCGGGACAGACTCCCCTCGGGCCTTCCCCATCCTGCTGTGGGACACAACCCCTTCCCTGGACAGACTCCCCTCGGGCCTTCCCCATCCTGCTGTGGGACACATCCCCTTCCCGGGACAGACTCCCCTCGGGCCTTCCCCATCCTACTGTGGGACACAACCCCTTCCCGGGACAGACTCCCCTCGGGCCTTCCCCATCCTGCTGTGGGACACAACCCCTTCCCGGGACAGACTCCCCTCGGGCCTTCCCCATCCAGCTGTGGGACACAACCCCTCCCCAGGTCAGACCCCCCTCTGGCCTTCCCCATCCAGCTGTGGAACACAACCCCTGCCCGGTACAGACCCCCCTCGGGCCTTCTCCATCCAGCTGTGGGACACAACCCCTGCCCGGTACAGACTCCCCTCGGGCCTTCTCCATCCAGCTGTGGGACACAACCCCTTCCCGGGACAGACTCCCCTCGGGCCTTCCCCATCCTGCTGTGGGACACAACCCCTGCCCGGTACAGACCCCCCTCGGGCCTTCCCCATCCAGCTGTGGGACACAACCCCTGCCCGGTACAGACTCCCCTCGGGCCTTCCCCATCCTGCTGTGGGACACAACCCCTGCCCGGTACAGACTCCCCTCGGGCCTTCCCCATCCTGCTGTGGGACACAACCCCTTCCCGGGACAGACTCCCCTCGAGCCTTACCCATCCAGCTGTGGGACACAACCTCTGCCCGGTACAGACCCCCCTCGGGCCTTCCCCATCCTGCTGTGGGACACAACCCCTTCCCGGGACAGACTCCCCTCGAGCCTTACCCATCCAGCTGTGGAACACAACCCCTGCCCGGTACAGACCCCCCTCGGGCCTTCTCCATCCAGCTGTGGGACACAACCCCTGCCCGGTACAGACTCCCCTCTGGCCTTACCCATCCTGCTGTGGGACACAACCTCTGCCCGGTACAGACTCCCCTCTGGCCTTACCCATCCTGCTGTGGGACACAACCACTGCCCGGGACAGACTCCCCTCGGGCCTTCCCCATCCAGCTGTGGGACACAACCCCTGCCCGGTACAGACCCCCCTCTGGCCTTCCCCATCCTGCTGTGGGACACAACCCCTGCCCGGTACAGACTCCCCTCTGGCCTTACCCATCCTGCTGTGGGACACAACCTCTGCCCGGTACAGACTCCCCTCTGGCCTTACCCATCCTGCTGTGGGACACAACCACTGCCCGGTACAGACTCCCCTCGAGCCTTCCCCATCCAGCTGTGGGACACAACCACTGCCCGGTTCAGACTCCCCTCGAGCCTTACCCATCCTGCTGTGGGACAGGTTGATAATTATATTGAATAGTATCCCTCCAGTGTGGAAACAGGCCCTTAGTCCAGCAAGTCCACACTGACCCGCGATAGATACCCTGCTCAAAATAGCTTCAAAATACATAGAAACAGTGATCACTGAATTGGGTAAAACTCCAAAGTTACATTGGGCAGTTTAAAAGTCTCGCTGTATTGTTGATATGTTCCTTTTCTTCAAACAGGTAACATTTTTATTAAAGCAGCAGATGTTCATTGTGAGAGTGTCTCTGTTAAACTGGAATCTGTTCTGTTCTCTGTGTAACAGGCTGTTGTTGTGTGCGATGGACTGTCACTAACAGTGTAATTGACCTGTGAGTCCTTGATCAGGTTTCCTTTGTCTGAAAATCTCATAATCAGTGAACTATGCATCTGCTCTTCTTAGCGAAAACAAAGAATAATTTCTCAACGAACAAACGGCACATCACAAAGCTATTTCATGGATTTCTGGCACACACCACCTACCAATGTATCTGGTAAGTCTGTTTCCTGAATAATTCTGAACTCTATCTGTAACTCTGAAAGTATCTGTATTGCTTGTCAGTTGATTGAGAATTCAGCCTCTTTGTTCTGAGCTGTTGTGATGCAGGCGGTGGCTTCATTCTGTCTCTGCCAAGTTTGTTTTCTCCTTCTGCTGTGATTCTGGGAGATTCCTTTCTGCAGGTGAGAATATTCAGTGACTGAACATTGAATGATTTTGACTCTAACAGAGCAGTGGCCTTGTTTTCAGCTCATTATTCACTTTCCATTTCCTGGTTGTGTTGAATGTTACAGAAACAGACTCTGAGCAATGTTTCCATTCACTTGTATTAGATTCATTGACAGCCACGTGGTCAGTCAGTTTCAGGCCGATGGATCAGTTTCTCTGTCCTATTAGATGGTGGCCACTTGCACAGTTTCCGATGGTTCACCTCAGTGTCAGGCCGTCAGCTGCTGAAACCCTCCATCCAGCATTTGTTCTCTCTCACCATGACTACTCCAATACAGTCCCAGCTCGTTTCCCACATTCTACCTCCGTATACTCACGATCGCCTCAGGTTCTACTGTCAGTATCCTTACAGCAAGTCACGTAAGTCATCCACCTCCATTTCACGCTGCTCTACATTACATTCAGTCCAAATATAATTTCAGAATTCCATTCATTGCGTTTAAAAACACCCATGATCTTGTCCTGTCCAAGCATCCAGGTTCCATCAGGTAGGTGGGTGTCCGGGTGGTTGGGTTGAAGCAAGAGCAGGAAACTGAGGATCATACAGGGGACAAAGATGGGGTTGGATGCGGGATGTTTAAGGAGAAAGAGCTGGTGTATTGTTGGGGATAGCTTCTCAGGGGAGTAGCACAGCGGTAGCCAGGTCTATAATACTCAATGGCCTGAGTTATCGGAAGAGGTTGGACAAGCTGGGACATTTTTCTTCAGAGGACAGGAGACATAAGGGAGATCTTATAGAAATGTATATGATCATGAGAGGCATGGATAGGGTGAATGCATTCAGTCTTTTTCCCAGGGTTGAAGAATTGAGGACTAGAGGGCATCAGTTTAACGTTAGAGGGGAAAGAATAAAAGGGAACGTTAGCAGCAACTTTTTTACACAGATGCTGATTCTCATACGGAATGAGCTGTCAGTGGAAGTGGCTGAGGCAGGTACATTAACAACATTTAAAAGGCATTTGGACAAATACATGGATAGGAAAGGATTAGAAGGAGATGGGGCATGGGCAGGGAAATGGGGTGACCATAGATGGACATTATGGTTGCCAGGGATCAGTCTGGCCCTTAGGGCCTCTCTCTGTGCTGTAGGACTCTATGACTCTATAACTGACTCTGCTGTAGACCAAGGTCAGGCAAAATCCAAGGGAGCGAAAATGGGAGGAGAAGCACTAGTTGGGGGCATAGACAGGTGTTACTGTGGCTGCGTCTGAGACTGTTGTATCCCTGGTGCCTGGTCAAGGACATCTCTGAGCATTTGCTTGAAATTCTGAATTGGGAGAATGGGAGGCCAGAGGTCATGGTGCACATTGCTACCAACGACACGGGTAGAAAGAGGGATGAGATCCTGAGGAGTAAGCACAGGAAGTAGGCAACGACTGAAAAGCAGAACCTTGAGGCTAGTAATCATTGCGTTAACACCAGTCCCATGTGCTTGTGAGACAAGGAATTGAAAGATAGCAGAGATGAATGCATGGCTGAAGAGCTGGTATAGGGGGAAGAGTTTCAGGATCTTGAATAATTGGGACCTGAACTAGAGGGGAATTGATATCCTCACTGGGAGGCTTGTTCCTGCTACAAGGGAAGGGTTTCACCTAGAATGGCAAGGTCCTGGGAATCACAGCAGCAGGGCAGCACGTGGGGGGTAAGGAAGGTCGGAAGATGTATACGAGTCAATCAGAAAGGAAATACAGAGAAATGAACACCATTGTACGAATGGGCTGATTGTGTTAATTTCAACACAAGGCGCAACATAGTTAAAGTAGATAAGCACAGATCCGATATTGTGGCCATTCCAGAGATTTGGTTCGGAGAAGGATAGGACTGGCTGCTCAATATTCCAGGGTTTCATTATTTCAGATGAGATGGAGAGGAGGGTAAAAGAGGTGGAGGAGCTGCATTACCAATCGGGTGAATGTTATGTCTGCACCCAGGACATACTGGAGGGGCTCGCCCACTGAGGCAACGAGGATAAGAAGGATGCAGTTAATGGGATTATACTATAGGACCCTCAATCTGCCAACGATACCTCGAGGTACAAATATCTTGGCAGAATATCTCGGCAGAGGCAATAACAACAGAGTTCTCAAAGTGTCTTTAACTTCCCCACCATTTGCTGGCACTACTTTAGAGCAAGAGGCTGAGACGGTGCAGAGTTTATTAAGTGTATCCAAGAGGGTTTCTTGAAATAGTAGTGTAAAGGAGGGGTAGGGGCCATAGTGGACCTTATATTGCTGAATGAGCCTGGCCAGGTGACTGACCTTTCAGTGGGAGACCATTTTGGAAACAGTGATCACAACTTAAGTTTTTTTTAAGGCAGCTACGAATAAATGGGATGTTTCTAAATTGTGGGATTGCAAATGATGTCAGTATTAGGCAGGAGCTAGGGAGTGTTAATTGGGAGGAGCTGTCATCAGACAATGCCACATTGGGCACGTGGGAGTTAGTTAAAGGCTTGCTGATTGGAGTTCACGACCAGCATGTTCCAGTAAGGAGGAGGGATAAGGCTGGTAATGTAAGGGCCCCTTGGATAACAAGGGAGGCTGGGAATTTAGTCAAAAGGGGAAAAAAACAAGCCTATGCAAGGTTTGGGAAGCTAGAATTGGACATGGCATGTGAGGAACGTAAAAAAACAAAAGCTGGAAGGAACCTGAACCGGGAATGAGCAGAGCAAGGAGGGGCATGCCCTTCGCAAGTAGGGTTAAAGAGCATCCCAAATCGTTCTGGAGATAATTACCCACAAGAGGATGTGAACATGGATTGTTACAGCGCAGTACAGACCTTTTGGCCCTCAATGTTGCACCGACCTGTGAAAATAATCTGATGCCTATCTAACCTACAACCTTCCAATATTACCCATATGTATGTCCAATGCCCATTTAAATGCCATTTGCGTCAGCAATTCTACTACTGTTGCAGGCAATTAAGTCACCTCTCGACCTTCTTCTTTCCAACTAAAACAGCCTCCATTCCCTTAGCCTTTCCTTGTAAGACCTTCCTTTCATACCAGGCAATATCCTAGTAAATCTACTCTGCACTCTTTCCACAGCTTTCACATAACTTGGAAAGAAGTCGGGCCAGTCAAGACTAAAGGAAGGAACTTGTGCTTGAAGTCAGTGGAAGTGGACGAGATCCTAAATAATTACTTTGCATCGGCATTCACCCAGGAAAAGAATATTGGGGATAATGAGATTTGTGTGGAGTATGCTAATGTGCTCGGGTATTTTTGAGGTCGAGAAAGAAGCATTAGATTTCTTGAACAGCATTAAAGTGGATTAATCCCGAGGATCCGATGGTAGCTACCCCAGGTTATTGAGAAAGGCAAGACAGGAGATATTTGGGGTCTTGAACATGATTGTTGAGTCCTCACTTGCCACTGGAAAGGTCGCAGAGGACTGGTGAGTAGCTTATGGTGTTCCTCTCTTCAAGAAGGGAAATAGAGACAATCCAGGAAGTTATAGCCTGGTGAGTCTCACCTCAGTGGTTGGGAAGCTTTGGACAGAATTTTTACGGATCGGATTTATGTGCATTTAGTAAAGAATGACCTAATTAGGGACAGTCAGCGCAGCACCATGAGATGCACAAGGTTGCTGGTCAAAATGTTTTACCCAGAGTTGAAATATCTTTACTAGAGAATGTGCATTTAAGGTGAGAGGGGGAGAGCTCAAAGGAGATGTGAGGGGTAATATGTTTTCCACAGAGACTGGTCGGAATCTGGAACATGTTGCCAGGGATGGTGGAGGAGGCAGAAATGAGAGGGTTGTTTAAGGGGTTTTTGGGTGAGCATGTGAATATGCAAGGATATGGAACAAAGATAGGAAGAAAGGATGAGTTTAATTTGGTGTCACATTCAGCACAACATTCTGGACTGAAGGGCCCGCTCCTGTGCTGTACTGTTCTTTGTCGTGTTTCTTTTGTTACAACATGACGGTGACCCCCTCTGTTAGTTAAACCAAACACCCAGAAAAGTTCACCTCCCCACATAATCTGTTAAAGTCTGAGTGACAGAAAACTCACACATTCCACTATTTAAAGAAAATAGCATTAATCTATTTTTAACTCAAAGTGAATATTAAACAACTATTCATAAATCTAAGCTCTCCCTTTCTTTTCACTGCATATTATCTGCCTCCAGCTCTATAACTATACGTTATTTCAGTAAGACACTTATTAAAATTACATCAATTTAATATCGAACCCACACAGTGACTCGTGAATTTTGTGTCTTTCTGCTTCTGGCTGAGGATCTCCCTGGGTCGTCGTTGTCTTCTTTTACTCCGAGTATGTTTCATATGGAAAGGTACCCTTTGATTGAGAGACTTTCCTAATTTATTGGTGAGCAAGATGTTGACTCTCCCAGACAGCAGTTACTCTCTGACCAATTTTTAAAATGTCCACATTTTATACGCCCCCATCAGATCATCTCATTGGCTTGATGCTGGCAAAACAATAAATTCAAACTCAATTGGGTTTTAGAATCTTGGGGTATAATTTAAACTGTTAGGTTAAATTTGAATTTTGTCAAAACAGCAACCAACATAGGTCTATATTTCACAGCCAAATGTTACATTTGTTTCTTTTCCCAGTACACTTTGGCTTGCTGGCTAGTCATATACAGTGCACAGTTCAGAAGAGTGTTCCCTCCCTCTTAAAGATAGAGTACACACCTTCAACTTTATAACACTTTGAGCATTACCTTATCAGAAAGGTCGTTCATTAAAGTGACAAGCAGTAGATTGTTTACATAACCTTTTTAGCTTAATATTTCAATTTCAACATAAAACAAAAGCTTGTGTTTGTGAGAGGATCATGTTACTGTGTGCAACAGACTGTCACTAATAAGATTATGCTCCCAATAATGCAGATTTCCTTTGTAAATTCTGCATGAAGTGATTTAAACACCTGGAAAGGGATTTGGTTTTCCAATGTGATTTCCATCAATGCACTTATTGGAACCTCAGGCAGACAGACAGACCCAGATGAGTGCAAATTTGTTTTCCTCACTGAAGGAAGCACACGTTGCCATCAGAGTGTTTGTAACAGAGGGGCACCAACTTATTCCTGGTTCTGGAGATTGTTGAATCAGTGGGTGAGATTCAGATATCCTGTACTGCATGTGATAAGAGGTGTTTTCATTGAATTGGATATTATGACCAAAGAGATTGGCAGGATTGATGTTGGCAGCTGTCTCTGCTGATAGGAATCTACGATGGGTCACAGTCTCAGGACTGGAGAGCAGCCTGAGTGACTGAGATAAGGAGAAATGACTTCACTCAAACACCTGGGAATCTGTGATCATTTCCACCTCAAGAACGGAATCACTGACTACATTCCAGAGAATAATTTGCAATGTTTGCAATACTAAGTGGATCAAAAGATGTTGCAGCAACTGGGTGAGTTCTGAAAAGTTAACGATGATGTTACTAAAATGAACACACATGCTGTGGCTGCTGGAAATTTGAAACAGACCGGCAGCTAATGTAGAGAGAGAGAAGCAGAGTTAATGTTTTGCATTTGATTAGATTAGGTTACTTACAGTGTGGAAACAGGCCCTTCGGCCCAACAAGTCCACACCGACCCGTCGAAGCGCAACCCACCCAGACCCATTCTCCTACACTTAACACTACGGCCAATTCAGCATGGCCAATTCAGCATGGCCAATTCAGCTAACCTGCACATCTTTGTGTCTGTGGAAAGAAACCCAAGCACCCAGAGGAAACCCACACAGACACAGGGAGAATGTGCGAACTCCACCCAGTCAGTTGCCTAAGGCGGGAAATGAACCCGGGTCTCTGGCGCTGTGAGGCAGCAGTTCTAACCACTGTGCCACCTGTGCTGCCTACAAACTTTTAATCAGAACAAAGAATGTTATTAAGCTGCAGTCAGGCTCCTGGGGCTAAATGGTATCGTTCTGTCTGTGTTGCTAAAGTTTTTTTTTGGGAGAAACAATCCCCTCATTTGCTTGGCTGTGGCACTGTGATTGCACTATTGAAACAGCAAGGACTCTTTCTGGGTCTCATTGATGTCTGGGTGTAAATTAGGGTCCATTGTTCATCGCTGACTCTGGAGGCAGTTCTGATACGTGGGAATATTCAATTTAAAATGTTGATCCTGCAAAATAGCAAGGTTTTCTCCCAGCCAGGGAATCAGACGTCCATGACTGATCCTCACTGACCATGACAGGATTGAAACTGAGAGATTTATTTTTGTGACTGACACAGTCAGATATGGTGTACAGTAGCTCTCACAGTCCTGTCCTTCCACACATCCCGGCTTCCGGACTCTGAATCAGAGGATCTCGATGGAGAAACACTTCCAGCAGTTGGGACAATTCTGAAGATACCCAATATACACATTCTGGGAATCCCTGAAAAGTGGTCTGTCAGGTTCATAATGGATATTTCTTTAATATTTGCTCAGTGAATTCCTAGAACAGAGAGATTCATTGGAGGCCCAGATTGTCAGCTTGAAGAGTAGTCACTGCTTTAGTGTAGGAAATGGAAGGGTATCATTTGGATTGTTCATTTCACCCATTTGTAGAGGGAGCTATTGCTTTCATTGTGAGTGGGAGCTTGAGAGAAGCTGATTTAGCGTGATTGTGGGGATGTTTATACAAACTTTCAGGAACGGATTAATACACCAGAGGAATGTGTCAGTGTTTCCAGGGGGCTCTGAGAGGGGTGGGCGTGGGGATTGTGTCAGTGTTTCCAGGGGGCTCCGAGGGGGTTGGGTGGGGGGAATGTGTCAGTGTTTCCAGGGGGCTCCGAGAGGGGTGGGCGTGGGGATTGTGTCAGTGTTTCCAGGGGGCTCCGAGAGGGGTGGGCGGGGGGAATGTGTCATTGTTTCCAGGGGGCTCCGAGGTGGGGGGGTGAGGAGGGGGAATGTGTCAGTGTGTACAGGGGACTCCGAGGGGCTGGGTGGGATGTACCTCAATTTACAGGGGGCTCCTGTCCCCCCACCCACCCCCAACCGCATCCAACGCTGCTCCCATCAACCACGTCTGACACCGTCCCCCCCAACGCCGCCCTCCCAACGCCGTACCCCCAACCCCGTGCAACGACGTTCCCACCCAACCCCGTGCAACCCCATCCCCGCCCAACCCCGTCCCCCCAACCTTGTGCAACTCAGTTCTCCCCAACCCCGTGCAATGCCGTTCCCCCACAACCCCGTTCCCCCAACCCCGTTCCCCCATCCCCGTACAGGCCCAACACCGTGCAACGCCATCCCCGCCCAAACCCGTCCCCCCAACTCCATGCAACGCCGTTCCCCAAACCCCGTGCAACGCCGTTTCCCCAACCCCATCCCCCCAACACTGAGCAACCCTATTCCCCACAACCCCGTTCCCCCCAACCCCGTCCCCATCCAACCCCATGCAATGACCCCCCCAACCCCGTTCCCCCAACCCCGTGCAACGCCGTCCCCAACCCTGTGCAACGCCGTCCACGCCCAAACACGTTGCCCCAACCCCATCCCCACCCAACCCCGTCCCCCCAACACTGAGCAACACCGTTCCCCCAACCCCGTCCCCCCAACACTGTGCAACCCTATTCCCCCTCAACCCCGTCCCCCAACCCGTGCAACGCCATTGCCCCCAACCCCGTGCAACACCGTTACACTCCCAGCCCTGTGCAATGCCGTTCCCGCCAACCTTGTACCCCCCAATGCCGTTCCACCCAACCCCTTCCCCCCAACCCCGTGCAATACCGTTCCGCCAACGCCGTTCCCCCTAGCCCCGTGCAACGTCGTACCCCCACAATGCCGTTCCTCCCAACCCCGACCCCCGAACCCCATGCATCGCCATTCCCTCCAAGCACATCCCCCCCAACCCTGTGCAACACCGTCCCCGCAACCCCGTGCAACGCCGTTTCCCTCCAACCCCGTGCAACGCCTTTCCCCCAACCCTGTCTCCCAACCCCGTGCAACACCGCCCCCACAACCCAGTGCGACGCCGTTCCCCCCCAACCCCATGCAACGCCGTTCCCCCCAACCCTGTCCCCAACCTCGTGCAACGCCGTTTCCCCCCAACCCTGTCCCCAACCTCGTGCAACGCCGTTTCCCCCCAACCCCGTGCAACGCCGTTCCCCCAACCCCGTCCCCCCAACCTTGTGCAACGCCATACCCCCAATGCCGTTCCACCCAACGCCGTTCCCCCAATGCCGTTCCACCCAACGCCGTTCCCCCAACGCCGTTCCCCCAACGCCGTTCCCCCAACGCCGTTCCCCCAACGCCGTTCCCCCAACGCCGTTCCCCCAACGCCGTTCCCCCAACGCCGTTCCCCCTAACCCCGTGCAACGTCGTACCCCCACAATGCCGTTCCCCCAATCCCGTGCAACGCCATTACCCCCAACCCCGTTCCCCCATCCTGTGCAACGGCGTTCCCCCAACACCGTTCCCCCAACCTTCTGCAACGCCGTACCCCCCAATGCCGTTCCACCCAACCCCTTCCCCTCAACCCCATGCAACACCGTTCCCCCACAATGCCGTTCTCCCAAACTCCGACCCCCAACCCCATGCATCGCTATTCCCTCCAACCACATCCCCCAACCCTGTGCAACACCGTCCCCGCAACCCTGTGCAACGCCATTCCCCCCGACAACCCCGTTCCCCCAACCCCGTGAAACGCTGTTTTCCTGCAACGCCGATCCCCAAACCCTGTCCCCCCAACCCCGTGCAACGCTGCTCCCCAACCCTGTCCCCAACGCCGTTCTCCCGCACCATGCGCAATACTGTTCCCCCCCAACGCCGTTCGCCCCCAATCCCATCCCCCCCACCCCGTGCAACGCAGTTAGCCCCCACCCCGTGCAATGCCATTCCCCCCAACCCCATCCCCCAACTCCGTGCAACGCCTTTTCCCCCAACCCCGTGCAACTTCATATCCCCCCAAACCCATTCCACGCCGTTCCCCCATCCCCATTCCCACAACATTGTGCAACGCTGTTTTTCCCCAACCCCGTGCAACGCCGTTGCCCCCAACCCCGTGCAACTTCATGTCCCCCCAAACCCATCCCACGCCGTTCCCCCATCCCCATTCCCACAACATTGTGCAACGCTGTTTTTCCCCAACCCCGTGCAACGCCGTTGCCCCCAACCCCGTGCAACTTCATGTCCCCCCAAACCCATCCCACGCCGTTCCCCCATCCCCATTCCCACAACATTGTGCAACGCTGTTTTTCCCCAACCGCGTGCAACGCCGTTGCGCCCAACCCCGTCCCCCCAACCCTGTGCAACACCGTTCCCCCTCAACCCCGTGCAATGGCGTTGCCCCCAATGCCGTACCCCCCAATGCCGTTCCCCCAACCCCGTGCATCGCTGTTCCCCCCACTCCGTGCAATTACGTTCCCCCCAACCCCGTTCCCCAACCCCGTGCAACACCGTTTCCCTCCAACCCAGTGCAACGCCGTTCCCCCAACCCTGTCCCCCCACCCCGTGCAACCCCGTTCCCCCCAACCCCGTCCCGCCAACACCGTGCAATGCTGCTCCCCCCCAACTCTGTCCCCCAACCCTGTCCCCAACCCCTTGCAACACCGTTCCCCCCACTACGTACCACGCTTTTCCCCCAACCAGTGCTATGCCAATCCCCCCCAACCCCGTCCCCCAACCCCGTGCAATGCCGTTCCCCATCCCCAAACACCGTGCAACGCCATTCCCCCAACCCCATCCCCCCACCACGTGCAACACCGTTCCCCCCAACCCGGTGCAATGCCGTTCCCCCCAACCCCGTGCATCACTGTTCACCCAACCCCGTACAATGCCGTTCCACCCACACCCCAGCCCCCCAACCCCGTGCAACACTGTTCCCCCCAACCCCGTGCAACGCAGTTCCCCCAAAACTGTCCCCCCCAAACCTGTCCCCCCCACCCCGTGCAACCCTGTTCCCGCCAACCCCGTGCAACGTTGCTTCCCAACCCTGTCCCCAACCCCTAGCAACGCCATTCCCCCCAACCCCGTTCCCCAAACCCTGCTCCCCTGACCCCGTGCAATGCCGTCCCCCCCACCCCGTGCAATGCTTTTCCCCTCACCCCGTGCAATGCCATTCCCCCCCAAACCCGTCCCATGCCGTACCCACATTCCCATCCCCCCAACACCGTGCAACGCCATTGCCCCAACCCCGTCCCCCAGAGTGTATGTGAGAGATAGGGAATCCCAGAGAGTCCCCGGGTGCGTGTGAGAGATCGGTAATCCCCGAGTGTGTGTGAGAGATAGGGAATCCCCGAGTGTGTGTGAGAGATAGGGAATCCCAGTGAGTCCCCGAGTGTGTGTGAGAGATAGGGAATCCCAGAAAGTCCCCGAGTGTGTGTGAACGATAGGGAATCCTAGAATGTCCCCGAGTGTGTGTGTGAGATAGGGAATCCCAGTGTGTGTGTGAGAGATAGGGAACCCAAGAGTGTCCCCGAGTATGTTTGAGAAATAGGGAATCCCAGAGTGTCGCCGAATGTGTGTGTGAGAGTCCCAGTGAGTCCTCGAGTGTGTGTGAGAGATCGGGAATTCCAGAGAGTCCCCGAGTGTGTGTGAGAGAATCCCAGAGTGTCCCCGAGTGTATGTGAGAGATGGGGACTCCCAGGGAATCCCAGAGAGTGTGTGAGAGATGGGGACTCCCAGGGAATCCCAGAGAGTGTGTGAGAGAGATAGGGAATCCCCGAGTGTGTGTGTGAGAGATAGGGAATCCCCGAGTGTGTGTGTGAGAGATAGGGAATCCCCGAGTGTGCGTGTGAGAGATAGGGAATCCCCGAGTGTGCGTGTGAGAGATAGGGAATCCCCGAGTGTGCGTGTGAGAGATAGGGAATCCCCGAGTGTGCGTGTGAGAGATAGGGAATCCCCGAGTGTGCGTGTGAGAGAATCCCAGAGAGTCCCCGAGTGCGTTTGAGAGAATCCCAGAGAGTCCCCGAGTTTGCGTTTGAGAGAATCCCAGAGAGTCCCCGAGTGTGCGTGTGAGAGAATCCCAGAGAGTCCCCGAGTGTGCGTGTGAGAGAATCCCAGAGAGTCCCCGAGTGTGCGTGTGAGAGATAGGGAATCCCCGAGTGTGCGTGTGAGAGATAGGGAATCCCCGAGTGTGTTTGAGAGAATCCCAGAGAGTCCCCGAGTGTGTTTGAGAGAATCCCAGAGAGTCCCCGAGTGTGCGTGTGAGAGAATCCCAGAGAGTCCCCGAGTGTGCGTGTGAGAGAATCCCAGAGAGTCCCCGAGTGTGCGTGTGAGAGAATCCCAGAGAGTCCCCGAGTGTGCGTGTGAGAGATAGGGAATCCCCGAGTGTGCGTGTGAGAGATAGGGAATCCCCGAGTGTGCGTGTGAGAGATAGGGAATCCCCGAGTGTGTTTGAGAGAATCCCAGAGAGTCCCCGAGTGTGTTTGAGAGAATCCCAGAGAGTCCCCGAGTGTGCGTGTGAGAGAATCCCAGAGAGTCCCCGAGTGTGTTTGGGAGAATCCCAGAGAGTCCCCGAGTGTGTTTGGGAGAATCCCAGAGAGTCCCCAAGTGTGCGTGTGAGAGAATCCCAGAGAGTCCCCGAGTGTGCGTGTGAGAGAATCCCAGAGAGTCCCCGAGTGCGTTTGAGAGAATCCCAGAGAGTCCCCGAGTGTGCGTTTGAGAGAATCCCAGAGAGTCCCCGAGTGTGCGTGTGAGAGAATCCCAGAGAGTCCCCGAGTGTGCGTGTGAGAGAATCCCAGAGAGTCCCCGAGTGTGCGTGTGAGAGAATCCCAGAGAGTCCCCGAGTGTGCGTGTGAGAGAATCCCAGAGAGTCCCCGAGTGTGCGTGTGAGAGATAGGGAATCCCCGAGTGTGCGTGTGAGAGATAGGGAATCCCCGAGTGTGTTTGAGAGAATCCCAGAGAGTCCCCGAGTGTGTTTGAGAGAATCCCAGAGAGTCCCCGAGTGTGCGTGTGAGAGAATCCCAGAGAGTCCCCGAGTGTGCGTGTGAGAGAATCCCAGAGAGTCCCCGAGTGTGCGTGTGAGAGAATCCCAGAGAGTCCCCGAGTGTGCGTGTGAGAGATAGGGAATCCCCGAGTGTGCGTGTGAGAGATAGGGAATCCCCGAGTGTGCGTGTGAGAGATAGGGAATCCCCGAGTGTGTTTGAGAGAATCCCAGAGAGTCCCCGAGTGTGTTTGAGAGAATCCCAGAGAGTCCCCGAGTGTGCGTGTGAGAGAATCCCAGAGAGTCCCCGAGTGTGTTTGGGAGAATCCCAGAGAGTCCCCGAGTGTGTTTGGGAGAATCCCAGAGAGTCCCCGAGTGTGTTTGAGAGAATCCCAGAGAGTCCCCAAGTGTGCGTGTGAGAGAATCCCAGAGAGTCCCCGAGTGTGCGTGTGAGAGAATCCCTGAGAGTCCCCGAGTGTGCGTGTGAGAGATAGGGAATCCCCGAGTGTGCGTGTGAGAGATAGGGAATCCCCGAGTGTGTTTGAGAGAATCCCAGAGAGTCCCCGAGTGTGTTTGAGAGAATCCCAGAGAGTCCCCGAGTGTGTTTGAGAGAATCCCAGAGAGTCCCCGAGTGTGCGTGTGAGAGAATCCCAGAGAGTCCCCGAGTGTGCGTGTGAGAGAATCCCAGAGAGTCCCCGAGTGTGCGTGTGAGAGAATCCCAGAGAGTCCCCGAGTGTGCGTGTGAGAGATAGGGAATCCCCGAGTGTGCGTGTGAGAGATAGGGAATCCCCGAG
Source organism: Chiloscyllium plagiosum (assembly GCF_037043375.1). Classification (NCBI taxonomy): domain Eukaryota; kingdom Metazoa; phylum Chordata; class Chondrichthyes; order Orectolobiformes; family Hemiscylliidae; genus Chiloscyllium; species Chiloscyllium plagiosum. Next base: position 33,865,682 of record NW_028270189.1, read on the forward strand.
TGTGCGTGTGAGAGATAGGGAATCCCCGAGTGTGTTTGAGAGAATCCCAGAGAGTCGCCGAGTGTGTTTGAGAGAATCCCAGAGAGTCCACGAGTGTGCGTGTGAGAGAATCCCAGAGAGTCCCCGAGTGTGCGTGTGAGAGAATCCCAGAGAGTCCCCGAGTGTGCGTGTGAGAGAATCCCAGAGAGTCCCCGAGTGTGCGTGTGAGAGAATCCCAGAGAGTCCCCGAGTGTGCGTGTGAGAGAATCCCAGAGAGGCCCCGAGTGTGCGTGTGAGAGAATCCCAGAGAGTCCCCGAGTGTTGGTGTGAGAGATAGGGAATCCCCGAGTGTGCGTGTGAGAGAATCCCAGAGAGTCCCCGAGTGTGTTTGAGAGAATCCCAGAGAGTCCCCGAGTGTGCGTGTGAGAGAATCCCAGAGAGTCCCCGAGTGTGCGTGTGAGAGAATCCCAGAGAGTCCCCGAGTGTGCGTGTGAGAGAATCCCAGAGAGTCCCCGAGTGTGTTTGAGAGAATCCCAGTGAGTCCCCGAGTGTGCGTGTGAGAGAATCCCAGAGAGTCCCCGAGTGTGCGTCTGAGAGAATCCCAGAGAGTCCCCGAGTGTGCGTGTGAGAGAATCCCAGAGAGTCCCCGAGTGTGCGTGTGAGAGAATCCCAGAGAGTCCCCGAGTGTGCGTGTGAGAGAATCCCAGAGAGTCCCCGAGTGTGCGTGTGAGAGAATCCCAGAGAGTCCCCGAGTGTGCGTGTGAGAGAATCCCAGAGAGTCCCCGAGTGTGCGTGTGAGAGAATCCCAGAGAGTCCCCGAGTGTGCGTGTGAGAGAATCCCAGAGAGTCCCCGAGTGTGCGTGTGAGAGAATCCCAGAGAGTCCCCGAGTGTGCGTGTGAGAGAATCCCAGAGAGTCCCCGAGTGTGCGTGTGAGAGAATCCCAGAGAGTCCCCGAGTGTGCGTGTGAGAGAATCCCAGAGAGTCCCCGAGTGTGCGTTTGAGAGAATCCCAGAGAGTCCCCGAGTGTGCGTGTGAGAGATAGGGAATCCCCGAGTGTGCGTGTGAGAGATAGGGAATCCCCGAGTGTGCGTGTGAGAGATAGGGAATCCCCGAGTGTGTTTGAGAGAATCCCAGAGAGTCCCCGAGTGTGTTTGAGAGAATCCCAGAGAGTCCCCGAGTGTGCGTGTGAGAGAATCCCAGAGAGTCCCCGAGTGTGCGTGTGAGAGATAGGGAATCCCCGAGTGTGCGTGTGAGAGATAGGGAATCCCCGAGTGTGCGTGTGAGAGATAGGGAATCCCCGAGTGTGTTTGAGAGAATCCCAGAGAGTCCCCGAGTGTGTTTGAGAGAATCCCAGAGAGTCCCCGAGTGTGCGTGTGAGAGAATCCCAGAGAGTCCCCGAGTGTGCGTGTGAGAGATAGGGAATCCCCGAGTGTGCGTGTGAGAGATAGGGAATCCCCGAGTGTGTGTGTGAGAGATAGGGAATCCCCGAGTGTGCGTGTGAGAGAATCCCAGAGAGTCCCCGAGTGTTTTTGAGAGAATCCCAGAGAGTCCCCGAGTGTGCGTGTGAGAGAATCCCAGAGAGTCCCCGAGTGTGCGTGTGAGAGATGGGGAATCCCCGAGTGTGCGTGTGAGAGAATCCCAGAGAGTCCCCGAGTGTGCGTGTGAGAGAATCCCAGAGAGTCCCCGAGTGTGCGTGTGAGAGAATCCCAGAGAGTCCCCGAGTGTGCGTGTGAGAGAATCCCAGAGAGTCCGAGTGTGCGTGTGAGAGAATCCCAGAGAGTCCCCGAGTGTGCGTGTGAGAGAATCCCAGAGAGTCCCCGAGTGTGCGTGTGAGAGAATCCCAGAGAGTCCCCGAGTGTGCGTGTGAGAGAATCCCAGAGAGTCCCCGAGTGTGCGTGTGAGAGAATCCCAGAGAGTCCCCGAGTGTGCGTTTGAGAGAATCCCAGAGAGTCCCTGAGTGTGTGTGTGAGAGAATCCCAGAGAGTCCCCGAGTGTGTTTGAGAGAATCCCAGAGAGTCCCCGAGTGTGCGTTTGAGAGAATCCCAGAGAGTCCCCGAGTGTGCGTGTGAGAGAATCCCAGAGAGTCCCCGAGTGTGCGTGTGAGAGATAGGGAATCCCCGAGTGTGCGTGTGAGAGATAGGGAATCCCCGAGTGTGCGTGTGAGAGAATCCCAGAGAGTCCCCGAGTGTGCGTGTGAGAGAATCCCAGAGAGTCCCCGAGTGTCCGTGTGAGAGAATCCCAGAGAGTCCACGAGTGTGCGTGTGAGAGAATCCCAGAGAGTCCCCGAGTGTGCGTGTGAGAGAATCCCAGAGAGTCCCCGAGTGTGTTTGAGAGAATCCCAGAGAGACCCCGAGTGTGCGTGTGAGAGAATCCCAGAGAGTCCCCGAGTGTGCGTGTGAGAGAATCCCAGAGAGTCCCCGAGTGTGCGTGTGAGAGAATCCCAGAGAGTCCCCGAGTGTGCGTGTGAGAGATAGGGAATCCCCGAGTGTGCGTGTGAGAGATAGGGAATCCCCGAGTGTGCGTGTGAGAGATAGGGAATCCCCGAGTGTGTTTGAGAGAATCCCAGAGAGTCCCCGAGTGTGTTTGAGAGAATCCCAGAGAGTCACCGAGTGTGTTTGAGAGAATCCCAGAGAGTCCCCGAGTGTGCGTGTGAGAGAATCCCAGAGAGTCCCCGAGTGTGCGTGTGAGCGAATCCCAGAGAGTCCCCGAGTGTGCGTGTGAGAGATAGGGAATCCCCGAGTGTGCGTGTGAGAGATAGGGAATCCCCGAGTGTGCGTGTGAGAGATAGGGAATCCCCGAGTGTGTTTGAGAGAATCCCAGAGAGTCCCCGAGTGTGTTTGAGAGAATCCCAGAGAGTCCCCGAGTGTGCGTGTGAGAGAATCCCAGAGAGTCCCCGAGTGTGCGTGTGAGCGAATCCCAGAGAGTCCCCGAGTGTGCGTGTGAGAGATAGGGAATCCCCGAGTGTGCGTGTGAGAGATAGGGAATCCCCGAGTGTGCGTGTGAGAGATAGGGAATCCCCGAGTGTGTTTGAGAGAATCCCAGAGAGTCCCCGAGTGTGTTTGAGAGAATCCCAGAGAGTCACCGAGTGTGTTTGAGAGAATCCCAGAGAGTCCCCGAGTGTGCGTGTGAGAGAATCCCAGAGAGTCCCCGAGTGTGCGTGTGAGCGAATCCCAGAGAGTCCCCGAGTGTGCGTGTGAGAGATAGGGAATCCCCGAGTGTGCGTGTGAGAGATAGGGAATCCCCGAGTGTGCGTGTGAGAGATAGGGAATCCCCGAGTGTGTTTGAGAGAATCCCAGAGAGTCCCCGAGTGTGTTTGAGAGAATCCCAGAGAGTCCCCGAGTGTGCGTGTGAGAGAATCCCAGAGAGTCCCCGAGTGTGCGTGTGAGAGATAGGGAATCCCCGAGTGTGCGTGTGAGAGATAGGGAATCCCCGAGTGTGTTTGAGAGAATCCCAGAGAGTCCCCGAGTGTGTTTGAGAGAATCCCAGAGAGTCCATGAGTGTGCGTGTGAGAGATTCCCAGAGAGTCCCCGAGTTTGCGTGTGAGAGATAGGGAATCCCCGAGTGTGCGTGTGAGAGATAGGGAATCCCCGGGTGTGCGTGTGAGAGATAGGCAATCCCCGAGTGTGTTTGAGAGAATCCCAGAGAGTCCCCGAGTGTGTTTGAGAGAATCCCAGAGAGTCCCCGAGTGTGCGTGTGAGAGAATCCCAGAGAGTCCCCGAGTGTGCGTGTGAGAGAATCCCAGAGAGTCCCCGAGTGTGCGTGTGAGAGAATCCCAGAGAGTCCCCGAGTGTGCGTGTGAGAGAATCCCAGAGAGTCCCCGAGTGTGCGTGTGAGAGAATCCCAGAGAGTCCCCGAGTGTGCGTGTGAGAGAATCCCAGAGAGTCCCCGAGTGTGCGTGTGAGAGATAGGGAATCCCCGAGTGTGCGTGTGAGAGATAGGGAATCCCCGAGTGTGCGTGTGAGAGATAGGGAATCCCCAAGTGTGTTTGAGAGAATCCCAGAGAGTCCCCGAGTGTGTTTGAGAGAATCCCAGAGAGACCCCGAGTGTGTTTGAGAGAATCCCAGAGAGTCCCCGAGTGTGCGTGTGAGAGAATCCCAGAGAGTCCCCGAGTGTGCGTGTGAGAGAATCCCAGAGAGTCCCCGAGTGTGCGTGTGAGAGACAGGGAATCCCCGAGTGTGCGTGTGAGAGATAGGGAATCCCCGAGTGTGTTTGAGAGAATCCCAGAGAGTCCCCGAGTGTGTTTGAGAGAATCCCAGAGAGTCCCCGAGTGTGCGTTTGAGAGAATCCCAGAGAGTCCCCGAGTGTGCGTGTGAGAGAATCCCAGAGAGTCCCCGAGTGTGCGTGTGAGAGAATCCCAGAGAGTCCCCGAGTGTGCGTGTGAGTGATAGGGAATCCCCGAGTGTGTTTGAGAGAATCCCAGAGAGTCCCCGAGTGTGCGTGTGAGAGAATCCCAGAGAGTCCCCGAGTGTGCGTGTGAGAGATAGGGAATCCCCGAGTGTGCGTGTGAGAGACAGGGAATCCCCGAGTGTGTTTGAGAGAATCCCAGAGAGTCCCCGAGTGTGCGTGTGAGAGATAGGGAATCCCCGAGTGTGCGTGTGAGAGATAGGGAATCCCCGAGTGTGTTTGAGAGAATCCCAGAGAGTCCCCGAGTGTGCGTGTGAGAGAATCCCAGAGAGTCCCCGAGTGTGCGTGTGAGAGATAGGGAATCCCCGAGTGTGCGTGTGAGAGATAGGGAATCCCCGAGTGTGCGTGTGAGAGATAGGGAATCCCCGAGTGTGCGTGAGAGAGATAGGGAATCCCCGAGTGTGCGTGTGAGAGATAGGGAATCCCCGAGTGTGTTTGAGAGAATCCCAGAGAGTCCCCGAGTGTGCGTGTGAGAGAATCCCAGAGAGTCCCCGAGTGTGTTTGAGAGAATCCCAGAGAGTCCCCGAGTGTGTTTGAGAGAATCCCAGAGAGTCCCCGAGTGTACGTGTGAGAGATAGGGAATCCCCGAGTGTGCGTGTGAGAGATAGGGAATCCCCGAGTGTGTTTGAGAGAATCCCAGAGAGTCCCCGAGTGTGCGTGTGAGAGAATCCCAGAGAGTCCCCGAGTGTGCGTGTGAGAGATAGGGAATCCCCGAGTGTGCGTGTGAGAGATAGGGAATCCCCGAGTGTGCGTGTGAGAGATAGGGAATCCCCGAGCGTGCGTGTGAGAGAATCCCAGAGAGTCCCCGAGTGTGTTTGAGAGAATCCCAGAGAGTCCCCGAGTGTGCGTTTGAGAGAATCCCAGAGAGTCCCCGAGTGTGCGTGTGAGAGAATCCCAGAGAGTCCCCGAGTGTGCGTGTGAGAGAATCCCAGAGAGTCCCCGAGTGTGCGTGTGAGAGAATCCCAGAGAGTCCCCGAGTGTGCGTGTGAGAGAATCCCAGGGAATCCCCGAGTGTGCGTGTGAGAGATAGGGAATCCCCGAGTGTGCGTGTGAGAGATAGGGAATCCCCGAGTGTGCGTGTGAGAGATAGGGAATCCCCGAGTGTGTTTGAGAGAATCCCAGAGAGTCCCCGAGTGTGTTTGAGAGAATCCCAGAGAGTCCCCGAGTGTGCGTGTGAGAGAATCCCAGAGAGTCCCCGAGTGTGCGTGTGAGAGAATCCCAGAGAGTCCCCGAGTGTGCGTGTGAGAGATAGGGAATCCCCGAGTGTGCGTGTGAGAGAATCCCAGAGAGTCCCCGAGTGTGTTTGAGAGAATCCCAGAGAGTCCCCGAGTGTGCGTTTGAGAGAATCCCAGAGAGTCCCCGAGTGTGCTTGTGAGAGAATCCCAGAGAGTCCCCGAGTGTGCGTGTGAGAGAATCCCAGAGAGTCCCCGAGTGTGCGTGTGAGAGATAGGGAATCCCCGAGTGTGCCTGTGAGAGAATCCCAGAGAGTCCCCGAGTGTGCGTTTGAGAGAATCCCAGAGAGTCCCCGAGTGTGCGTTTGAGAGAATCCCAGAGAGTCCCCGAGTGTGCGTGTGAGAGAATCCCAGAGAGTCCCCGAGTGTGCGTGTGAGAGAATCCCAGAGAGTCCCCGAGTGTGCGTGTGAGAGAATCCCAGAGAGTCCCCGAGTGTGCGTGTGAGAGAATCCCAGAGAGTCCCCGAGTGTGCGTGTGAGAGATGGGGAATCCCCGAGTGTGCGTGTGAGAGATAGGGAATCCCCGAGTGTGTTTGAGAGAATCCCAGAGAGTCCCCGAGTGTGTTTGAGAGAATCCCAGAGAGTCCCCGAGTGTGCGTGTGAGAGAATCCCAGAGAGTCCCCGAGTGTGCGTGTGAGAGAATCCCAGAGAGTCCCCGAGTGTGCGTGTGAGAGATAGGGAATCCCCGAGTGTGCGTGTGAGAGAATCCCAGAGAGTCCCCGAGTGTGTTTGAGAGAATCCCAGAGAGTCCCCGAGTGTGCGTTTGAGAGAATCCCAGAGAGTCCCCGAGTGTGCTTGTGAGAGAATCCCAGAGAGTCCCCGAGTGTGCGTGTGAGAGAATCCCAGAGAGTCCCCGAGTGTGCGTGTGAGAGATAGGGAATCCCCGAGTGTGCCTGTGAGAGAATCCCAGAGAGTCCCCGAGTGTGCGTTTGAGAGAATCCCAGAGAGTCCCCGAGTGTGCGTTTGAGAGAATCCCAGAGAGTCCCCGAGTGTGCGTGTGAGAGAATCCCAGAGAGTCCCCGAGTGTGCGTGTGAGAGAATCCCAGAGAGTCCCCGAGTGTGCGTGTGAGAGAATCCCAGAGAGTCCCCGAGTGTGCGTGTGAGAGAATCCCAGAGAGTCCCCGAGTGTGCGTGTGAGAGATGGGGAATCCCCGAGTGTGCGTGTGAGAGATAGGGAATCCCCGAGTGTGTTTGAGAGAATCCCAGAGAGTCCCCGAGTGTGTTTGAGAGAATCCCAGAGAGTCCCCAAGTGTGCGTGAGAGAGAATCCCAGAGAGTCCCCGAGTGTGCGTGTGAGAGATAGGGAATCCCCGAGTGTGCGTGTGAGAGATAGGGAATCCCCGAGTGTGTTTGAGAGAATCCCAGAGAGTCCCCGAGTGTGTTTGAGAGAATCCCAGAGAGTCCACGAGTGTGCGTGTGAGAGATTCCCAGAGAGTCCCCGAGTGTGCGTGTGAGAATCCCAGAGAGTCCCCGAGTGTGCGTGTGAGAGATAGGGAATCCCCGAGTGTGCGTGTGAGAGATAGGGAATCCCCGAGTGTGCGTGTGAGAGATAGGGAATCCCCGAGTGTGCGTGTGAGAGATAGGGAATCCCCGAGTGTGTTTGAGAGAATCCCAGAGAGTCCCCGAGTGTGTTTGAGAGAATCCCAGAGAGTCCCCGAGTGTGCGTGTGAGCGAATCCCAGAGAGTCCCCGAGTGTGTTTGAGAGAATCCCAGAGAGTCCCCGAGTGTGCGTGTGAGAGAATCCCAGAGAGTCCCCGAGTGTGCGTGTGAGAGATAGGGAATCCCCGAGTGTGTTTGAGAGAATCCCAGAGAGTCCCCGAGTGTGCGTGTGAGAGAATCCCAGAGAGTCCCCGAGTGTGCGTGTGAGAGAATCCCAGAGAGTCCCCGAGTGTGCGTGTGAGAGAATCCCAGAGAGTCCCCGAGTGTGCGTGTGAGAGATAGGGAATCCCCGAGTGTGCGTGTGAGAGATAGGGAATCCCCGAGTGTGCGTGTGAGAGATAGGCAATCCCCGAGTGTGTTTGAGAGAATCCCAGAGAGTCCCCGAGTGTGCGTGTGCGAGAATCCCAGAGAGTCCCCGAGTGTGCGTGTGAGAGAATCCCAGAGAGTCCCCGAGTGTGCGTGTGAGAGAATCCCAGAGAGTCCCCGAGTGTGCGTGTGAGAGATAGGGAATCCCCGAGTGTGCGTGTGAGAGATAGGGAATCCCCGAGTGTGCGTGAGAGAGATAGGGAATCCCCAAGTGTGTTTGAGAGAATCCCAGAGAGTCCCCGAGTGTGTTTGAGAGAATCCCAGAGAGTCCCCGAGTGTGTTTGAGAGAATCCCAGAGAGTCCCCGAGTGTGCGTGTGAGAGAATCCCAGAGAGTCCCCGAGTGTGCGTGTGAGAGAATCCCAGAGAGTCCCCGAGTGTGCGTGTGAGAGATAGGGAATCCCCGAGTGTGCGTGTGAGAGATAGGGAATCCCCGAGTGTGTTTGAGAGAATCCCAGAGAGTCCCCGAGTGTGTTTGAGAGAATCCCAGAGAGTCCCCGAGTGTGCGTTTGAGAGAATCCCAGAGAGTCCCCGAGTGTGCGTGTGAGAGAATCCCAGAGAGTCCCCGAGTGTGCGTATGAGAGAATCCCAGAGAGTCCCCGAGTGTGCGTGTGAGAGAATCCCAGAGAGTCCCCGAGTGTGCGTGTGAGAGATAGGGAATCCCCGAGTGTGCGTGTGAGAGATAGGGAATCCCCGAGTGTGCGTGGGAGAGATAGGGAATCCCCGAGTGTGCGTGTGAGAGATAGGGAATCCCCGAGTGTGTTTGAGAGAATCCCAGAGAGTCCCCGAGTGTGCGTGTGAGAGAATCCCAGAGAGTCCCCGAGTGTGCGTGTGAGAGATAGGGAATCCCCGAGTGTGCGTGTGAGAGATAGGGAATCCCCGAGTGTGCGTGTGAGAGATAGGGAATCCCCGAGCGTGCGTGTGAGAGATAGGGAATCCCCGAGTGTGTTTGAGAGAATCCCAGAGAGTCCCCGAGTGTGCGTGTGAGAGAATCCCAGAGAGTCCCCGAGTGTGCGTGTGAGAGATAGGGAATCCCCGAGTGTGCGTGTGAGAGATAGGGAATCCCCGAGTGTGCGTGTGAGAGATAGGGAATCCCCGAGCATGCGTGTGAGAGAATCCCAGAGAGTCCCCGAGTGTGTTTGAGAGAATCCCAGAAAGTCCCCGAGTGTGCGTTTGAGAGAATCCCAGAGAGTCCCCGAGTGTGCGTGTGAGAGAATCCCAGAGAGTCCCCGAGTGTGTTTGAGAGAATCCCAGAGAGTCCCCGAGTGTGTTTGAGAGAATCCCAGAGAGTCCCCGAGTGTGCGTGTGAGAGATAGGGAATCCCCGAGTGTGCGTGTGAGAGATAGGGAATCCCCGAGTGTGCGTGCGAGAGATAGGGAATCCCCGAGTGTGCGTGTGAGAGATAGGGAATCCCCGAGCGTGCGTGTGAGAGATAGGGAATCCCCGAGTGTGTTTGAGAGAATCCCAGAGAGTCCCCGAGTGTGCGTGTGAGAGAATCCCAGAGAGTCCCCGAGTGTGCGTGTGAGAGATAGGGAATCCCCGAGTGTGCGTGTGAGAGATAGGGAATCCCCGAGTGTGCGTGTGAGAGATAGGGAATCCCCGAGCATGCGTGTGAGAGAATCCCAGAGAGTCCCCGAGTGTGTTTGAGAGAATCCCAGAGAGTCCCCGAGTGTGCGTTTGAGAGAATCCCAGAGAGTCCCCGAGTGTGCGTGTGAGAGAATCCCAGAGAGTCCCCGAGTGTGTTTGAGAGAATCCCAGAGAGTCCCCGAGTGTGTTTGAGAGAATCCCAGAGAGTCCCCGAGTGTGCGTGTGAGAGATAGGGAATCCCCGAGTGTGCGTGTGAGAGATAGGGAATCCCCGAGTGTGCGTGCGAGAGATAGGGAATCCCCGAGTGTGTTTGAGAGAATCCCAGAGAGTCCCCGAGTGTGCGTGTGAGAGAATCCCAGAGAGTCCCCGAGTGTGCGTGTGAGAGATAGGGAATCCCCGAGTGTGCGTGTGAGAGATAGGGAATCCCCGAGCGTGCGTGTGAGAGAATCCCAGAGAGTCCCCGAGTGTGTTTGAGAGAATCCCAGAGAGTCCCCGAGTGTGCGTTTGAGAGAATCCCAGAGAGTCCCCGAGTGTGCGTGTGAGAGAATCCCAGAGAGTCCCCGAGTGTGCGTGTGAGAATCCCAGAGAGTCCCCGAGTGTGCGTGTAAGAGAATCCCAGAGAGTCCCCGAGTGTGCGTGTGAGAGAATCCCAGAGAGGCCCCGAGTGTGCGTGTGAGAGATAGGGAATCCCCGAGTGTGCGTGTGAGAGATAGGGAATCCCCGAGTGTGTTTGAGAGAATCCCAGAGAGTCCCCGAGTGTGTTTGAGAGAATCCCAGAGAGTCCCCGAGTGTGCGTGTGAGAGAATCCCAGAGAGTCCCCGAGTGTGCGTGTGAGAGAATCCCAGAGAGTCCCCGAGTGTGCGTGTGAGAGAATCCCAGAGAGTCCCCGAGTGTGTTTGAGAGAATCCCAGAGAGTCCCCGAGTGTGCGTTTGAGAGAATCCCAGAGAGTCCCCGAGTGTGCGTGTGAGAGAATCCGAGAGAGTCCCCGAGTGTGCGTGTGAGAGAATCCCAGAGAGTCCCCGAGTGTACGTGTGAGAGAATCCCAGAGAGTCCCCGAGTGTGCGTGTGAGAGATAGGGAATCCCCGAGTGTGCGTGTGAGAGATAGGGAATCCCCGAGTGTGTTTGAGAGAATCCCAGAGAGTCCCCGAGTGTGTTTGAGAGAATCCCAGAGAGTCCCCGAGTGTGCGTGTGAGAGAATCCCAGAGAGTCCCCGAGTGTGCGTGTGAGAGAATCCCAGAGAGTCCCCGAGTGTGCGTGTCAGAGAATGCCAGAGAGTCCCCGAGTGTGCGTGTCAGAGAATCCCAGAGAGTCCCCGAGTGTGCGTGTGAGAGATAGGGAATCCCCGAGTGTGTTTGAGAGAATCCCAGAGAGTCACCGAGTGTGTTTGAGAGAATCCCAGAGAGTCCCCGAGTGTGCGTGTGAGAGAATCCCAGAGAGTCCCCGAGTGTGCGTGTGAGAGAATCCCAGAGAGTCCCCGAGTGTGCGTGTGAGAGATAGGGAATCCCCGAGTGTGCGTGTGAGAGATAGGGAATCCCCGAGTGTGCGTGTGAGAGATAGGGAATCCCCGAGTGTGTTTGAGAGAATCCCAGAGAGTCCCCGAGTGTGTTTGAGAGAATCCCAGAGAGTCCACGAGTGTGCGTGTGAGAGATTCCCAGAGAGTCCCCGAGTGTGCGTGTGAGAGAATCCCAGAGAGTCCCCGAGTGTGCGTGTGAGAGATAGGGAATCCCCGAGTGTGCGTGTGAGAGATAGGGAATCCCCGAGTGTGCGTGTGAGAGATAGGGAATCCCCGAGCGTGCGTGTGAGAGAATCCCAGAGAGTCCCCGAGTGTGTTTGAGAGAATCCCAGAGAGTCCCCGAGTGTGCGTGTGAGAGATAGGGAATCCCCGAGTGTGCGTGTGAGAGATAGGGAATCCCCGAGTGTGCGTGCGAGAGATAGGGAATCCCCGAGTGTGTTTGAGAGAATCCCAGAGAGTCCCCGAGTGTGTTTGAGAGAATCCCAGAGAGTCCCCGAGTGTGCGTGTGAGAGAATCCCAGAGAGTCCCCGAGTGTGCGTGTGAGAGAATCCCAGAGAGTCCCCGAGTGTGCGTGTGAGAGAATCCCAGAGAGTCCCCGAGTGTGCGTGTGAGAGATAGGGAATCCCCGAGTGTGCGTGTGAGAGATAGGGAATCCCCGAGTGTGTTTGAGAGAATCCGCGAGAGTCCCCGAGTGTGCGTGTGAGAGAATCCCAGAGAGTCCCCGAGTGTGCGTGTGAGAGAATCCCAGAGAGTCCCCGAGTGTGCGTGTGAGAGATAGTGAATCCCCGAGTGTGCGTGTGAGAGATAGGGAATCCCCGAGTGTGCGTGTGAGAGATAGGGAATCCCCGAGTGTGTTTGAGAGAATCCCAGAGAGTCCCCGAGTGTGCGTGTGAGAGAATCCCAGAGAGTCCCCGAGTGTGCGTGTGAGAGAATCCCAGAGAGTCCCCGAGTGTGCGTGTGAGAGATAGGGAATCCCCGAGTGTGCGTGTGAGAGATAGGGAATCCCCGAGTGTGCGTGTGAGAGATAGGCAATCCCCGAGTGTGTTTGAGAGAATCCCAGAGAGTCCCCGAGTGTGTTTGAGAGAATCCCAGAGAGTCCCCGAGTGTGCGTGTGAGAGAATCCCAGAGAGTCCCCGAGTGTGCGTGTGAGAGATAGGGAATCCCCGAGTGTGCGTGTGAGAGATAGGGAATCCCCGAGTGTGTTTGAGAGAATCCCAGAGAGTCCCCGAGTGTGTTTGAGAGAATCCCAGAGAGTCCACGAGTGTGTTTGAGAGAATCCCAGAGAGTCCCCGAGTGTGCGTGTGAGAGAATCCCAGAGAGTCCCCGAGTGTGCGTGTGAGAGATAGGGAATCCCCGAGTGTGCGTGTGAGAGATAGGGAATCCCCGAGTGTGTTTGAGAGAATCCCAGAGAGTCCCCGAGTGTGTTTGAGAGAATCCCAGAGAGTCCACGAGTGTGCGTGTGAGAGATTCCCAGAGAGTCCCCGAGTGTGCGTGTGAGAGAATCCCAGAGAGTCCCCGAGTGTGCGTGTGAGAGATAGGGAATCCCCGAGTGTGCGTGTGAGAGATAGGGAATCCCCGAGTGTGCGTGTGAGAGATAGGCAATCCCCGAGTGTGTTTGCGAGAATCCCAGAGAGTCCCCGAGTGTGTTTGAGAGAATCCCAGAGAGTCCCCGAGTGTGCGTGTGAGAGAATCCCAGAGAGTCCCCGAGTGTGCGTGTGAGAGAATCCCAGAGAGTCCCCGAGTGTGCGTGTGAGAGATAGGGAATCCCCGAGTGTGCATGTGAGAGATAGGGAATCCCCGAGTGTGCGTGTGAGAGATAGGGAATCCCCGAGTGTGTTTGAGAGAATCCCAGAGAGTCCCCGAGTGTGTTTGAGAGAATCCCAGAGTCCCCGAGTGTGTTTGAGAGAATCCCAGAGAGTCCGCGAGTGTGTTTGAGAGAATCCCAGAGAGTCCCCGAGTGTGTTTGAGAGAATCCCAGAGAGTCCCCGAGTGTGCGTGTGAGAGAATCCCAGAGAGTCCCCGAGTGTGCGTGTGAGAGATAGGGAATCCCCGAGTGTGCGTGTGAGAGCTAGGGAATCCCCGAGTGTGCGTGTGAGAGATAGGGAATCCCCGAGTGTGCGTGTGAGCGATAGGGAATCCCCGAGTGTGTTTGAGAGAATCCCAGAGAGTCCCCGAGTGTGTTTGAGAGAATCCCAGAGAGTCACCGAGTGTGTTTGAGAGAATCCCAGAGAGTCCCCGAGTGTGCGTGTGAGAGAATCCCAGAGAGTCCCCGAGTGTGCGTGTGAGCGAATCCCAGAGAGTCCCCGAGTGTGCGTGTGAGAGATAGGGAATCCCCGAGTGTGCGTGTGAGAGATAGGGAATCCCCGAGTGTGCGTGTGAGAGATAGGGAATCCCCGAGTTTGTTTGAGAGAATCCCAGAGAGTCCCCGAGTGTGTTTGAGAGAATCCCAGAGAGTCCCCGAGTGTGCGTGTGAGAGAATCCCAGAGAGTCCCCGAGTGTGCGTGTGAGAGATAGGGAATCCCCGAGTGTGCGTGTGAGAGATAGGGAATCCCCGAGTGTGTTTGAGAGAATCCCAGAGAGTCCCCGAGTGTGTTTGAGAGAATCCCAGAGAGTCCACGAGTGTGCGTGTGAGAGATTCCCAGAGAGTCCCCGAGTGTGCGTGTGAGAGAATCCCAGAGAGTCCCCGAGTGTGCGTGTGAGAGATAGGGAATCCCCGAGTGTGCGTGTGAGAGATGGGGAATCCCCGAGTGTGCGTGTGAGAGATAGGCAATCCCCGAGTGTGTTTGAGAGAATCCCAGAGAGTCCCCGAGTGTGTTTGAGAGAATCCCAGAGAGTCCCCGAGTGTGCGTGTGAGAGAATCCCAGAGAGTCCCCGAGTGTGCGTGTGAGAGAATCCCAGAGAGTCCCCGAGTGTGCGTGTGAGAGATAGGGAATCCCCGAGTGTGCATGTGAGAGATAGGGAATCCCCGAGTGTGCGTGTGAGAGATAGGGAATCCCCGAGTGTGCGTGTGAGAGAATCCCAGAGAGTCCCCGAGTGTGCGTGTGAGAGAATCCCAGAGAGTCCCCGAGTGTGCGTGTGAGAGAATCCCAGAGAGTCCCCGAGTGTGCGTGTGAGAGATAGGGAATCCCCGAGTGTGCGTGTGAGAGATAGGGAATCCCCGAGTGTGTTTGAGAGATAGGGAATCCCCGAGTGTGTTTGAGAGAATCCCAGAGAGTCCCCGAGTGTGCGTGCGAGAGAATCCCAGAGAGTCCCCGAGTGTGCGTGTGAGAGAATCCCAGAGAGTCCCCAAGTGTGCGTGTGAGAGATAGGGAATCCCCGAGTGTGTTTGAGAGAATCCCAGAGAGTTCCCGAGTGTGCGTGTGAGAGAATCCCAGAGAGTCCCCGAGTGTGCGTGTGAGAGATAGGGAATCCCCGAGTGTGTTTGAGAGAATCCCAGAGAGTCCCCGAGTGTGTTTGAGAGAATCCCAGAGAGTCCCCGAGTGTGTTTGAGAGAATCCCAGAGAGTCCCCGAGTGTGTTTGAGAGAATCCCAGAGTGTCCCCGAGTGTGCGTGTGAGAGAATCCCAGAGAGTACCCGAGTGTGCGTGTGAGAGATAGGGAATCCCCGAGTGTGCGTGTGAGAGATAGGGAATCCCCGAGTGTGTTTGAGAGAATCCCAGAGAGTCCCCGAGTGTGTTTGAGAGAATCCCAGAGAGTCCCCGAGTGTCTTTGAGAGAATCCCAGAGAGTCCCCGAGTGTGCGTGTGAGAGAATCCCAGAGAGTCCCCGAGTGTGCGTGTGAGAGAATCCCAGAGATTCCCCGAGTGTGCGTGTGAGAGATAGGGAATCCCCGAGTGTGCGTGTGAGCGATAGGGAATCCCCGAGTGTGCGTGTGAGCGATAGGGAATCCCCGAGTGTGTTTGAGAGAATCCCAGAGAGTCCCCGAGTGTGCGTGTGAGAGATAGGGAATCCCCGTGTGTGCGTGTGAGAGATAGGGAATCCCCGAGTGTGTTTGAGAGAATCCCAGAGAGTCCCCGAGTGTGCGTGTGAGAGATAGGGAATCCCCGAGTGTGCGTGTGAGCGATAGGGAATCCCCGAGTGTGCGTGTGAGAGATAGGGAATCCCCGAGTGTGCGTGTGAGAGATAGGGAATCCCCGAGTGTGCGTGTGAGAGATAGGGAATCCCCGAGTGTTTTTGAGAGAATCCCATAGAGTCCCCGAGTGTGTTTGAGAGAATCCCAGAGAGTCCCCGAGTGTGCGTGTGAGAGAATCCCAGAGAGTCCCCGAGTGTGCGTGTGAGAGAATCCCAGAGAGTCCCCGAGTGTGTTTGAGAGAATCCCAGAGAGTCCCCGAGTGTGCGTTTGAGAGAATCCCAGAGAGTCCCCGAGTGTGCGTGTGAGAGAATCCCAGAGAGTCCCCGAGTGTGCGTGCGAGAGAATCCCAGAGAGTCCCCGAGTGTGCGTGTGAGAGATAGGGAATCCCCGAGTGTGCGTGTGAGAGATAGGGAATCCCCGAGTGTGTTTGAGAGATTCCCAGAGAGTCCCCGAGTGTGCGTGTGAGAGAATCCCAGAGAGTCCCCGAGTGTGCGTGTGAGAGAATCCCAGAGAGTCCCCGAGTGTGCGTGTGAGAGATAGGGAATCCCCGAGTGTGCGTGTGAGAGAATCCCAGAGAGTCCCCGAGTGTGCGTTTGTGAGAATCCCAGAGAGTCCCCGAGTGTGCGTGTGAGAGAATCCCAGAGAGTCCCCGAGTGTGCGTGTGAGAGAAACCCAGAGAGTCCCCGAGTGTGCGTGTGAGAGAATCCCAGAGAGTCCCCGAGTGTGCGTGTGAGAGAATCCCAGAGAGTCCCCGAGTGTGCGTGTGAGAGATAGGGAATCCCCGAGTGTGCGTGTGAGAGATAGGGAATCCCCGAGTGTGTTTGAGAGAATCCCAGAGAGTCCCCGAGTGTGCGTGCGAGAGAATCCCAGAGAGTCCCCGAGTGTGCGTGTGAGAGAATCCCAGAGAGTCCCCGAGTGTGCGTGTGAGAGATAGGGAATCCCCGAGTGTGTGTGTGAGAATCCCAGAGAGTCCCCGAGTGTGTTTGAGAGAATCCCAGAGAGTTCCCGAGTGTGCGTGTGAGAGAATCCCAGAGAGTCCCCGAGTGTGCGTGTGAGAGATAGGGAATCCCCGAGTGTGCGTGTGAGAGATAGGGAATCCCCGAGTGTGTTTGAGAGAATCCCAGAGAGTCCCCGAGTGTGTTTGAGAGAATCCCAGAGAGTCCCCGAGTGTGTTTGAGAGAATCCCAGAGAGTCCCCGAGTGTGCGTGTGAGAGATAGGGAATCCCCGTGTGTGTTTGAGAGAATCCCAGTGTGTCCCCGAGTGAGCGTGTGAGAGAATCCCAGAGAGTCCCCGAGTGTGCGTGTGAGAGAATCCCAGAGAGTCCCCGAGTGTGCGTGTGAGAGATAGGGAATCCCCGAGTGTGCGTGTGAGAGATAGGGAATCCCCGAGTGTGCGTGTGAGAGATAGGGAATCCCCGAGTGTGTTTGAGAGAATCCCAGAGAGTCACCGAGTGTGCGTGTGAGAGAATCCTAGAGAGTCCCCGTGTGTGCGTGTGAGAGAATCCCAGAGAGTCCCCAAGTGTGCGTGTGAGAGATAGGGAATCCCCGAGTGTGCGTGTGAGAGATAGGGAATCCCCGAGTGTGTTTGAGAGAATCCCAGAGAGTCCCCGAGTGTGTTTGAGAGAATCCCAGAGAGTCCACGAGTGTGCGTGTGAGAGATTCCCAGAGAGTCCCCGAGTGTGCGTGTGAGAGAATCCCAGAGAGTCCCCGAGTGTGCGTGTGAGAGATAGGGAATCCCCGAGTGTGCGTGTGAGAGATGGGGAATCCCCGAGTGTGCGTGTGAGAGATGGGGAATCCCCGAGTGTGTTTGAGAGAATCCCAGAGAGTCCCCGAGTGTGCGTGTGAGAGAATCCCAGAGAGTCCCCGAGTGTGCGTGTGAGAGATAGGGAATCTCCGAGTGTGCGTGAGAGATAGGGAATCCCCGAGTGTGCGTGTGAGAGAATCCCAGAGAGTCCCCGAGTGTGTTTGAGAGAATCCCAGAGAGTCCCCGAGTGTGCGTGTGAGAGAATCCTAGAGAGTCCCCGTGTGTGCGTGTGAGAGAATCCCAGAGAGTCCCCAAGTGTGCGTGTGAGAGATAGGGAATCCCCGAGTGTGCGTGTGAGAGATAGGGAATCCCCGAGTGTGTTTGAGAGAATCCCAGAGAGTCCCCGAGTGTGTTTGAGAGAATCCCAGAGAGTCCACGAGTGTGCGTGTGAGAGATTCCCAGAGAGTCCCCGAGTGTGCGTGTGAGAGAATCCCAGAGAGTCCCCGAGTGTGCGTGTGAGAGAATCCCAGAGAGTCCCCGAGTGTGCGTGTGAGAGATAGGGAATCCCCGAGTGTGCATGTGAGAGATAGGGAATCCCCGAGTGTGCGTGTGAGAGATAGGGAATCCCCGAGTGTGTTTGAGAGAATCCCAGAGAGTCCCTGAGTGTGTTTGAGAGAATCCCAGAGAGTCCCCGAGTGTGTTTGAGAGAATCCCAGAGAGTCCGCGAGTGTGTTTGAGAGAATCCCAGAGAGTCCCCGAGTGTGTTTGAGAGAATCCCAGAGAGTCCCCGAGTGTGCGTGTGAGAGAATCCCAGAGAGTCCCCGAGTGTGCGTGTGAGAGATCGGGAATCCCCGAGTGTGCGTGTGAGAGATAGGGAATCCCCGAGTGTGTTTGAGAGAATCCCAGAGAGTCCCCGAGTGTGTTTGAGAGAATCCCAGAGAGTCCACGAGTGTGCTTGTGAGAGATTCCCAGAGAGTCCCCGAGTGTGCGTGTGAGAGAATCCCAGAGAGTCCCCGAGTGTGCGTGTGAGAGATAGGGAATCCCCGAGTGTGCGTGTGAGAGATAGGGATTCCCCGAGTGTGCGTGTGAGAGATAGGCAATCCCCGAGTGTGTTTGAGAGAATCCCAGAGAGTCCCCGAGTGTGTTTGAGAGAATCCCAGAGAGTCCCCGAGTGTGCGTGTGAGAGAATCCCAGAGAGTCCCCGAGTGTGCGTGTGAGAGAATCCCAGAGAGTCCCCGAGTGTGCGTGTGAGAGAATCCCAGAGAGTCCCCGAGTGTGCGTGTGAGAGAATCCCAGAGAGTCCCCGAGTGTGCGTGTGAGAGATAGGGAATCCCCGAGTGTGCGTGTGAGAGATAGGGAATCCCCAAGTGTGTTTGAGAGAATCCCAGAGAGTCCCCGAGTGTGCATGTGAGAGATAGGGAATCCCCGAGTGTGCGTGTGAGAGATAGGGAATCCCCAAGTGTGTTTGAGAGAATCCCAGAGAGTCCCCGAGTGTGTTTGAGAGAATCCCAGAGAGTCCCCGAGTGTGCGTGTGAGAGAATCCCAGAGAGTCCCCGAGTGTGCGTGTGAGAGAATCCCAGAGAGTCCCCGAGTGTGCTTTTTAGAGAATCCCAGAGAGTCCCCGAGTGTGCGTGTGAGAGAATCCCAGAGAGTCCCCGAGTGTGCATGTGAGAGAATCCCAGAGAGTCCCCGAGTGTGCGTGTGAGAGATAGGGAATCCCCGAGTGTGCGTGTGAGAGATAGGGAATCCCCGAGTGTGCGTGTGAGAGATAGGGAATCCCCAAGTGTGTTTGAGAGAATCCCAGAGAGTCCCCGAGTGTGCGTGTGAGAGATAGGGAATCCCCGAGTGTGCGTGTGAGAGATAGGGAATCCCCAATTGTGTTTGAGAGAATCCCAGAGAGTCCCCGAGTGTGTTTGAGAGAATCCCAGAGAGTCCCCGAGTGTGCGTGTGAGAGAATCCCAGAGAGTCCCCGAGTGTGCGTGTGAGAGAATCCCAGAGAGTCCCCGAGTGTGCGTGTGAGAGAATCCCAGAGAGTCCCCGAGTGTGCGTGTGAGAGAATCCCAGAGAGTCACCGAGTGTGCGTGTGAGAGAATCCCAGAGAGTCCCCGAGTGTGCGTGTGAGAGAATCCCAGAGAGTCCCCGAGTGTGCGTGTGAGAGATAGGGAATCCCCGAGTGTGCGTGTGAGAGATAGGGAATCCCCGAGTGTGTTTGAGAGAATCCCAGAGAGTCCCCGAGTGTGCGTGTGAGAGAATCCCAGAGAGTCCAGGAGTGTGCGTGTGAGAGATAGGGAATCCCCGAGTGTGCGTGTGAGAGATAGGGAATCCCCGAGTGTGCGTGTGAGAGATAGGGAATCCCCGAGTGTGTTTGAGAGATTCCCAGAGAGTCCCCGAGTGTGTTTGAGAGAATCCCAGAGAGTCCCCGAGTGTGTTTGAGAGAATCCCAGAGAGTTCCCGAGTGTGCGTGTGAGAGAATCCCAGAGAGTCCCCGAGTGTGCGTGTGAGAGAATCCCAGAGAGTCCCCGAGTGTGCGTGTGAGAGATAGGGAATCCCCGAGTGTGCGTGTGAGAGATAGGGAATCCCCGAGTGTGTTTGAGAGATTCCCAGAGAGTCCCCGAGTGTGCGTGTGAGAGAATCCCAGAGAGTCCCCGAGTGTGCGTGTGAGAGAATCCCAGAGAATCCCCGAGTGTGCGTGTGAGAGATAGGGAATCCCCGAGTGTGCGTGTGAGAGAATCCCAGAGAGTCCCCGAGTGTGTTTGAGAGAATCCCAGAGAGTCCCCGAGTGTGCGTTTGAGACAATCCCAGAGAGTCCCCGAGTGTGCGTGTGAGAGAATCCCAGAGAATCCCCGAGTGTGCGTGTGAGAGAATCCCAGAGAGTCTCCGAGTGTGCGTGCGAGAGAATCCCAGAGAGTCCCCGAGTGTGCGTGTGAGAGATAGGGAATCCCCGAGTGTGCGTGTGAGAGATAGGGAATCCCCGAGTGTGTTTGAGAGATTCCCAGAGAGTCCCCGAGTGTGCGTGTGAGAGAATCCCAGAGAGTCCCCGAGTGTGCGTGTGAGAGAATCCCAGAGAGTCCCCGAGTGTGCGTGTGAGAGAATCCCAGAGAGTCCCCGAGTGTGCGTGTGAGAGAATCCCAGAGAGTCCCCGAGTGTGCGTGTGAGAGATAGGGAATCCCCGAGTGTGCGTGTGAGAGAATCCCAGAGAGTCCCCGAGTGTGCGTTTGAGAGAATCCCAGAGAGTCCCCGAGTGTGCGTGTGAGAGAATCCCAGAGAGTCCCCGAGTGTGCGTGGGAGAGAATCCCAGAGAGTCCCCGAGTGTGCGTGTGAGAGAATCCCAGAGAGTCCCCGAGTGTGCGTGTGAGAGAATCCCAGAGAGTCCCCGAGTGTGCGTGTGAGAGATAGGGAATCCCCGAGTGTGCGTGTGAGAGATAGGGAATCCCCGAGTGTGTTTGAGAGAATCCCAGAGAGTCCCCGAGTGTGCGTGCGAGAGAATCCCAGAGAGTCCCCGAGTGTGTGTGTGAGAGAATCCCAGAGAGTCCCCGAGTGTGCGTGTGAGAGATAGGGAATCCCCGAGTGTGTGTGTGAGAATCCCAGAGAGTCCCCGAGTGTGTTTGAGAGAATCCCAGAGAGTTCCCGTGTGTGCGTGTGAGAGAATCCCAGAGAGTCCCCGAGTGTGCGTGTGAGAGATAGGGAATCCCCGAGTGTGCGTGTGAGAGATAGGGAATCCCCGAGTGTGTTTGAGAGAATCCCAGAGAGTCCCCGAGTGTGTTTGAGAGAATCCCAGAGAGTCCCCGAGTGTGTTTGAGAGAATCCCAGAGAGTCCCCGAGTGTGTTTAAGAGAATCCCAGAGAGTCCCCGAGTGTGCGTGTGAGAGATAGGGAATCCCCGAGTGTGTTTGAGAGAATCCCAGACAGTCCCCGAGTGAGCGTGTGAGAGAATCCCAGAGAGTCCCCGAGTGTGCGTGTGAGAGAATCCCAGAGAGTCCCCGAGTGTGCGTGTGAGAGATAGGGAAGCCCCGAGTGTGCGTGTGAGAGATAGGGAATCCCCGAGTGTGCGTGTGAGAGATAGGGAATCCCCGAGTGTGCGTGTGAGAGATAAGGAATCCCCGAGTGTGCGTGTGAGAGAATCCCAGAGAGTCCCCGAGTGTGCGTGTGAGAGAATCCCAGAGAGTCCCCGAGTGTGCGTGTGAGAGATAGGGAATCTCCGAGTGTGCGTGTGAGAGATAGGGAATCCCCGAGTGTGCGTGTGAGAGAATCCCAGAGAGTCCCCGAGTGTGTTTGAGAGAATCCCAGAGAGTCCCCGAGTGTGCGTGTGAGAGAATCCCAGAGAGTCCCCGAGTGTGCGTGTGAGAGAATCCCAGAGAATCCCCGAGTGTGCGTGTGAGAGAATCCCAGAGAGTCCCCGAGTGTGTTTGAGAGAATCCCAGAGAGTCCCCGATTGTGCGTTTGAGAGAATCCCAGAGAGTCCCCGAGTGTGCGTGTGAGAGAATCCCAGAGAGTCCCCGATTGTGCGTGTGAGAGAATCCCAGAGAGTCCCCGAGTGTGCGTGTGAGAGATAGGGAATCCCCGAGTGTGCGTGTGAGAGATAGGGAATCCCCGAGTGTGTTTGAGAGAATCCCAGAGAGTCCCCGAGTGTGTTTGAGAGAATCCCAGAGAGTCCCCGAGTGTGCGTGTGAGAGAATCCCAGAGAGTCCCCGAGTGTGCGTGTGAGAGAATCCCAGAGAGTCCCCGAGTGTGCGTGTGAGAGAATCCCAGAGAGTCCCCGAGTGTGCGTGTGAGAGATAGGGAATCCCCGAGTGTGTTTGAGAGATTCCCAGAGAGTCCCCGAGTGTGCGTGTGAGAGAATCCCAGAGAGTCCCCGAGTGTGCGTGTGAGAGAATCCCAGAGAGTCCCCGAGTGTGTTTGAGAGAATCCCAGAGAGTCCCCGAGTGTGCGTGTGAGAGAATCCCAGAGAGTCCCCGAGTGTGCGTGTGAGAGAATCCCAGAGAGTCCCCGAGTGTGTTTGAGAGAATCCCAGAGAGTCCCCGAGTGTGCGTGTGAGAGAATCCCAGAGAGTCCCCGAGTGTGCGTGTGAGAGAATCCCAGAGAGTCCCCGAGTGTGTTTGAGAGAATCCCAGAGAGTCCCCGAGTGTGCGTGTGAGAGAATCCCAGAGAGTCCCCGAGTGTGTGTGTGAGAGAATCCCAGAGAGTCCCCGAGTGTGCGTGTGAGAGAATCCCAGAGAGTCCCCGAGTGTGCGTGTGAGAGATAGGGAATCCCCGAGTGTGCGTGTGAGAGATAGGGAATCCCCAAGTGTGCGTGTGAGAGATAGGGAATCCCCGAGTGTTTTTGAGAGAATCCCATAGAGTCCCCGAGTGTGTTTGAGAGAATCCCAGAGAGTCCCCGAGTGTGTTTGAGAGAATCCCAGAGAGTCCCCGAGTGTGCGTGTGAGAGAATCCCAGAGAGTCCCCGAGTGTGCGTGTGAGAGAATCCCAGAGAGTCCCCGAGTGTGCGTGTGAGAGAATCCCAGAGAGTCCCCGAGTGTGCGTGTGAGAGATAGGGAATCCCCGAGTGTGCGTGTGAGAGATAGGGAATCCCCGAGTGTGTTTGAGAGATTCCCAGAGAGTCCCCGAGTGTGCGTGTGAGAGAATCCCAGAGAGTCCCCGAGTGTGCGTGTGAGAGAATCCCAGAGAGTCCCCGAGTGTGCGTGTGAGAGATAGGGAATCCCCGAGTGTGCGTGTGAGAGAATCCCAGAGAGTCCCCGAGTGTGCGTGTGAGAGAATCCCAGAGAGTCCCCGAGTGTGCGTGTGAGAGAATCCCAGAGAGTCCCCGAGTGTGCGTGTGAGAGATAGGGAATCCCCGAGTGTGCGTGTGAGAGATAGGGAATCCCCGAGTGTGTTTGAGAGAATCCCAGAGAGTCCCCGAGTGTGCGTGCGAGAGAATCCCAGAGAGTCCCCGAGTGTGCGTGTGAGAGAATCCCAGAGAGTCCCCAAGTGTGCGTGTGAGAGATAGGGAATCCCCGAGTGTGTTTGAGAGAATCCCAGAGAGTCCCCGAGTGTGCGTGTGAGAGATAGGGAATCCCCGAGTGTGTTTGAGAGAATCCCAGAGAGTCCCCGAGTGTGTTTGAGAGAATCCCAGAGAGTCCCAGAGTGTGTTTGAGAGAATCCCAGAGAGTCCCCGAGTGTGTTTGAGAGAATCCCAGAGTGTCCCCGAGTGTGCGTGTGAGAGAATCCCAGAGAGTACCCGAGTGTGCGTGTGAGAGATAGGGAATCCCCGAGTGTGCGTGTGAGAGATAGGGAATCCCCGAGTGTGCGTGTGAGAGATAGGGAATCCCCGAGTGTGCGTGTGAGAGATAGGGAATCCCCGAGTGTGTTTGAGAGAATCCCAGAGAGTCCCCGAGTGTGTTTGAGAGAATCCCAGAGAGTCCCCGTGTGCGTGTGAGAGAATCCCAGAGAGTCCCCGAGTGTGCGTGTGAGAGAATCCCAGAGAGTCCCCGAGTGTGCGTGTGAGAGAATCCCAGAGAGTCCCCGAGTGTGCGTGTGAGAGAATCCCAGAGATTCCCCGAGTGTGCGTGTGAGAGATAGGGAATCCCCGAGTGTGCGTGTGAGCGATAGGGAATCCCCGAGTGTGCGTGTGAGCGATAGGGAATCCCCGAGTGTGTTTGAGAGAATCCCAGAGAGTCCCCGAGTGTGCGTGTGAGAGATAGGGAATCCCCGTGTGTGCGTGTGAGAGATAGGGAATCCCCGAGTGTGTTTGAGAGAATCCCAGAGAGTCCCCGAGTGTGCGTGTGAGAGAATCCCAGAGAGTCCCCGAGTGTGCGTGTGAGAGAATCCCAGAGAGTCCCCGAGTGTGCGTGTGAGAGATAGGGAATCCCCGAGTGTGCGTGTGAGAGATAGGGAATCCCCGAGTGTGCGTGTGAGAGATAGGGAATCCCCGAGTGTTTTTGAGAGAATCCCATAGAGTCCCCGAGTGTGTTTGAGAGAATCCCAGAGAGTCCCCGAGTGTGCGTGTGAGAGAATCCCAGAGAGTCCCCGAGTGTGCGTGTGAGAGAATCCCAGAGAGTCCCCGAGTGTGCGTGTGAGAGAATCCCAGAGAGTCCCCGAGTGTGCGTGTGAGAGATAGGGAATCCCCGAGTGTGCGTGTGAGAGATAGGGAATCCCCGAGTGTGTTTGAGAGATTCCCAGAGAGTCCCCGAGTGTGCGTGTGAGAGAATCCCAGAGAGTCCCCGAGTGTGCGTGTGAGAGATAGGGAATCCCCGAGTGTGCGTGTGAGAGAATCCCAGAGAGTCCCCGAGTGTGCGTTTGAGAGAATCCCAGAGAGTCCCCGAGTGTGCGTGTGAGAGAATCCCAGAGAGTCCCCGAGTGTGCGTGTGAGAGAATCCCAGAGAGTCCCCGAGTGTGCGTGTGAGAGATAGGGAATCCCCGAGTGTGCGTGTGAGAGATAGGGAATCCCCGAGTGTGTTTGAGAGAATCCCAGAGAGTCCCCGAGTGTGCGTGTGAGAGAATCCCAGAGAGTCCCCGAGTGTGCGTGTGAGAGATAGGGAATCCCCGAGTGTGTGTGTGAGAGATAGGGAATCCCCGAGTGTGCGTGTGAGAGATAGGGAATCCCCGAGTGTGATTGAGAGAATCCCAGAGAGTCCCCGAGTGTGCGTGTGAGAGATAGGGAATCCCCGAGTGTGCGTGTGAGAGATAGGGAATCCCCGAGTGTGCGTGTGAGAGATAGGGAATCCCCGAGTGTGTTTGAGAGAATCCCAGAGAGTCCCCGAGTGTGTTTGAGAGAATCCCAGAGAGTCCCCGAGTGTGTTTGAGAGAATCCCAGAGAGTCCCCGAGTGTGCGTGTGAGAGAATCCCAGAGAGTCCCCGAGTGTGCGTGTGAGAGATAGGGAATCCCCGAGTGTGCGTGTGAGAGATAGGGAATCCCCGAGTGTGTTTGAGAGAATCCCAGAGAGTCCCCGAGTGTGTTTGAGAGAATCCCAGAGAGTCCCCGAGTGTGTTTGAGAGAATCCCAGAGAGTCCCCGAGTGTGCGTGTGAGAGAATCCCAGAGAGTCCCCGAGTGTGCGTGTGAGAGAATCCCAGAGAGTCCCCGAGTGTGCGTGTGAGAGATAGGGAATCCCCGAGTGTGCGTGTGAGAGATAGGGAATCCCCGAGTGTGCGTGTGAGCGATAGGGAATCCCCGAGTGTGTTTGAGAGAATTCCAGAGAGTCCCCGAGTGTGTTTGAGAGAATCCCAGAGAGTCCCCGAGTGTGCGTGTGAGAGAATCCCAGAGAGTCCCCGAGTGTGCGTGTGAGAGAATCCCAGAGAATCCCGAGTGTGCGTGTGAGAGATAGGGAATCCCCGAGTGTGTTTGAGAGAATCCCAGAGAGTCCCCGAGTGTGTTTGAGAGAATCCCAGAGAGTCCCCGAGTGTGTTTGAGAGAATCCCAGAGAGTCCCCGAGTGTGCGTGTGAGAGAATCCCAGAGAGTCCCCGAGTGTGCGTGTGAGAGAATCCCAGAGAGTCCCCGAGTGTGCGTGTGAGAGAATCCCAGAGAGTCCCCGAGTGTGCGTGTGAGAGATAGGGAATCCCCGAGTGTGCGTGTGAGAGATAGGGAATCCCCGAGTGTGTTTGAGAGATTCCCAGAGAGTCCCCGAGTGTGCGTGTGAGAGAATCCCAGAGAGTCCCCGAGTGTGCGTGTGAGAGATAGGGAATCCCCGAGTGTGCGTGTGAGAGAATCCCAGAGAGTCCCCGAGTGTGCGTGTGAGAGAATCCCAGAGAGTCCCCGAGTGTGCGTGTGAGAGAATCCCAGAGAGTCCCCGAGTGTGCGTGTGAGAGAATCCCAGAGAGTCCCCGAGTGTGCGTGTGAGAGATAGGGAATCCCCGAGTGTGCGTGTGAGAGATAGGGAATCCCCGAGTGTGTTTGAGAGAATCCCAGAGAGTCCCCGAGTGTGCGTGCGAGAGAATCCCAGAGAGTCCCCGAGTGTGCGTGTGAGAGAATCCCAGAGAGTCCCCGAGTGTGCGTGTGAGAGATAGGGAATCCCCGAGTGTGTGTGTGAGAGATAGGGAATCCCCGAGTGTGCGTGTGAGAGATAGGGAATCCCCGAGTGTGTTTGAGAGAATCCCAGAGAGTCCCCGAGTGTGCGTGTGAGAGATAGGGAATCCCCGAGTGTGCGTGTGAGAGATAGGGAATCCCCGAGTGTGCGTGTGAGAGATAGGGAATCCCCGAGTGTGTTTGAGAGAATCCCAGAGAGTCCCCGAGTGTGTTTGAGAGAATCCCAGAGAGTCCCCGAGTGTGCGTGTGAGAGATAGGGAATCCCCGAGTGTGCGTGTGAGAGATAGGGAATCCCCGAGTGTGTTTGAGAGAATCCCAGAGAGTCCCCGAGTGTGTTTGAGAGAATCCCAGAGAGTCCCCGAGTGTGTTTGAGAGAATCCCAGAGAGTCCCCGAGTGTGCGTGTGAGAGAATCCCAGAGAGTCCCCGAGTGTGCGTGTGAGAGATAGGGAATCCCCGAGTGTGCGTGTGAGAGATAGGGAATCCCCGAGTGTGCGTGTGAGCGATAGGGAATCCCCGAGTGTGTTTGAGAGAATTCCAGAGAGTCCCCGAGTGTGTTTGAGAGAATCCCAGAGAGTCCCCGAGTGTGCGTGTGAGAGAATCCCAGAGAGTCCCCGAGTGTGCGTGTGAGAGAATCCCAGAGAATCCCCGAGTGTGCGTGTGAGAGATAGGGAATCCCCGAGTGTGTTTGAGAGAATCCCAGAGAGTCCCCGAGTGTGTTTGAGAGAATCCCAGAGAGTCCCCGAGTGTGTTTGAGAGAATCCCAGAGAGTCCCCGAGTGTGCGTGTGAGAGAATCGCAGAGAGTCCCCGAGTGTGCGTGTGAGAGATAGGGAATCCCCGAGTGTGCGTGTGAGAGATAGGGAATCCCCGAGTGTGCGTGTGAGAGATAGGGAATCCCCGAGTGTGTTTGAGAGAATCCCAGAGAGTCCCCGAGTGTGCGTGTGAGAGAATCCCAGAGAGTCCCCGAGTGTGCGTGTGAGAGATAGGGAATCCCCGAGTGTGCGTGTGAGAGATAGGGAATCCCCGAGTGTGTTTGAGAGAATCCCAGAGAGTCCCCGAGTGTGCGTGCGAGAGAATCCCAGAGAGTCCCCGAGTGTGCGTGTGAGAGAATCCCAGAGAGTCCCCGAGTGTGCGTGTGAGAGATAGGGAATCCCCGAGTGTGCGTGTGAGAGATAGGGAATCCCCGAGTGTGCGTGTGAGAGATAGGGAATCCCCGAGTGTGTTTGAGAGAATCCCAGAGAGTCCCCGAGTGTGTTTGAGAGAATCCCAGAGAGTCCCCGAGTGTGTTTGAGAGAATCCCAGAGAGTCCCCGAGTGTGCGTGTGAGAGAATCCCAGAGAGTCCCCGAGTGTGCGTGTGAGAGATAGGGAATCCCCGAGTGTGCGTGTGAGAGATAGGGAATCCCCGAGTGTGTTTGAGAGAATCCCAGAGAGTCCCCGAGTGTGTTTGAGAGAATCCCAGAGAGTCCCCGAGTGTGTTTGAGAGAATCCCAGAGAGTCCCCGAGTGTGCGTGTGAGAGAATCCCAGAGAGTCCCCGAGTGTGCGTGTGAGAGAATCCCAGAGAGTCCCCGAGTGTGCGTGTGAGAGATAGGGAATCCCCGAGTGTGCGTGTGAGAGATAGGGAATCCCCGAGTGTGTTTGAGAGAATCCCAGAGAGTCCCCGAGTGTGTTTGAGAGAATCCCAGAGAGTCCCCGAGTGTGCGTGTGAGAGAATCCCAGAGAGTCCCCGAGTGTGCGTGTGAGAGAATCCCAGAGAGTCCCCGAGTGTGCGTGTGAGAGATAGGGAATCCCCGAGTGTGCGTGTGAGCGATAGGGAATCCCCGAGTGTGTTTGAGAGAATCCCAGAGAGTCCCCGAGTGTGCGTGTGAGAGAATCCCAGAGAGTCCCCGAGTGTGCGTGTGAGAGAATCCCAGAGAATCCCCGAGTGTGCGTGTGAGAGATAGGGAATCCCCGAGTGTTTTTGAGAGAATCCCAGAGAGTCCCCGAGTGTGTTTGAGAGAATCCCAGAGAGTCCCCGAGTGTGTTTGAGAGAATCCCAGAGAGTCCCCGAGTGTGTTTGAGAGAATCCCAGAGAGTCCCCGAGTGTGCGTGTGAGAGAATCCCAGAGAGTCCCCGACTGTGCGTGTGAGAGAATCCCAGAGAGTCCCCGAGTGTGTGTGAGAGATAGGGAATCCCCGAGAGTGTGTGAGAGATAGGGAATCCCCGAGAGTGTGTGAGAGATAGGGAATCCCAGAGTGTGTGTGAGAGATACGTAATCCCAGAGAGTCTCAGAGTGTGTGTGAGAGATAGGGAATCCCCGAGAGTGTGTGAGGGATAGGGAATCCCAGAGTGTCTCGGAATGTGTGTGAGAGAATCCCAGTGAGTCCCCGAGTGTGTGTGAGAGATACGTAATCCCAGAGTGTCTCAGAGTGTGTGTGAGAGATAGGGAACCCCCGAGAGTGTGTGAGGGATAGGGAATCCCAGAGTGTGTGTGAGAGATCGGGAATCCCAGAGAGTCCCCGAGTGTGTGTGACAGATAGGGAATCCCAGAGAGTCTCCGAGTGTGTGTGAGAGATAGGGAATCCCAGAGTGTGTTGAGAGAGAGGGAATCCCAGTGTATATTTGAGAGAGAGGCAATCCCAGAGTGTGTGTAAGAGATAGGGAATCCCAGAGAGTGTGTGAGGGATAGGGAATCCCAGAGAGTCCCCGAGTGTGTGTGAGAGATAGGGAATCCCAGAGTGTGTGTGAGAGATAGGGAATCCCAGAGTGTTTGTGAGAGAAAGGTAATCCCCGTGTGACCCCGAGTGTTTGTGTGAGATAGGGAATCCCAGAGAGTCCCCGAGTGTGTGCGATAGAAACCCAGACAGTCCCCGAATGTGTGTGAGAGTTAGGGAATCATAGAGAGTCCCCGAGTGTGTGTGAGAGATCGGGAATCCCAGAGAGTCCCCGAATGTGTGTGAGAGAGATAGGGAATCCCAGAGTGTGTGTGAGAGATAGGGATTCCCAGGGTGTCCCGGAGTGTGTGAGAGAGATAGGGATTCCCAGGGTGTCCCGGAGTGTGTGTGAGAGACAGCGAATCCCAGAGTATGTGTGAGAGATAGGGAATCCCAGGGTGTCCCAGAGTGTGTGTGAGAGATAGCGAATCCCAGAGTATGTGTGAGAGATAGGGAATCTGAGTGTCCTGGATTGTGTGTGACGGATAGGGAATCCCAGGGTGTGTGTGAGAGATAGGGACTCTCAGAATGTGTGAATGAGGGAATCCCAGAGTATCTGAGAGAGATGGAATCCCAGAGATTCCCAGAGAGTGTGTGAAAGTTAGGGAATCCCAGATAGTCCCCGAGTGCGTGTGAGATATAGGGAATCCCCGAGTTTGTTTGAGAGATAGGGAATCCCAGAGTGTGTGTGAGAGATAGGGAATACCAGAGTGTGTGTGAGAGATAGCGAATCCCAGTGTGTCCCGGAGTGTGTGTGAGAGATAGGGAATCCCAGAGTTTGTGAGAGAGATAGGGAATCCCAGAGTGTCCCGGTTTGTGTGTGACAGATAGGGAATCCCAGTGTGTGTGTGTGAGAGATAGGGACTCACAGAGTGTATGAGTGAGGGAATCCCAGAGTATCTGAGATTCCCAGAGTGTGTGTGAGAGGGAATCCCAGAGACTACCCGAGTGTGTGTGACAGATAGGGAATCCCAGTGTGTGTGAGAGAGATAGGGACTCACAGAGTGTATGAGTGAGGGAATCCCAGAGTATCTGAGAGTCCCAGAGTGTGTGTGAGAGATAGGGAATCCCACAGACTACCCGAGTGTGTGTGAGAGAATCCCAGAGAGTTCCCGAGTGTATTTGAGAGATAGGGAATCCCAGAGTGTCCCCGAGTGTGTGTGAGAGAATCCCAGTGAGTCCCCGAGTGTGTGTGAGAGATAGGGAATCCCAGGGTGTCCCCGAGTGTGTGTGAGAGATCGGGAATCCCAGAGAGTCCCAGAGTGTGTGAGAGATCGGGAATCCCCGAGTGTGTGTGAGAGATCGGGAATCCCACAGAGTCCCCGAACGTGTGTGATAGATAGCGAATACCAGAGTGTTTTTGAGAGATAGGGAATCCCAGAGTGCGTGTGAGAGATAGGGAATCCCAGAGTGTGTGTGAGAGATAGGGAATCCCAGAGAGTCCATGAGTGTGTGCGATAGAATCCCAGAGAGTTCCCGAATGTGTGTGAGAGATCGGGAATCCCAGGGTGTCCCCGAGTGTGTGTGAGAGATCGGGAATCCCAGAGAGTCCCAGAGTGTGTGAGAGATCGGGAATCCCCGAGTGTGTGTGAGAGATCGGGAATCCCACAGAGTCCCCGAACGTGTGTGATAGATAGCGAATACCAGAGTGTTTTTGAGAGATAGGGAATCCCAGAGTGCGTGTGAGAGATAGGGAATCCCAGAGAGTCCATGAGTGTGTGCGATAGAATCCCAGAGAGTTCCCGAATGTGTGTGAGAGATCGGGAATCCCAGAGAGTCCCCGAGTGTGTGTGACAGATAGGGAATCCCAGAGAGTCTCCGAGTGTGTGTGAGAGATAGGGAATCCCAGAGTGTGTTGAGAGAGAGGGAATCCCAGTGTATATTTGAGAGAGAGGCAATCCCAGAGTGTGTGTAAGAGATAGGGAATCCCAGAGTGTGTGTAAGAGTTAGGGAATCCCAGAGAGTGTGTGAGGGATAGGGAATCCCAGAGAGTGTGTGAGAGATAGGGAATCCCAGAGTGTCTCGGAATGTGTGTGAGAGAATCCCAGTGAGTCCCCGAGTGTGTGTGAGAGATACGTAATCCCAGAGTGTCTCAGAGTGTGTGTGAGAGATAGGGAATCCCCGAGAGTGTGTGAGGGATAGGGAATCCCAGAGTGTGTGTGAGAGATCGGGAATCCCAGAGAGTCCCCGAGTGTGTGTGACAGATAGGGAATCCCAGAGAGTCTCCGAGTGTGTGTGAGAGATAGGGAATCCCAGAGTGTGTTGAGAGAGAGGGAATCCCAGTGTATATTTGAGAGAGAGGCAATCCCAGAGTGTGTGTAAGAGATAGGGAATCCCAGAGAGTGTGTGAGGGATAGGGAATCCCAGAGAGTCCCCGAGTGTGTGTGAGAGATAGGGAATCCCAGAGTGTGTGTGAGAGATAGGGAATCCCAGAGTGTTTGTGAGAGAAAGGTAATCCCCGTGTGACCCCGAGTGTTTGTGTGAGATAGGGAATCCCAGAGAGTCCCCGAGTGTGTGCGATAGAAACCCAGACAGTCCCCGAATGTGTGTGAGAGTTAGGGAATCATAGAGAGTCCCCGAGTGTGTGTGAGAGATCGGGAATCCCCGAATGTGTGTGAGAGATAGGGAATCCCACAGAGTCCCCGAACGTGTGTGATAGATAGCGAATACCAGAGTGTTTTTGAGAGATAGGGAATCCCAGAGTGCGTGTGAGAGATAGGGAATCCCAGAGTGTGTGTGAGAGATAGGGAATCCCAGAGAGTCCATGAGTGTGTGCGATAGAATCCCAGAGAGTTCCCGAATGTGTGTGAGAGATATGGAATCATAGAGAGTCCCCGAGTGTGTGTGAGAGATAGAGAATCCCAGAGAGTCCCCGAATGTGTATGAGAGATATGGAATCCCAGAGTTTGTTTGAGAGATATGGAATCCCAGAGTGTGTGTGAGAGATAGGGAATCCCAGAGTGTGTGAGAGAGATAGGGAATCCCAGAGTGTGTGAGAGAGATAGGGAATCCCAGAGTGTGTGAGAGAGATAGGGAATCCCAGAGTGTGTGTGAGAGATAGGGAATCCCAGAGTGTGTGTGAGAGATAGGGAATCCCAGAGAGTCCCCGAATGTGTATGAGAGATATGGAATCCCAGAGTTTGTTTGAGAGATATGGAATCCCAGAGTGTGTGTGAGAGATAGGGAATCCCAGAGTGTGTGAGAGAGATAGGGAATCCCAGAGTGTGTGAGAGAGATAGGGAATCCCAGAGTGTGTGTGAGAGATAGGGAATCCCAGAGTGTGTGTGAGAGATAGGGAATCCCATAGTATCCCGGAGTGTGTGTGAGTGACAGGGAATCCCAGAGTGTGTGCGAGAGATAGGGAATCCCAGAGTGTCCCAGATTGCGTGTGACAGATATGGAATCTCAGGGTGTGTGAGAGAGATAGGGACTCACAGAGTGTGAGAGTGAGGGAATCCCAGAGGATATGAGAGAGATGGAATCTCAGAGATTCGCAGAGTGTGTGTGCGAGAGAGGGAATCCCAGACAGTCCCCGAGTGTGTGTGAGAGATAGGGAATCCCAGAGTGTGTGTGAGAGAATCCCAGAGAGTTCCCGAGTGTGTTTGAGAGATAGAGAATCCCAGATTGTCCCC
The DNA here is from genome assembly GCF_037043375.1 of Chiloscyllium plagiosum. NCBI lineage: Eukaryota > Metazoa > Chordata > Chondrichthyes > Orectolobiformes > Hemiscylliidae > Chiloscyllium > Chiloscyllium plagiosum. The sequence goes on from NW_028270189.1 coordinate 33,897,555, forward strand.
GAATGTGTGTGAGAGATAGTTAATCCCAGAGTTTGTTTGAGAGTTAGGGAATCCCAGAGTGTGTATGAAAGATAGGGAATCCCAGGGTGTCCCAGAGTGTGTGTGAGAGATAGGGACTCACAGAGTGTGTGAGTGAGGGAATCCCAGAGTATCTGAGAGAGATGGAATCTCAGAGATTCGCAGTGTGTGTGTGAGAGTGGGAATCCCAGAGTGTGTGTGAGACAGGTAATCCCAGAGAGTCCCAGAGTGTGTGTGAGAGATAGGGAATCCCAGAGAGTGAGTGAGTGATAGGGAATCCCAGCGAGTCCCCGAGTGTGTGTGAGAGATAGGGAATCCCAGAGTGTGTGTGAGAGATAGGGAACCGCAGAGTGTCCCCGAGTGTGTTTGAGAGATAGAGAATCCCAGAGTGTCCCCGAATGTGTGTGAGAGAGTCCCAGTGAGTCCCCGAGTGTGTGTGAGTGATAGGGACTCCCAGAGTGTCCCCGAGTGTGTGTGAGAGATAGGGAATCCTTGAGTGTGTGTGAGAGATGGGGACTCCCAGAGTGTCCCTGAGTGTGTGTGAGAGAAAGGGAATCCCAGAGTGTGTTTGAGAGAGAGGGAATCCCAGAGTGTGTTTGAGAGAGAGGGAATCCCAGAGTGTGTTTGAGAGAGAGGGAATCCCAGAGAGTGTGTGAGTGATAGGGAATCCCAGAGTGTGTGTGAGAGATAGGGAATCCCAGAGTGTGTGTGAGGGATAGGGAATCCCCGAGTGTGTGTGAGATATCGGGAATCCCCGAGTGTGTGTGAGAGATGGGGACTCCCAGAGAGTCCCCGAGTGTGTGTGATAGAATCCCAGAGAGTCGCCGAGTGTGTGTGAGAGATAGGGAATCCCAGAGATCCCCGAGTGTGTTTGAGAGATAGGGAATCCCAGAGTGTGTGTGATAGAATCCCAAAGAGTCCGAGACTGTGTGTGAAAGATAGGGCATCCCTGAGAGTTCCCGAGTGTGTTTGAGAGAGAGGGAATCCCAGAGTGTGTTTGAGAGAGAGGGAATCCCAGAGTGTGTTTGAGAGAGAGGGAATCCCAGAGTGTGTGTGAGAGAGGGAATCCCAGAGAGTGTGTGAGAGATAGGGAATCCCAGAGTGTGTGTGAGGGATAGGGAATCCCAGAGTGTCCCGGTGTGTGTGTGAGAGATGGGGAATCCACGAGTGTGTATGGGATATCGGGAATCCCCGAGTGTGTGTGAGAGATGGGGACTCCCAGAGTGTCCCTGAGTGTGTGTGAGAGAAAGGGAATCCCAGAGAGTCCCCGTGTGTGTGTGAGCGAAAGGGAGTCCCAGAGAGTCCCCGAGTGTGTGTGATAGAATCCCAGAGAGTCCTCGAGTGTGTGCGAGGGATAGGGAATCCCAGAGAGTCTCCGAGTGTGTGTGAGATGTAGGGAATCCCAGTGTGTGCGTGAGAGAAACCCAGAGAGTTCCCGAGTGTGTTTGAGAGATAGGGAATCCCAGTGAGTCCCCGAGTGTTTGTGAGAGATACGTAATCCCAGAGAGTCCCCGAGAGTGTGTGAGATGTAGGGAATCCCAGAGAGTCCCCGAGTGTGTGTGAGAGAAAAGGACCGGAAAATCCTTGCCACATTTTCCCTTCTTTTTGCGAGATTTCCCTGGGACAGATATTCACTCAATCTACAAACATGGGTCCTGCTAAATACTACTTTAATTCAGATTAAAATAACTGAGTATCCTTTCTCCAACGTTACGTCTCATCGGTCCGTGCTCCTTATCAATACAATCTGCTCCAGGTGAGGTTGGAACTTCCAGCCTGCTGCCACAATGCCCCTTGCTTTATGCCAACAGAAGCTGCTCCCGATAAGTTGGAGATCCCAATCTGATATCACAATGCTCCTTGCTCCATGTCAATAGAAGGTACTACAGGTGAGGTTGGAGTCCCAGCCCCGGCGTTTCATGCACCTTTATACCGACACAGCGGGCTCATCCTCATGCCAATTTCCAGTTTGAACTTCACTGCTGCGCCACTCAGTCTCTCTTAGTTTAGCCCTGGGAACACGAGATAAAATGATATTCTGCAACACTGGTTACTTATGTGGAATATCACAATTCTCCATTTCATAAATCAGAATTCAAACCCACGCACTTTCAGAGATTTCCCTCTCTTTCAAGGCCATTAAACCTCCTTTACATCGCTCCTGCCATTTCACTGAGGCATTCCATAATCTAACGTGCACATCGGCACCATTCTGTCTGTGTTGCTGCTGTCACTCTTGATGGGTAAACGTGTCTTATCCCATCATCGGGAACAGGAAACCATTCGATCCATTTCAATCCCGGTGGTTGTGAAATCAATCATCATGTCGGAGACTTTACTGGCATGGACCAGAGATTACATGTTAACAATTCGTCTTGATTTCCTGCCACTAAGCCAGTATGGCATCTTACTTGCTACGTTTCCATTAATGCCACAGACGTTTATCTTTTAACCAGTTTGCCATTGTAAAATAAACACACACCTTGTCAAAAATACTAGTCTAATTCTTGTGCGAGGTGCCTTCAGTCTGACGTTAAGCTGACTGGTTTTTGATCTCTACCACCAAGATGCTCTCCCGACGCCATTCCTCCTATTGTGCTGCTCTTGTTTGTCTTGCCATGACTGATCAAAACAGTGCTCTTGAAATCACTTCAAAAATCATTTCGCATTACAATGACACACTACATTGGAGTTGTGAAAATCCACTGTTATTTCTACCCTTTTATTTGATCATTATTGAGAGATTAACTGCCATTAGCTCCACTATACCACTAAGTTTTTCTGGTCTCTGTGGCACTCTTCCACCAGTGCCACTGCTTTTTTTGTTCCTTCGCTGAATTTTTACAGTCGCGTTTGATGTTCATTTAAAACATCATTTCTCAGAACTGCAATTTTTCAATCGAGCAAAATCGCCAGCCTTTTCATTTAAAGTCCCCTATAATGATATCAAAGGGGGAACAAATGAGAGTTTCAGCAGCAGATGAACTGAGATTCTGCCGAGTTATCAATTGTCAGCGTGTGGGGCACATGTGATCATGATGATGATAAGATCCAACAGCGCAACCCAGCAGCTTTCATGCAAACATTCGTTTGGTGTTAGCTGCACAAACTGCACAATTTCCCTTCATTTCACAATCGGTCTTTTTGTTTTTAGCTTTTCTTTTCTTCCTGTAGTTCTCCCTTAATGGTAGTAACTCTGTCTGACGTTCAAAATGCCTACCTTTCTTATACCCCCAAATCGGATTATCTCATTTGTTCGATGTTGGCAGAATAATAAATTCAAAATCGATTGGCTTTTAATTTACAGAGACGTAAATGAATCTCGTTGGTTAAATTTGAATTGTCGTCAAAACAGCAACCAACTCAGGTACCTATTTCACAGCCAAACGTTATATATTTTCAATTTTCCAGTAAACTCTGAGACTGCTCTCGTAAGCTCTCAGTGCAGAACAACATTCTACCTCTCTTAAAGGTACAGCACACACTTTCAACTTCATAACAATTTGGAATTGCACATCAGGTTGTCACTGGCCCACCGCACACAAAACCAGAAATACAGACCTCAAACAAAGGACAGTTATAAGTGGATAAAGGAGCAGTAAAATGTGCCATGTCACAGTCAAAGTGAAACAGGGGATAGAGAAAGATACTGTACTTGCCAGCACACAGAAAATAGTCAAGTATTTTGCAGGAATCTACATCATAGTCATGAGAATGAATTGATCTAATTTTTTTGGATAACATGGTGATGAGGTAGAACTCCATATTACCGCCAAGAGCAGTAGCCTGTAGTGTTTAGTGCAATGCAACACTTCTTCAGACTCTCTCATTCAGTGTAAAATCCATATTTGGCAGTGGGGGAGTAAGGAGCGTTCGAATACAGAGAGCAGAAGTATTCGAATGCAGGGTGTTGCATTTAAAAATTTCCCGTCATCTGGGACCCACCCTGACGCCGATGACTCCCGACTGATCACGACCAATGCGTCCACAATCTCCTCAGCAATCTCCTTCAGAAATCAGGAATGCAGTCCATCTGGTCTCAGTAACTTAATCCCTTCAGACCTTGCAGCTTCCCCGGCATCTACTGGTTATTGTTGGCATTTCATTCACTTCTTCCCTACGTGTCTATTAATTCACATATTTTGTTGTTGTCTTTCATTGTGAAAACTGATGCAAAGTACGTGTTCACCTGCACCATTTCGTTGTTCCCCATTACGTCTTCTCCAGTGCACCAATTTGCACTCTTCTCTCTGTTGTCCCAGGAACCATTCCCTCCGCGGGACCGTGGTGCACTACAGAGGTTAAACAAAGTTCTATAATGTTGGGGAATGTATCTGGGTGGGTTGCGCTTCGGTGGTCAGTGAGGACTTGTTGGGCTGAAGGGCCTGTTTCGACACTGTAAGTAATCTGATCTAATTCCTCATATTCTGTCTGCCTCCCTTTTTAAACAGTGATGTCATATTTGTGTTTTCCAATCAGCTGTGACTACCCTAGAGACCAAAGAATTTTGGAAAAATACCACCAGCGCACTTATTTTTAACACACGTTAATTAGCTCCCACAATCCAACACTCGCTCTTTTGTTATAATGACTGTTCCCAGGTCATCACCAACCGTCATCACTTTGTCAATTACTGGCATGTTATTGATATCCTCCACCGTGAAGACCGACTCAAATGCCTGTTCAATGTCATGGCTATTTCCGCATATCTCATAAGTAAATGCCCCTTATTATCCACGAAAGTGTCAACGTTTACTTTTGCCACTCTTTTTCATTTTATATTTTAATAGAAACTTCTGCTATCGATCTTTATATTCTGTGCTAATTTTAATGCCATGCTCTTTCTCACATTTTCTCTGCATTAAATTCCATTTGCCAACCTTCAGCCCAGCTCTGCATCTTACCTGTGTCCCTATGTAACCTACAATATCTTTCAGCACTATGCACAACTGTACCGAACTTAGTTTCGTCCGCAAATTTACGAACCCCTCCTTCTACGCCCCCATCCAGGTTGTTAATAAAAATGAGAAAAAGCAGTGAGCCCAAAACAGATCGTTGCATTACACCAAAAGCAACTGAATTCCAGGATGACGTTTTCCCATCAAATAACACCCTCTGTCTACTTTCAGCTGGCTAATTTCTAGTCCAAAGCACGAAATCCTCCTCAAGCCCATTTTGTGCAGTCATCTACCATGGCGAAATTTATCAAACGGCTAACTGAAATCCAAACGTGTATTACATGAACGACATTATCCACATCTATCTGTTTAGTCACCTGGCGAGTTTTAACAAGTTTGTAGCTCTCCGGTGTATACCTATCCCTTTAAAAAGCTCAAGTAAACATAATTGAATTTTGGTAACTATCACCAAAGTGCTCACCTACCGCCAAATCTATCACCTTGCCTTGTTCATTACCCGGTACCAAATCTAATTTGGCCTCTCCCCTTGTTGGCCTATTCCATTACACAGTAGTTAAGGAATCTATCGCAGATACCCAATACTCTCCTCATCAAGGCTACCCTGACTGAGCTGCTTCGACCGATCGACATGTTGATTAAAATCCGCATGATAATTGCCATACCATTTTTTCAGGTGTTATTTATGTCTTTGTTTCCTGCCCTCCCCAATGTGATCTTAAAATTTGGAGCCGGTAGACTCCGACAATCAATGACATTTTATTCTTCGAACTTCTAATTTCCTCCCAAATGGATTTAAACTCATTCTCCACAGACCGTATATCATCTGTCAGCATCGGTCTGAGATTGTCCTTGAATGTTTGAGTTACACCACCTTCCTTACCACCATTTCTGTCCTTCCGAATTGTCTCATGCCCGTGAATATTTACCTACCAGTCTTGACTATGCTGTCTCCATGTCTCTGCAATGTCTACTAAATTGTATTCGTTCGTGATAATTTATGCGGTTATATCCCCAACCTTCTTCCGAAAAGTACGAGCATTCAGGTATAGTGCCTTTATGGTCGCTTTCTTACCCATTTATTAACAACATCTCTAATAATATCTTCTACGCTATCCTTTCTTCTTGCTTCTTGCTTCTCCTCACTTGTCCATTTCTTAACTCCCTGCTTAGTACACAAGTGCTCAAATACACCTTCTAGGTGAAGCCACACTTTACCTACACTTTGCACAATCCAGTCGAATAGATTCACTGCTCATATTGTGGTCGCCACTACCTTGGGAAATGAAGTCTGGATTGAATGACCGTTTTGCAGAATACAAAGTTCTATAGCCAAATATGTCCCTGAGCTTCCAGTTGACTGCTCCTTTAGCACAGAACCATGCTTCCTAGCCAACGTCTCTATCTCAGGCTGACTGCAGTGTTCCACCATAGCTCAGCGCATGCAGAAAAAGTAACAGACCATTTTCTGCTTGAGAACCCCGCGACCATCCATACCAATTTCAATCATTTTAGAGGCCTGATGTCTCCCATGTCCTGGCCCCCGACACACCCACCAGGCCTAGTTATAGCACAGCAGCCATTACACAATATTTATGGTTAGTCATAAACAGTCTCCGTGTACAGTTGTTAATGCTCCAAATAAATCACTATCAATTCCTATGTCCAACTGTTAGTCTCTCTCTTTCGGCTCTATCCCGACATCTCGTTCCCTCCTAATTACAGCAACCCCACATATCTTCTGCATATAGACCAAACTTTTCCTGGAAACCATCAATGCTAAGGACGGTGTCACTGGACTGAAAATGTTAACTCCGATTTCTCTTTCCAGCATCTTTTGGTCTTGCCCCTGAGGAAGCTTGATACTGTGCTTGTGTAATGACCCTCTGCACATAAGACACAACTGTGTTAATCCTGAAAAGTTCCCTTGTTGATGAATCCCATTACAATGTGAGGCATTGGCATCGATTTCGTAGGTCAATAAATATAGAAATCATGTGCTTGGATTTGTGCCACAGTTCTGTTCTGGATATGGTAAATAACAGAGAGCTAAATCTCGGTCATGTCAGATGGGAACGGATAGGAATCTCCACAAGAGGTGGAATTAAGTGAATGTTTTTCAGTTAGAGAAAATTCACACCATTTCTCACTGTAATAGACTGTGGCTATCAAAGCAAAATATTTTATAATCACAAAGGCTTAATACAGCTTTTTCGAGTTAAAATATCTGAATGATCTCCTTCCAGTGTGACAGTGCAGTTGTGTCAGCAAATGGGATAACTGAGTGAATCACTTTACTTGTTCAGCAAGCGAACAGTCCTCTTGTGCTAAGGTATAGGGACAGAATGCAGGGCGTGGGATGGAAAGGTTCTGAAGAAGTTTGACATAGGGACTGATGAAGTGTTCGTGGTTCTGAGTGGCTTGAAGTGGGCATATTCCCAATTCAAGACGGACTTGTATCTTATGTTCCTCTCTGTCTCAATGGAGGAAATGTTTTACTTTCCTCTTTGGGTTTGTAGTGGACTAGACAAACGCAGTTCCACTTTTCAGCAAGATTGGGAGAGATAAACCAGAGAATCACACAGCAGTGAGGCTCACATCAGTTAAAGGGAATCTTTTTGAGCAAACCTTGTAGGAGAGAGTTAACTGCCACTTGTCCAGTCAAGGTTTCATCAGGAAGAGTCATCACGGCTTTGTTACAGAATGTCATGCCTAACAGATTGGATTAAATATATTTTATTGGCAACTGATCGGGTTTTTAAACGAGGATAGTGAAGTTGATGTTGTTTGTGTGGATTTCAACATAGCCGTTAACACGACACCACACTGGAGACTGGTAAGTGGATAAAAGTGAAAAGGGATTTAAGGTTCCCTGGCAAGTTGGATCGAAACTTAATTTGGTGGTGATAGGAGACACAGGATGGTGATAGAAGGCTGTTTGTGTGATTGGAACTGGTTTTCAATGGTGTAACACAAGGATGAATGCTGGGTCCCATGCCGTTTGTGAATGTGTGTAAAGAATATAGAACAAATTCGGGGGAAATGAGAAGCAGAGTTGTCGATGATGCGAATATTAGCAAAATGGTTAATAGTGAGGAAGAAGGTCTTAGAATGGAGGAGCTCAGAGATGGTTTTATCAAATGTCAAATTCAGATAGGGGATGTTGAAATTAACCATGAAAAACATGAGGTGATGCACTTTGGAAGTAACACGTCAACGGATTACTCAATGAATGGCTGGACATGAGGAAACCCCAGAGGAACAGAGAGACTTTGCATGTTGGGCAACATATCCGTGAAGGCAGCAGAACATCGTGACAATCACAACTTTATCAGTCAAGGCAAAATTTATAAAAGCAGATGAACTGGTGTCACAAGTAGACAAGATGGTGAAGAAAGTACTTGGCACGCATTTTGTCATTAGTCAGAAAGTCGATTATCCAAGTTGGAATGTCATGTTGTGGCGATATAGAGAATTGGCGAGATCACATTTAGAATACTGCTTGCAGTGATGGTCAACTTCTACAGGAAGGATTTTGTGAAAATTGAAACTGTGCACAAATGAGTTACAAGGATGTTGTGGGGACCTGAGGGCTTGAGTTAAGCGTGGAGATGGGGTAGGCAGGGGCTTTTTCGCTGGAATGTTCCAGGCAGCGCGTAACGTTCTCACGGTTTATAAAATCATGAGGGGCATGGATGGGCAACTGGACTAAATCGTTTGCGCAGGATGGTGAAGTTCAGAACTGGAGGGCACAGGTTTAAGGTGACAGGCACTGAGACACACTAAATAAGGTATAGAGAGTGAGAGAATGATGGTTGATTTCCAAGAGGCATTGCTTCAGCTCAGTCTTCGGTTTTAAAAATAAGCATTTTTTTCGTGAAAGTAGTTTGGTAGTTAAGTCGTGAATGGAACGTTAGGGGTACTAAAATTGAGTGATGTACCAATTAATAAGTGAGTGGGTACAATATTGTACAATGCTCAATGAAATGGAGAATGCCATATTTATAAGGAAGAATCAATAAAGATCTTTTAAATAAAATGTGATGTTGCAGGACTCTGAAATACACACCGAACTGGCTGTGCTGGGTTTATGAGTCACATTGACTTTTCTGCAGGAGCATCAACTGATTCGGAAGGCAAAATGATAATTTTCATCTGTTCAGCAGTGGCGAAGCAAATATATATTCCTCCGTTCCTATCAGCACTTGACAAGGTGAGCATGCATTGCCTGATCGAAACATTCCAGTTCATGAAACTCTTATTTTTCTTTTGAGAAACAGAACGTAGCAGTTATTGAACTGCAGCTTTCTCTTTTCCTTTCCCAATTTTAATATCCAAACATTCAGTTGAACTGACAGGATGCTGAATTCTACAACAATTATTTCTTTTTCTCTCAGATATTCAGCCTCTGCATTTTTCTTTTCTTTAGTGATCTGAATGACCTGATATTTATGGGGAAATGAATGTTGCAGTTTGTCTCGCATGCGACAGAAGAATCAACTGAGTGGTGACAGGTGCATCTTAATGTTCCTATGCAGTTGAGCTGAGGCGGTGTCGAGTTAAATGTGTGGATCCGGAAAAGTACACCTGGTAAGGCAGCATCTTTGGAGTAGGAAAGTCGATGTTTCGAACAGAAGTTCTTCGTCAGGAATGTTGGAAACATTGACACTCCTGGTCCTCCGATGTTGCCTAACCACTGTGCTAACTAGCGGCATCCTTCCTGACTCTAATCTCTCGCATTTGCAATCCTCGCCTTCTCCTCAGGCGGGGTAGTGTTAGATACTGTTCCTAAGATGTAACAACATGTTCATAATGATAGTTTGGATATGCAGTTAGAAGCTCATCACTGATGAAATTCATTCTCCCCCTCTCAATCTGCCAAGCACATGCAGGTCTTGCGCCTCCTTCATTGACATTCCCTGAACACATGACAACTGAAAGAAGAAGGCTTCATCTTCCCCTTGGGCCCTTGATGCCACATGGGATCACCAGTTTCCTCATTCACCCATCCCTCACATTATTCTCGTTTCATGATTCCAACTCAGTATTGCCCTCATAACCTGCACATCACTTTTCCAACCTCGCCGCTCCACCTCCTGTCAGACCTCGTGACTTATTCTCTACCTTTATCGACTCCTCGCATTCACAGCTATCACGCCCCCAAACCCCCGAACCTCCCATTTATCTGTCAGTCCCCACGGCCACAAACCTCATTCCTGATGAAGGGTTTATGCCCGAATCATCAACTCTCCTGCTGCTCGCATGCTGCCTGACCTACTGTGTTTTCTATCACCACACTGTCGGCCCTGAGTTCTCGCATCTGCAGTTCTTACTGTCTCCACGGGGCAGTATTGTGTAAAAGTCACATTAGTGGAAAAGTGCAGTTTCTGTGGCTTTCTAAGTTGTTAATTTAATTTGCTCAATCGGCTCTAGCTGGAGTACTGTGTGCCTTTCTGCAATTATCATTATAGCAGGGATGTGATTGCATTGGAAACGGTGCAGAACAGATTTACCAGGATATTGTCTGTTCGAAGAGTTTCACTTATGAAGATAGTTTGGACGGACTGGGCTCTCACAAAGATGTTCTCTTTTCTAAAAAGAAACGGAGCCGTACTTTTTCTCAAGGATAATGTCTCTTGATATCGTTTTTAACAAAGGCATTTTAAAACAGTTCGGGCTCCAAATCTGATGAAGTGTTACAGAGATGAAAGTGTTCACTGAGAGGCCTTTCGTTTCTCCGTAAACAGCTGAGGCTTAAGGCCAAAGATTTAATGTTTTAGAAATGGAAAAAGAATGTTCATTCTGAAAAGTTGAATTCCGGTTTTTAGATCCTGTAGCAGTGGTGCACTAACTAATAACCTCTCTCCTTCTGCCCTTTTAATTTTTAACTGTAAGCCTCTGTTTCATTTTTACTGTTTTTAAGGTGCTTTTTTTTGGAATTGTTGTGTATTTTCAGAACAGCATAAGTAAGTCTACTTTGGATAGAGTAAGTTCTGTGGGTATCCAATATTCTGTTTTTTGTTTTTCAATCCGTCATTTTGTGAATAATTTTTGTAACTAGTTTACTCGGCTAATTTTTACTGTACGCTTAACGAAAAAAATATAACGTTACGGTCTGGGTTGTCTGCTTAATAACGTTTTGAATGGTTTAGCCTCGTCCATAACAAATTGGGAGGTAGTTGATGGATTAAAAGAGCAACTGATAGGTGCTTGCGTCTTTATTTCGGGTGTTGATTTGGATTAGGGTAGGCAATGCTTGGGAAAGCAATGTCTCAGTTCGGTACAAAGAGTTGTCTTGCTATGGACGATGTAAAGTTGGCAGTTTTACAAAAACATAATTCAGGCCGTGCTTCTGGAATTAGCAGACACACTGGGGTTGTATTTGCCTCTTTCTGTGAGGAAAGGAGAGATCATTCCCGCAGTAGCTCAGCTTTTAACTAAGCTGGAAAATCCATGAGAATCTGTAGAGATGGTTAAACTTTATTTGAAAATGAAGCAGCTTGAGTTAGACTCGAGAGACAAGGCAAGGACACCAGATTTGAAGCAGTTTGAGATATGATTCGAAGTAGAAAGAGGGAAGAAGAGAGATCAGCAGAGCGGAGAGAAAGGGAGACAGGGTTTGGACTTCAGAAATTGGCAATTATTAAAGGAATTCACCTTAAAAGGCTGGAGAGAAAGGCTGAAGATAAGCTTACTGTGGAAGAGCATATTGTTAAAACGGCAATGTTAGCAGCTGAAATGGCTGATTGTTATGAAGTGGTCCATAAAACAGGGATGGGTTTCCAGAATCATTTTAAGTCTGAAGGATAGAAACTGGGGCAAAGAGAAATCCATACGTGGAAAGGGAAAGTTAAATCTCTGTGAAAATCATTAGGATAACTTATCACAGAGGAAATAGGAAACTCTTGAAGGGTACAAGATCTGAGGTTTTCATTGCAATAAAGTAGGCCACATGAAATCAGTGTTGGAGAACTAGGGAAAGCACTGGAAATTCAGATGCAGGGAAACGAAACAAGCCTGGATGTTTTGTTGGCGTGGCAATAGAAAGCACAGTGGAGGGTGGAAAGCTGCATCAGAGTGCACAAGCCGATCAGAGGTTGGTAAGGGGGAAGTGCCACATCTGCTTTAACAATATACCTGCAAAGTTAAAGTTCATTTACCTTGGCCAGGGGTAGCAGATAGAGAGGGAACAATATTGAGGGACACAGGATCGTGCCCGTCTGTGATTCAGAAGGAGGGAGAAACATATACTCCTGACGAACTATGTATACGGGAATTCATGGTGGGACGAAAAGTTGCTCAGTTATGTACAGTGAGGCGAGAGTGGGCAGAAAGAGTGGGGAATTTCTGCTGGGAGGTCTGGACAAACTCTCAGCTCCAAGAATACAATTTGTGCTTGCAAATGATATAGCTCAATCACCGGTAAGCGTGCTGCCTACTCCAGTTGAAAAGCCAGTCGAGATGCAGGCAAGTGCAGCAATGCAGGACGTTTATCAAGGAATTTTCCCAGATTGTGTCTTAACGCGATCACAAAGTCACAAGCTGAAGTAGGACAAATCAAAAGGCACGGATATGGAAGCTGAAATATGATTACAATTTTTTTTTGTCAGGTAGGTGGGACACAGCAGGGGACAAACGTTAAAAATTGCCAGTATATTCAGCTCTACTATACTACTGAGTTACAGCAGAAAGATGAATAATTAAAGCAGTTGGATCAGAAGACATGTACTTGGAAGGAGAGTGAATGCATCCCCATGTGATATTACTTAGCAAATGATATGTTAAGGAGGAAGTGGAGAGCAACACATACTCAAGCAAGTGAGAAATGGGCAGAATTTATTTTTCCAGTAGGGTACAGAAAAGTGGTGCTGCGAGTGCTGCATGTGCCACAAATTGGAGGGTACGTAGACGTGATGAAAATGGAGGCTAAAATACAAAGACATTTTTACGGCCTGGATTGCAGGGGAATGCATTTGAATTTTGCCAGACGTGTCATACATTTCAACTAATAGGAAAACCATGGGAAATAATAAAGCCTGCACTTTTAATATCTATCCCAGCGTTCGACGAATCTTTCTTAAGTGTCTTCATTCATTGTGAGGTTTTCCTACATCCAATAAAAGATGGGAATAAGCATTAATTAACAGAAAAAGGATATATTGAGGAGATTTCCAAATGTTGTTCAATCATGCAATATGACAGCTAAAAGGATAGTGGACGAATTACGGTTTTTTAAAAAACTAGATTAAGACTACCATCAGAGATACAATTAGCTCAAGGGTCAAACTTCACGTCCAAACTTTTCATAGAGTGTTTAGCTAGCTTGGAAATAAAACGATTCAAATCTACTGTGTACAATCCAGAATCACAGGGTGCATTGGAAAGGTGACGTCAATTATTAAAGACTATATTGAGGTTTTATGGTTTGGAGTAGCCAGATTATTTCCATAAGGGAGTTGCGTCAGTGCTGTTTGCGATCTGAGATGTACCAAAAGAATCCACCAAACTAAGTCCATCTGAAACCAATTTTGGGCATAAAGTAAGAGGACCATTAAAATTTATTAAGGAAAAATTAATAAGTCCGATTACAGAGACCACGCATTTGGATGATGTGTCAAATTTTAGAGTTGAACTAAATAATGTTGGGAAGTTGTCGAGACAGTATTTAAAAGTATCACAGCAAATGGTGAAGCAGAAAGTGTATGAGAAATCAAAGAATCACAATTTTGCCGCTGGGACTAATGCAATTATTTAAAATTCATTAATCTGTGAAACTTTAAAGCAAGGTTTAAAATACCTTATCAAATTGAGAGGAAATTGAGTGTGGTTAGCGACTTGATAGGGACTCCAGTCATGAAGGAATCTCACAGAATGTGATGGGATATGCTCTAACTGTATTTTGGCAGAGAACGAACGCAAGAGGAGAATGTGTTTTTGACTACGACGCACTGGGAAGAACCAATGTCAGGGAATTCTGCATTGGAAGTTCCTGAAATAAAATTGGACAATGCAAAAGTTGTCCAAAAAGTTATTCAGTTATCTTCCAGAAGAAAATCGAAAGAGTTATTACTCTTGCATGGGGAGATCTGCTGAAATCTACTGGGAATTAATAATCTAATTGTAGATGATGTAAAGATAGGAGATGCTGTTCTGACTCTGTAACATCCTTGCAGGCATAACCCTTTAAAGTTGTACAAGTTCATAAGGAGATATCACGTATGCTCCAAAATGGCATAACCGAAGTGAGTTTCAATGAATAGAGTTCACCCATCATCATGGTGCCAAAGCCAGAAAAGACCCAACAGTTATGTGTGGACTACCACAAAATCAGTGTTGTTAGAAAGACTGATGCGTATACATATCTGCAGTTGGAGGACTGTGTGGAAAAGATTGGAGGAGCAACTTGCATTTCTTAGTTGGACTTCCTCAAAGGTTACTGGTAGGGAACTTTGACAGAAAGATCAAAGGCAAATTTGTAACGCCAACTGGCCTGCAGAAATTTAAAGTAATGCCGTTTGTACGAAAAACACTTCAGCCACATTTCAGAGGTTAACTGACAGGGTAATTGCCGAATACGCAACTGATTGGTGTATATTGTGCCTGGTGACTTTCAAACTCTCGTGCATTGAATATTTACTGCATTTATCGGGCTTTTTTGATCGAATTCGGAAGTCAAACTGGTTTGTAAACCTAGCTGAAAGTGAATCTGCCAAAGCTCAAGTCACCTTCCTGGGAAACGTCGTTGAACACGGACAAATAGCCCCACGGGATGCGAAATCGAAAGTTACAGGGGACTTTTACACATTGTTGACGAAAAGAGCAGTACTACGGTTCCCCACTTTGAGTGGCTTTTACTGAAAGTTTGTGCTGAATGTTAGCAGTGGGACTACTCCACTCACCGAACTGTTAAAAACAGGCAAGAAATTTCAGTGAACACAAGACTTTCAAAATGTTGTTTTTCTCAGAGCAGAGCTGATTGTGAGGAGACATGATTGACGTGTACGAAATAATGAGGAGCAAGGAATTACAGATTGAAGGAAACATTTGCTCTTGATCGATCACCAGGGTTGGTAGATTTCAGATAAGATGCAGAAAGCTTTGAATAGACTGGTAGGAAAACTTTATCAGTCAGCGGGTAGGAGACTCGAGAACTCACACTCTATAAAGATCAGTTGGACAGTTAACCCTTCATTCTTCTCTGATTCCACTCGCCAAAGAGTTTCGAAAAATGCTCAAAGCAGAGCATCACCGCGAGCAACAGTTATTCGATCGGTGGCTTTATGAAATGGAAAGGTGCCCATAAGTCACCCGCGCGACTATTCGGCTTCCCTCCTGTGATGACGCTGGGACATTGACTCCCATGTTCCGGGGGCATTTAATGAAGGCATTCTCGTTCCTGCAGATGAGGAGCTCACACCTTATTTCGGCTTTTGAAAAATCAATTTTTAAACGGGATTAAAATCTGCGCTGCCGGCGAGCCAGGTAGGATTCGAACCTACAGTCTCCTGATTCGTAGTCGGGCGCGTTATCCATTGCGCCACTGGCCCCATGCACAGCCTGAACGGCCGTAATGTTAATACGGACACGGTTAATAGCAGTCATATTCACCAGTTGAACAAGCAATAAAGATAATCACTGTCACTGCTTCAGTCTAATTTTCATCACCTTTCAAAGCAACGAATTTTCTAAAAAAAAACACAAATGTTCTCATGAAGCTTCCATTCACACTCTGTCTGCTTAGTCATTTAATGGAATGTGATGTGATGAATTTCGAATCCACTTCTTCAGCATAACTGACGTGAACGTGAGCCTAATCACCACATTGTATGTACCAGTTAATTTTCAGAGGTTTCGAGTACAGTAGCGACTTTTGCGAATATGCAGGAAAGTGAATACTGTGAACCGAGCAAAAAAATCCCTTCATGGAAATTAATCCAGTGCAAAGTCAAACATATGAGGACGGCAGATGACGTAAACATTCCTCTGCATCACTCTGCACAGATGCTTCTCCAAGAATTGACTCTTTGCAGAATTCTTCTTTGTAATTTTGACTGTCCCGGTTGTAGATATTCTTTCAATCCACAAACAAGTATCCTGCTGAAAACTACTGACTTAAGAATAAAATAGTTGAGTATCTATTCGACCAGCTGATGTCCCAAAGTTCCGTGTTCCATTCAATACAAGTTCTTGCAGGTGAAATTAGAGCTCCGAACCTGATGTCCCACTGCTTCTTGATGCATGGGAATTGAAGCCGGTCTCCTTAAGGCGGGAGCTTTTAGCCTCGATATTTCACGCGCCTCTATATCATCAGAGAATGGCATTACGCTCACCGATTGCATTTTCGCAGCCACATGCTCGCGCTGAACGCCATTACCATTTCCAATTAGTTTTGGGTGCACTGCAAATCAATTTATCTGATTCCACGCCCTTGAACTGGGATTATATGACATGCCATTATATGATTACGTCAATAAGTGAGGAAATTGGTGAAGTAACCGATGTTAAAATACAGTGTTATTGAGAAATACATTTCAGCAATACCCTGCAGTATCCCATGACCCTTTGACGTTTTGTAGATATCTCGCAAATGTAACATCCTACAATCTCAGTGTTGCAATCTCTACAGTCTCTCCGGACATAGAAGCGATATATATGCAACCGAATCTGAGTTCCCACATCTCAGTCACTGTTTGACAAGTATTCCTTTGTGCGTGTGTTTCTGTTCTTGGCATAACCTCTGCCCCGATCCTTATTGCTTTTTGCATCGTGCTTTTCCATGTGGCGCCAGGATCATGAAATGGTTCTTCCTTGGCATTGTCAACACAGCAAGTTCTGCTCGAATCACAGTCACAGCAATCGGCATTTTACCCGTTTTACTCCATGTAATATGTGCTTAGCAAACGCTGAGAAAATCAATCTTTGTTTTACATGAAAATACTCTACGTGGTGATAGGTTTCCTTCTTCAAACACCCGCTATCTCACATCTTTGTGTTTCACATATCATAACCACCCTTTATCGAAGAAATCTCTCCCTCCAACAAGAACTAATTCGCCTAAACGTCCACCCTCCCATTTCACTGAGGTATTGCGCAATATAATACTCACATTTACACTGTTCATTCTGTACTACTGCGGTCACTGTTTTGGGTGTAAGTGCTCAATCCCATGGTCGGCATCTTCAAGCAATTCAATCCATTTAGATGCCGCTGTTCTGTAATTAATCCTCATGGAGCAGCTTTTACTGACACGGACAAGAGATTACTGGAACATCGGGCTCAGGGTAAGTGCACAGCGCAGGATTGAGCAAATGATGTTTTATTTGGAAAGAGAAGTTTCTGTGGCTTTCTCCAGTCAATTATTTCATTTGTTCATTCGGTTCCCCCGAAATATTGCGTGCAGTTCTGCAATTCACATTACAATAGTCATGTGATCGCACTGGAAACCGTGCAGAAATTTACCAAGTTAAAAGTTTAGGTTATGAAGACAGATTGTTTTGACTGGGGTTGTTTTCTTCAGGCAGAGGAAACTGTGAGGATACATGTTTCATATGCACTAAGTAATGAGCGACATGGACAATGCAGACTAAAAGAAACGTTTCCTCTTGACCGATCAACAGGGGCGAAGACTGAAGTTAAGAAGTGGAAAGGATTGAGGAGATATGCAGAAAAATCTAATCAGCAAGCGGATGGTTGAATCTGGATTCACTGTCTGAACCCACATAACCTTCAGAAATACACGGATCTGAACTTGAGTTGTTAATGCATACAAGGCCAAGTGATGAAAGTGAATAAAGATAGTCAAGCGATTGCATCTGACGAAAGCATGTACAACGACCTTGAGGGCTGTCATTCTACACATACGTGGTATTCGTGTAGCTGTCCATGGTGGGCTAGCAGGTCCATTTTTTTCGCTTCCTTCGCTGTGACCCGGCTTTGATTCTCAGTCCGGGCGTTGGGTTTGTTTTGATCCTGACAGTGACATCAGCAAAAGCAGACCCCCTGCAAATGGAGTGTTTTTAGTACCTCGGATCAGTTAATGACGTCGAGAAATGAGAGACGATGTCCCAGACTCTTAAATAAAGGGTACGGTGCCTCGGCAGTCTCTGCTCATTCAGACAGATCACTCGCCATTCTCCTCTGATTCCGCTTCCTAAATGTTTTCCCAAAATTGTCAAAGCTGAGACTTGGCTCTGTGTCTCGTTTCCTTCACAATCGCAGGTGCCACAGTGAATCTCGGAAAGTTGAAAGGTGTAGAGGGCAACCTGAGTGAAGAATTCAACTTTCCCCCCCAGTGATGACTCTGGGATATTGACTCTGACGGTCGCAGGGGTATTTAATGAAGGGACTCCTGTCCCTGCAGTTCAAGTTGCAAACCTCATTTCGGCTTCAGAACAGTCCGTTTTAAGTGCAATAAAGTCAGCGCTGCCCGCAAGCCAGGTTGGAATCGAAGCTCCACACAGTAGATCTGTAGTTAGGTATGTTATCCATTGTGCCACTGACCCGTTGTATGTGCTACATTGTGCGGTAAATTAACTTATATGTGAAGTTGAAGCCTGCCAGTCTTGCTCTTGAACCAAGTCGAAACCTTAACTACAATCTCTGGACCATAACCATGCGCATTATCCATTGTGACACTGTGCTCGCGCGTGCTTGAGGTTGGCATTCTGCAGAGTTGTGATCTAAACACGGACATGACCAATCGTACTCATGTTGAATAACCAGGAAAGATAACCACCGTTACTGCTTCACTCCAATGATCCACTCTTTGTGCAGCGGGAGGTTTTGTAACGAAAAGACATTCATCCTCATGAAACTTCCATTCACTTTGTGTCTACTCAGCCATTCAATGGGATCTCCGCTCATCTGATGAATTTCAAATTCACTGTACTGATTTTGCTCCAGCACTTTTGATCAACTAATGCCTAATCACAACATCGTATTCAAGCTGATTTTCGAAGTCTGAACGTATTTTAACGGCCTGTGCGAGTTTACAAGAAATTCAATAAAATGAAATGACCAAAAAAATTCCCTTTCTGCCCAGAGCAGAGTTAGCCATATGAGATAGCTCAGAGAGAGAAAACATTACCTCCATTTCTCTCAGTGCAGATGTCAATAGTAGTTGTTCCAGATACAGTTGGAACTTCCAGCTTGATATCCCAGTGCTCACTGCTTCGTGTCAATGGAAGCTGCTGCAGTTCAGGTTGGAGCTCCCAGCCTGATGCGACGTATACCACGTCAATAGAAACTGCTCTACGCAATGTTGGAACTCCCAGTCCCCGGCATTTCAATTCACTCTGTACTTTCAGTGAAATACTTCACACTCAATGATTTCATTACTGAACTCATATCCGTTGCCTCATCCTCATCCGCATTTCCAGTTTGATCTTCCCTGCTGCACCACACAGTTTCTCGTATTCCAGGCATGAAACCTGGCACTATATGATATTCCACAGCAATGGTCACTTCCTTGTATGACGAAATTGCTAAAGTAACCGATGGTAAACTACATTTCTTTTGCAGAAATACATTCCAGCAATTCCCTGCGCTATTCCCTGATGCTTTCATTTTCTGGAGGACTATATCAATCTTCACCTTCAACAAACTAAGTGATGAAATATCCATCGGCTCTAGAGATACCGAAGTTAACCATTCAGCTCACCATGAGTTTGCATGTCTCAGTCACTGTTTGTCAAGTATTACTACTGTTCATGTGGTCCTGTTCCTAACATATCCTCTGCCACTAACTTTACTGCTTTTTGCATCATGCTATTCCATGCGGTGCCGGTATCATGCAGTGCTTAGCGCTTTGCGTAGTGGCAGCAGAAAGATCATCTGCAATTTGACTTCCAGTATTGTCACTTGTTACCGTTTTATGCAGAGTAAGACATGCTTAACAAAAGCAGGAGAGAATCAATCTTTTTTGACATGAAAATATTCGTCGAGGTGATGATTTTGCTCCTTCAAACCCTCACCCTTTCTCATCTCTGCTGTCTCTGTATCAGGATTCAAACCCACCAATTCTCGGAGATTTCTCCCCATCCCACGATCAGTAACCCTGCTTTAGGTTCCTCCTCCAATTTCCCTGAGGCATTTGGCTATCAGGCTCTCGCATTGACATTGTTCAGTCTGTTCAGCTGCAGTCAATGTTGTTGGGCGAACGTGACCAAATCCCACAATTTGGACCTTAAAACCAATCGATCCATTTACATACTGCTGCTGTGAGATCAGTGCTCATGTAGCAATTTTTACTGACATGTTCCGGAGATCATTGGAACATCAGGCTCAGGAAAATGACACAATACATATTTGTTTTTTTTTTTGGAAACGATCAGTTTTTCTGTTCTAATTTCAATGGTGAAGAGGAGATTGTGAGGAAACATGATTGAAATGTGCAAAACAATGAGAGATAAAGGCGTGTTCGGCTGAAAGAAATGTTTCCTCTCGGACAAACGCCAAGTGGTGTCGATTAAATGTACGAGGCAGAAAGTTTTCAGTAGATAAGCAGTAAAAACTTTATCCACCAGTAGTGGTGGTGGATAAATCTGCAACTCATTGTGATGAAATCAACACAACCTTCAGAGATATTCAATCTGTATTCGTGATGCTAAGGCATACAAGATAAAGAGATGGAAAATGGAATGAGGATAGTGAAGCGGTTATTTCTGCAAAGAACGCGTCCAACACATTTGAGGGCTGTCAGACTACGTGCCTCCGACCGTTGTACTCGTCCCTGGTCGTGTCGTGGTTCTGAATTGGCACTTTTACCACTGCAGCCCGCGTTCAATTCCCAGTAAGGGCTGTTTTGTTCAGCATCAACAGCGTGGGCTTCTGTGATCGGATTCCTTTCAATGCTTCGAATCAATCAATGTCTCCACGAACATCAGAGTCAATGTCCCAGCCTCTTAAAGAAGGAGAAGGTGCCTCGGCACTCCATGAACCAACATGAGACTGAGATATTTATTTTGTTTCCTTGCCATTACTATGAGCCACAGCGATTGGGTCGATGGCTCTGTGAAATTGAAAAGTGCCGATTCGCAGTGTGTGGGACTATTTGGTCTTCCTCACTTGTGCGACATTGACTGCGATGTTCTCCGGGATGTGTACTGAAAGAGATTCTCGTGTCTGCATATCAGGAGCTCAAGATTCATCTCGGCTTCAGAACAATGAGGAAGATTAGGTTGTGAGATTAATAAATACCTGTGTTAACCTCGAGCTAGAGCGGAGTGAAATCTACAATGTTCTGAACAGTGGCCTGCCGAATGTCTTGTACAGCCGCAACATGACCTCCCAACTCATGTACTCAATACTCTGAACAATAAAGGAAAGCATACGAAACGCCTTCTTCACTATCCTATCTACCTGCGACTCCACTTTCAAGTTAAATTTCAAACATCAGGATTCTATGAACCTGCACTCCAAGGTCTGTATGTTCAGAAACGCTCCCTCGGACATTGCCATTAAGTCTTGAAGTCCTGTTATGATTTGCTTTCCCAAAATGCAGCACCTCACATTTATCTGAATTAAACTCCATCTGCTATTTCTCAGCTGATTGGCCGAACTGGTCAAGATCCTGTTCTGTGGTAACTCTCTTCGCTGTCCAACACAGCTCCAGTTAAATGACAAAAAGTAGAGGACCCAGCACGGATCCTTGTAGCACTCCACTGGTCACGGGACTCCAGTCTGAAAAACAACCCTCCACCACCACCCTCTGTCCTCTCCCTTTGATCTAGGTATATACCGTTAATCTTTGGAAGATTAGTTCGCTTTAATGACTTGTATGGGTTTTCAGGAAATATAATATCATGGCACGAGCTGAAAATCACTTGCTGCAATTTAACCAAATACGCAGTCAGTCTTATGATAAAAGGCAGAAAAAGAAAATATTACCTGCGTTTCTTTCTGCACAGATTCTCCTCCACGAGCTGAATCCTTGCCACATTTTCCCTTCTTTTTGCGAGATTTCCCTGGGACAGATATTCACTCAATCTACAAACATGGGTCCTGCTAAATACTACTTTAATTCAGATTAAAATAACTGAGTATCCTTTCTCCAACGTTACGTCTCATCGGTCCGTGCTCCTTATCAATACAATCTGCTCCAGGTGAGGTTGGAACTTCCAGCCTGCTGCCACAATGCCCCTTGCTTTATGCCAACAGAAGCTGCTCCCGATAAGTTGGAGATCCCAATCTGATATCACAATGCTCCTTGCTCCATGTCAATAGAAGGTACTACAGGTGAGGTTGGAGTCCCAGCCCCGGCGTTTCATGCACCTTTATACCGACACAGCGGGCTCATCCTCATGCCAATTTCCAGTTTGAACTTCACTGCTGCGCCACTCAGTCTCTCTTAGTTTAGCCCTGGGAACACGAGATAAAATGATATTCTGCAACACTGGTTACTTATGTGGAATATCACAATTCTCCATTTCATAAATCAGAATTCAAACCCACGCACTTTCAGAGATTTCCCTCTCTTTCAAGGCCATTAAACCTCCTTTACATCGCTCCTGCCATTTCACTGAGGCATTCCATAATCTAACGTGCACATCGGCACCATTCTGTCTGTGTTGCTGCTGTCACTCTTGATGGGTAAACGTGTCTTATCCCATCATCGGGAACAGGAAACCATTCGATCCATTTCAATCCCGGTGGTTGTGAAATCAATCATCATGTCGGAGACTTTACTGGCATGGACCAGAGATTACATGTTAACAATTCGTCTTGATTTCCTGCCACTAAGCCAGTATGGCATCTTACTTGCTACGTTTCCATTAATGCCACAGACGTTTATCTTTTAACCAGTTTGCCATTGTAAAATAAACACACACCTTGTCAAAAATACTAGTCTAATTCTTGTGCGAGGTGCCTTCAGTCTGACGTTAAGCTGACTGGTTTTTGATCTCTACCACCAAGATGCTCTCCCGACGCCATTCCTCCTATTGTGCTGCTCTTGTTTGTCTTGCCATGACTGATCAAAACAGTGCTCTTGAAATCACTTCAAAAATCATTTCGCATTACAATGACACACTACATTGGAGTTGTGAAAATCCACTGTTATTTCTACCCTTTTATTTGATCATTATTGAGAGATTAACTGCCATTAGCTCCACTATACCACTAAGTTTTTCTGGTCTCTGTGGCACTCTTCCACCAGTGCCACTGCTTTTTTTGTTCCTTCGCTGAATTTTTACAGTCGCGTTTGATGTTCATTTAAAACATCATTTCTCAGAACTGCAATTTTTCAATCGAGCAAAATCGCCAGCCTTTTCATTTAAAGTCCCCTATAATGATATCAAAGGGGGAACAAATGAGAGTTTCAGCAGCAGATGAACTGAGATTCGGCCGAGTTATCAATTGTCAGCGTGTGGGGCACATGTGATCATGATGATGATAAGATCCAACAGCGCAACCCAGCAGCTTTCATGCAAACATTCGTTTGGTGTTAGCTGCACAAACTGCACAATTTCCCTTCATTTCACAATCGGTCTTTTTGTTTTTAGCTTTTCTTTTCTTCCTGTAGTTCTCCCTTAATGGTAGTAACTCTGTCTGACGTTCAAAATGCCTACCTTTCTTATACCCCCAAATCGGATTATCTCATTTGTTCGATGTTGGCAGAATAATAAATTCAAAATCGATTGGCTTTTAATTTACAGAGACGTAAATGAATCTCGTTGGTTAAATTTGAATTGTCGTCAAAACAGCAACCAACTCAGGTACCTATTTCACAGCCAAACGTTATATATTTTCAATTTTCCAGTAAACTCTGAGACTGCTCTCGTAAGCTCTCAGTGCAGAACAACATTCTACCTCTCTTAAAGGTACAGCACACACTTTCAACTTCATAACAATTTGGAATTGCACATCAGGTTGTCACTGGCCCACCGCACACAAAACCAGAAATACAGACCTCAAACAAAGGACAGTTATAAGTGGATAAAGGAGCAGTAAAATGTGCCATGTCACAGTCAAAGTGAAACAGGGGATAGAGAAAGATACTGTACTTGCCAGCACACAGAAAATAGTCAAGTATTTTGCAGGAATCTACATCATAGTCATGAGAATGAATTGATCTAATTTTTTTGGATAACATGGTGATGAGGTAGAACTCCATATTACCGCCAAGAGCAGTAGCCTGTAGTGTTTAGTGCAATGCAACACTTCTTCAGACTCTCTCATTCAGTGTAAAATCCATATTTGGCAGTGGGGGAGTAAGGAGCGTTCGAATACAGAGAGCAGAAGTAGAGGAGTGGGAAGAGCACAGAGGAATGTTTGGCTGGAAGCAGTGGTGGATTAATGGGGTGTAAGACCATGGATGGATTTGAAAACAAATCTGAGAATTATAAAACCTGTGGAGAGTCATCGTGGGAACCAATGCAGATCTGAAAATGTGTTGCTGGAAAAGCGCAGCAGGTCAGGCAGCATCCAGGGAACAGGAGAATCGATGTTTCGGGCATAAGCCCTTCTTCAGGAAGCCCTTCTTCGGGCTTATGCCCGAAACGTCGATTCTCCTGTTCCCTGGATGCTGCCTGACCTGCTGCGCTTTTCCAGAAACACATTTTCAGCTCTGATCTCCAGCATCTGCAGTCCTCAATTTCTCCAACCCATGCAGATCAGTGAGTTTTATTTAGTCAGAACAGAAGGGAAGTCAAGGAGGGAATGACAAGTAGTTAGCTTCACATCTTTCACATGAAAGCTTCTCAATGTTTTTTTAATAAAGTTGTTGAGCAAGGCACTTGCAGAAAGAACATCAAGGGTATGATGAAAATTCAACATACTTTGCGAAAAGGTAGTCAGATTTTACCAGATTATTGATATTCTTTGTGGAGCTATCGTGTGTTATGGATAAACTGCCATTTACTGACTCATTCTTGAGGCTGTCAAACTTCACTTGAACGCTCCCACCGTTCTCCTTACAATGTACATTCCGATCCAGTTGATGTCATCAACAAGTTTGGAAAAATTACAAGAGGTCCAAATGTCCAAATCATGTATAATGGTTGGGAACAATTTGGTTCAAGCATTGAATCATAGAATCTCTGCAATGCAATGAGGCCCTACTCTCTCCCTATCATGCTGCATTTCGCGTGCCCAATCCACCAAGCCTGGACATTCTTGGATATAATGGGCAATTCACTTAAACCGTGAATATTTGTACTGTGTGCAGAAACAGCAGCATCCACAGGAATCCCACGCAGACACTATGAATGTGCACAATTCATGTTGGCAATCGCGTGAGGATGGAATTGAACCCCGGTCTCGAGCACTGTGAAGCAGCAGTGCTGTCACTGATCCTTGTGGTACTCCACCCGTAACAGAACACCAACGTGAGTAAAAAGTGCGCTTATTCCTACTCTATGCTTTCCAGCTGGTAAACAATCCTTAATGAATGCTGGCACGTTTTCTCCAACCCCATTGTGTTTTGTGATGTTGTGTGGGACCGGATAAAAAGCTTCCTGAACAAGCAAAACAGTGGGGTTCCAACGTGAATTCCACTCCACAGGAGACTTTGCAGAGATCACGTAACTTGAAAGATGACTCCTAGCGCATCCACATTCTCTCTTTGTCTTCCTCTTTCTTCAACATTTTGGGATGAAGCCTGTTTGGTCTAATTGACTAAAACTTTAGTCCAGTTAACTTTTGAAGTACGACCTCTTTCCTGTTCTTATTTTTTTGTCCCTTGTTTCGTATTTTTGGGACATTTAATCTCCCGATGAAGGGCTTCTGATTGGATGTTGACTGACGGCCTGTGTTTTTCCAGTACCACATTCTTCGACACTGATTGCAAGCATTTGCGATCCTCACTTTCTCCTTTTCCACAATCTTGACATTTGCATAGTATCTCACTGTGCTGATTCGCTTTGCGTCTTGCCAGGCCAGATGATCAGCTGAAGCCTCGCCCACACACACGTGTTCTGTTTCTCCTGACTTTGAACGAAGTTTGTACCTTTCCTGTTCAGAACACCATACTATTCAGGTTAGGATAAATGATGTGACTCCGTCAGACTCTGCCGTGATCTTTGATCCAAATTTGCTGAGTGCAAATCAATCCTTCTAATACCCTATAAAATTGATTTGAAGAATATAATTGAGAGAGAACCAATTCAAACATGCTCAGTTAAGTGTCTAAACAACTCTTTATGTGGCTCAGTGTCAAGTGTTGCCTTTTCACATTCCTGTGAATCATTTTGGACATTTTGACAGATGGAAGACGGGGTAGAATTACAATCTGATGGTTTTGATTTGGATATCCATTGCAATTCCATCATCATTTCCAGGTGTTTAACCTGTAACTCCTCACTTGCCAGTAATCTGGGACCACGTGCACTACGTGGACTGCAGCAGTTCAAGAAGATAATCCATCGACTTCTACATAGGCAATTGGAGATTGACAATATCAGCCAGTCTTGCTCATGAAAGGGCTGGAGAGTGGGGTGAACTAATCTGCTCAGGAAACCAGCATGGGCACGATGCGCCAAATTATCTTGTGTTGCAATCATTCGGTAATTGCGACTAAAATTAAAGAAAAAAAGACTCACACAGGCTGCCATGGATCTGTTTCTGCATCCACCACTCAGTAAGAAAGCAGCTAATCGTTGGAACATCTGTACTTTTAGACTCAGTGCTGTGAGAAACACCTGCAAGGAAATAATAGCAAAATACTGCAGCAGCTGAAATATTTTTTTTTAATAAAACAGGCTATGCTGAAAACCTTAGCTGGTCTGGTTTGTGCAGGGAAAGAAGGTAGATGAATGTTTTAGCGTGCGCAGGCAGACATCAGGAAATAAAAATGAAGTAGATTTTCCTCGTCCTTATGATCTGAGAAGCAGAAGGAAAATGGAGTAGATTTGTGACAGTCACAGGCTCTGGGGATGGTAATTGGTGGAAAACTCATAAAGACACAGTCGACAAGAGTTATGGTATAATAACAAAAAGAGGTATCTAAAATTCATCACTGTCAATCCAGGTAAGAAATTCAGAAGACACAAATATACCTTGGTTTGGGTTTGGTGTGTGTAAATACTCTCCTCTGAACTCACTGTCAATGCAGTTTCGTAAACCCTTCTCTACCAGGCCAGGAGATAAATTCACAATCATTGTGTCCTGGTCACAATCTTGTTCCATGTACTGTGCTATACTGTAGAAGTTGGCGGACGTTATCTCAAGTCCAAATGGCACTCCGTCAGCGCCTAGTATCACCGGATCCATTGCTCACGCCACCTGAACATGCTTAAGAGAGGATAAAGCAAACATGACTGACAAGAGAAGTCAGTGAGAGCACAGAAACAAAAGAAAAACACCATCTGGTGTAGAGTAGTGAAACCTAGAGCATTTGGAAGGGTTCAATAACGAGCAGAGAACAACCGAAATGGCAAGATGAGTTATTAAGATTTAGTACGTAAGTGTGTGAACTTGAAATATAAAGAATGGTGCAAGAGTTTGTTCATATATTTAAAAGGTTACAGAGAGAATAGTAAGGTAAAACAATGACTGCAGATGCTGGAAACCAGATTCTTGAGTAGAGTGGTGCTGGAAAAGCACAGCAGTTCAGGCTGCATCCGAGTAGCAGGAAATTCCGACGTTTCGGGCAAAAGCCCTTCATCAGGAGTACAGGCAGAGAGCCTGACGGGTGGAGAATTAAATGTGAGGAGGGCGGGGATGGCGAGAAAGTAGAATAGAGTACAATAGGTGATTGTGGGTGAGGATGAAGGTGACAGGTCAGTGAGGAGAGTGGGAGAAGGTAGCTTCAGGGCAGAGGAAATGACCTGGGAGTTGCAGTGGAAGAGGACTCCCTGAGATTCTTGTAGAGAGAGGAGGAAACTTTCTTCAAGGCAGGCATCCTTGCAAGAGTATTCGCAGTAGGGTTAAAGTCAACTCGGTAAAAACAATTACTGCAGATGCTGGAAACAAGATTCTGGAGTAGAGTGGTGCTGGAAAAGCACAGCAGTTCAGGCATCTTCCGAGGAGCAGGAAAATCCGACGTTTCGGGCAAAAGCCCTTCATCAGCAATACAGGCAGCTGAAACTGACAACCGGAAGCGGCAGGGACAGACCACTATAAACACCGGAGGAAACATCAAAGAAGCGTTTCGCAGGAGGCTCCCAAGCACTGATGATGTCGCCTAGCCAGGGGACGAAACGTTTGCAACAAAAACTTCCAGCTCGGCGAACAGAACCACAACAACAAGCACACGAGCGACAAATCTTCGCACAAACTTTGACTGTTAAATAATTTAACTGTAGTTGCATCCATCACTTCCTCCAGCGGTTTATTGCACACAGTGACCAAAGGGTGTAAAACAAAAGCTGCCACTCATGTCCTTTATAAATCTTCCTTCTTGTACTTTAAACATATGCCCCTGGATGCGATCTCCCTCACCTTTGATAGTAATCTTATTTATGCTCCTCGTGATTTCACAAATCTCTATAAGGCCAAACGTCGAAGTCCTCTGCTCCAGTGAAAAAGAAACCGCAGCCTATTTTTATAACAGAAGACTTCTCTTCATGACATCAGTCTGGTAAATACTTTCTGAACCCTCTCCAATATAATAAAATCCTTCATATAACGAGGAAACAAGAACTGTACACAATGCTCCAGAAGATATGATGACATTGGATGGGGTCCGAAGAAGGTTTAAAAGAATGATCCTGGGGGGAAGAAATGAGTGTCATAAAATGTTGAAAACTCGGGGGCTGTACTTGATGCAGTTTAGAAGTTTGAGGAGAATCTGATTGACACTTAAACAATACAGAGAGGGGCAATTAAAGTGGCTGTGGAGAAGTGTTTTCACTAGCACGAGAGACCAGGAGCCGACTGCACAGTATAGAGAGAAAGGATGACCATTTTGAAGTGAGATGCGGAGGAATTTCTTCAGCAAGAGGCTAGTCATCCTTTGGAACTCTGCCGTAGAGGGCTTAGTGGTCAAGACATTGCAATGTTTCAAGACAGACATAGATAGGTCCCTGATTGATAAGAGGATCAACAGTTACAGGAGATGGCAGAAAGCCGAAGAATGTGGTTGAGAAACATATCAACCATGACCAAATATTGGAGAGGTCTCGATGGGTTGAATGGCCTAATGCTGCTCCTTTATCTTGTGGCCTTCTCGCTATTGCCTGTGACTTCAACCTGCCCATAGACTGAGCAAGTCAGATCAGTGGAGGAGACTTACGTGGTATATGTATGAGATGGTTTTCTGAGTCGCTACATTAAGGACACAAATGGAGGGCAAAGCATCCTCGATTAGTTGGCTGGTCGACGAGATTTCGATGAAGAATGACAGCAGCAGCATGTGCACAGTTCTCGTACTGGTCTCATGAAGTCCCCACATTTTCACCTTGTGCCTGAGGCACAACGACTCTCAGGTTAAAACACCAACAGTCAAATCGCGCGATCTCGCTCTCTCTCTCTCTCTCTCTCCCTCTCTCTCTCTGTCTCTAATGAGTCAGCAGGCCTGGGAATATGTCAACTTTGATTTCAAAGCTTTATTTGTATATATGTCAAGGAATAATTGACAATCTATCTCTATGCTGTCACTCAGGAAGAGTGAAGAAGTCAGTGAGAGAACTCTTCATTAAGGTGGAGAGTGATAGAGTTGACTCAGATTATGAGCCGAAATCTAAATAGAAGAAATGATACTGTTATGAAGCGTGAGCATGGTATAACGAATTGGGGAACAGAACTTAAAGGGATGACAAGCACTTCAAAAACATTTGCAGGAACTGCAACTGCTTCTCACTCCTGTCTGACACAAAGAAACCGGGAAACGTGGCCATGTCATGGCTAACAAGCGACATTAGGCATAGTATTGCACTCAAGGAGCCTTACAAATTGGCTGAAAATAGCAGCAAACATCAGACATCAGCAGAAGATGAAGAAAGAATTAATACAGAACGAAAATGTCGTTTAACAGTAAGCATATAAAGAATTGTTACAGCTCTTGAAGGTATATGAATTGAAAAAAAAAACGATTATTGAAAACAATTCCCTTACAATGAGAAACAGAGGATGTTATAATGCGGGATAAATATATAGCACACCAAATAAATATGTATATTGGTTCTGTCATCACAGATGATAAAAGTAATATTCCTAAAGTGCTGGGAAGAAAAGGAGAGGGAGGAACTGAAAGAAATCAGTATTATCAGGGAGATAGTGTTGTGGAAATTGGAGATTAAAGACAGTAAATTCCACCAACTGCGAATCAAACAGCAGTGTACATGAAGTCACCCTAAATGCAGTGAATGCGTTCTGTAACTAGAGTGTGGAGTCTACATAGAGTAAATTAATTGTCATATTTCAATATTCTATCGACTCTGAAACAATATCTAGGGCTTGGAGGTCAGTTAATATGACGCCACGATTTATAAAAGGAAGTAGCGAGAAAACATGGAATGACAGAAAAGTTAGCCTAACACTGGAAAACAGTAACTGGATTAGACAGAGCCAGCATGAATTTACGAAACTAAAATAGGAAAGGCGATCTCGTCTTCTTGGACACACATCGCTGAACGTAAGCATGCAGGAGCAGCAGCAGGTGAGGAAGCCAAACGGGGTGTTTGCCTTTGTACTGAGAGGATTTGAACACAGGAGTAGGGAAGACTTGCTGAAATTGTGCAGGGTCTTGTTGACAGCACAACCGAGAGTGCAGTTTAGTGATCCTTATCTAATAAAGGATGTTCTCCATTCGGAGATGGCACAATAAACGTTTACCAGACTAATTCATGGGATGACAGGACTGACGTATGAGGATTCGTTTGGATGAAAATCACTCAAGTTTAGAATGATGAAGTAGGATGTCACCGAAACGAGTAAAATTCTAAAAGGTACGTACAAGGTAAATGCAGGAAGGATGCTTTCAATGACCAGGGCGTCCAAAACATAGAGGGTTGGGAGGTGGCGTCATTTCTAAGAATATGGGTAGTCCATTTAAGACTGAGATGACGATTTTATTTATTAATCAAAGACTGGTTACTAAGTGAAATTTGATGCCACGGAACGTAATTGAAGCCAGAATGTGGAATGTTGACAAGATGAAGATATCTAAAGTTTTGAGGCAAGAGGGATCATAAGGTGTAGGCCTAAAGAAGTAGCAGGTTACTGTGCGGAATGATCATATAAGATCATACTGAATTATAGAGAAGGATCAAGCATCACAACAATCCAGGCCAGTTCTAATATTTCATATTTCCATTCTGTTAAAGGTGGGATATGAAAACCAATTGTTTTAACTGACACGGATATCAGTAACATATTGTCTAGATTTAAAAAAAAATTCTGTAAGTACTTATCAAACAGTATTCGGGGAGCAATTTTAGCATACGAACTTTAGCAATTCGAGGAGGTGCAAAGTAACTTTTGAGATTCGTACACTGGCTGTTCTATATCTCAATTTCAATTCAGTTCTCAAATTGCTGAATGTTCTGACAAAAGCGAGATAGTATGTATGAAATAAGTAAACGTCTTTAAAATGTTGCTAATGCTGGGTGGAGGGAGTGGTAGGAAAGTGTGGGGAAGGGGAGCAGTGAGAAAAACAATGGGTCGGGTTTTTGTTGAGGGATGGGCCACGAATGACCCCAAATTCCAAAACTCCCGCGACCCGCTATCCTGCTCAGGAGTCTTATCTCTCCACTTCCTGCTCCATTCTTTCCGTCTCTGACAAATTTACAGCAAGGTCAGTGATGGAGGTGTTCATGAGGTACACTTTCCCACCAATTCCAGTCACTAATACACTCCCAAGCGCCTCCCAACAACATTACATCCTCATGGACCACCGCAATCATTTCAAACAATATCACTTATTTTCAGCTCTTCACACTAAAGATAGATCAACCCACCGTAACCTGATAAATTTTAAAAAATAAAACTGAAACAGGAATAGCGGTCGCTGACGGGGGCCTGTTTCTGAGAAGAAGACTCATGCTCTCTGTGGCTTAATTGGCGATCCCAGATAAACTATGTTTGGTTCCAGAATCATTTCATGACCAAACCTGTAACCTCTAACTGGGCTATAGCATCTGGCGCTTCCCTCCCCTTTAGCCTTAATTAACGATTGTCGATTGGAGACAACAACATTTCGTTCCATTGAGCACTCGCCGCGAGCATGCTCACACTTCATGTTAACCCTATGCATCCTGCAGGATCCATCCCAAGTGATGACGTGTAATGTTCAACAGCGAAGAAGAGGCGGTCCAACAGGACCAAGCTGGAGACACTGGTCCTCCAACCAATAAGAGAATCTCATGGGCTCGCTGGGCGGTCTGATAAATCAGAGAATGCTGCTTGTCTAAAATAATCTAACCAGGACTTCCACACACCAATGCTCAATGAAAGTTCGCTTGAAAAATTCTTCCAGTTCAAAACACAATTGTTAATTATGACTCTGTTCCCTTTCCCGCAGACGAAAGTGAGGACTGCAAATGCTAGAGATCAGAGTCAGCATTAGAGTCGTGCTCAGAAAGCACAGCAGGTCACGCAGCATCCGAGGATCATGAAAATCGAAGTTTCAGGCAGGCACCCTTCATCAGTAACCTTTCACGCAGCCAATTTATGATCAATATTGCTACTATCCCTTCTATTCCTTCATCCCCAGGTTTCATGCACAGCGGTCTCACAGAACTTTTGTCTTTTGTTTCGCAAATCTACATTTATCTGATCGCTTTGGATTAGCATCATCAAGACTTCTTCTTATCACATCAAAAAAATCGACAGAAAGTTCACCACAATTTTCTATGAACTATTCTATTTTAACTTTCCTGAATGAAACGCATATTTCTTCACGGGGCACATCATTTTGTCTGATATTATCGTTTGCAACATCTTTCATACAGCGTTAAACGGTTATCCTGTCAGTACTGAATTAATTGATAACACGTTTCTCATGGTAAACTGAAAGCGTGCATACATTTTAAAGATGAGGAAATGTGTCTGAATGAGTTGTGACTTGGACATTAGTTATCGTGAATACAAAGTAATGACAATCAGGTTGTGATGGTGTTAACCTCTACCACACTTTCAGAAGCTGCCAGACAAGCTGAATACTTCCAGGATTTTCTGTTTTTTTTTAAAATATATATCAGATTGCCAGTATTTGGATTCTGCACTTGAAGTTGGGACAAAAGGGATGAAAAGTGGGTCGGAAGCAGGAGCAGTCACCTCCTTCAGTCATGCAACTCCCAGCTCTTCCTCTGGTTTTGTAGTTTTGAGACAACACTAACTGGCTTGAATATTGGATATTAATGATCATCTAAGTATTTACATTTTACACTTTTAGCCCAAACATGGAAGAAAAAAAACATCAATTTATATCAATTTCACAATTTATGTGTGCATGTCCAGTCATAATTCTACTTTTAAAGGGAAGGCAGCATTTCATATTGGTAACAATAAATGCTAACGATTCGCAGGCCATGGCTGTGAGAGCACGGAATCCAAATGACTGGACTTCCAGGGACAGTCGCTGTTTCTATCAACATGGACCCTGTCTGATTCGGCATTACCGTCTCCCATCCTTCTGCTCATGATGCCTTCAGTTCTGTCTTGGTTTTGTTCCGACTGGGTTCTAATGCACGGGCTATCCAATCATCTATTATGTTGCTTTTTCTAAAGAGTGAGGATCCTTCTCTCAGAGCACACTGCCTCCGTAGTTCAATGTTTAGATAGGGGAGGAACACGGACAGGGGAATGGCTGAATGCTTCCTTTCTTTGCTGCAACCAAACTCTGGTGTTGAAATTTGAAATGGGACAAAGTAAGCCAATTGAGTGCAATCCTATTTTCTGGCTGATCTCTCCAAAGGCCACAGTCATTTCGCCAGAATGTGTCTGTGTATTTGCCTCTGTAAGTGAAATGGGGTTTAGATCACCGAGGGGGTGTAAACACAGGTTATCCATCTTAAACTTCAGTCGGATACATTGCAAAACGTGCCTGGATGATAGCATTGCGACGAGTGCTTGGAACATTTGAGAACACAACGGGAGAGGCCAAGAGCTGAAAACTTGGATGATGGGCCTCTTTCCATTCTGTAACCAGTCGATGACTTGCTCAAACTTATGTACTGATAAATTAAACGCCATATGCTTTGGCATTAAAAAGCAGTTCAACAGCTTGCAAGGAAGCACTGGCGGTGTATTGGTTAACAGTTGGTGTTTTGTTCACTGCGGCCAGGGTTGGGTGCCTAGTCAGGGAATCAGGTTATATTGTTGCTGAGAGTGACAACAACGACAGTGGAGCAGCTCTGATGGGAATGCTTTCAATATCTCAGATCAGTTCATGCCTCGAGGACATCAGAGTTCATGTCCCTGCTCCTTCAAAGTCTCTGCTCATTCGGTCAGTTCATCCTTCATTCCCCTAAAGATTCACAGAGTTGAAACGGGGCTCTTTTTAATTGTTTCCTTAAAACTCCCATGGGTTGCAGATATTGGATAGGTTTGAAATTGATAATGTGCACAAGAGCAGCGTGCAAGACGCTCCTATCTTCCCCTCCTCTGACAGCGCTGTGAGGTTGACTCTGATATTCTCGGTTGCATTCAACGATCGGAGACATTAATCGGTATATTAAGAAGTGCCACAAATAATTCAAACAGAATGAAATTCTTTCAAATGTTCTGGCTACAAAGTATTCAGAAACAGCTCATGTTTGAGAGATATTTAGGAAACCGAGTTTAAGAAGATAAACAACTTGCTTTGCGAGATGCTTCCAATGAAGACGTCAATTCTTTTGAACGATTCGGTGGAATTTTAGTTCTTTCTATTACCACAGACACATCTTGCGAGAGTGACAAATGCCTCAGTAGGGACCGACTTTCAGAAAATTAGGAATTTAACCATTTGGCTACTTCTTCCTTCACTATAGACTTGAAAACCAGAGCCTGTTTACATAAGCAAAGATGTAAACAGGCAGCAGGCTGCCATTCGAGGACAGGCCAAGCCGTTTAGAATTGGTACACGCTGAACGTATACCTCCTGAGGCAGCCTGGCTTCCTGTAATCTCCCATCATCCTGCCTGTTTACTTTGGATTCCTCTAGTTGTGTTGTCGTTACATAGGAAGAGAAGCATTAAGCCGCTTCCCGTACGTCTCCTCCCCAACTGTTTCCCCGTTACTCTACGGCTTCTATTCTCTCATGTTGCTCTTCCTGCCAAACTGTAGCATTCTTCGCGTCAGCTGCTTGTTATCCACATGTCCCTCGAAGGAGAAACACAGAAGTGGAATTTCAAACTCAAACAGCTTAGCCCTGGAGAAAACTACTTCACGCTTTTTCATCAGAAATAATTACCACCCTATCTAACCCTATGATTATCTTATATGTCTCTATTAAGTCACCTCTCAACCTTCTTCTCGCCCACGGAAACAGCGTCAAGTCCCTCAGCCTTTCTTCGTAAGATCTTCCCTTCATACCAGGCAACATCCGAGGAAATCGGCACGCTTTCCAAAGTTTCCACATCCTTCTTATAATGTGGTGAACAGAACTGTGCACGATACTCCAAGTGCGGCCGCACCAGAGTTTTGTACAGCTGTCGCATAACCTCATGGTTCCGAAACTCGATCCCTCTATTAATGAAAGCTAAAACACTGTATGCCTTTTTAACAACCCTGACAACCTGGGTAGCAAATTTCAAGGATCTCTGTTCCTGAACATCTCCACTTCCAAGAAACCTACCATTAGCACAATACTTTGCACTCCGGTTACTCTGACCAACAAGAATCACCTCACACTTTTCCGCATTAAACTCTATTTGCCACCTCTCAGCCCAGCTCTGTAGCTTATCTCTGTCTCTCTGTAAACTACAACATCCGTCGTCACTATCCACAACTCCAGCGACCTTAGTGTCGTCTACAAATTTACTAACCCACCCTTCTACGACCTCATCCAGGTCGTTTATTAAAATGAAGAGCAGCAGTGGACCCAACACCGACCCTTGCGGTACACCACTGGGTACTGGTGCCTAGGATGAACATATCCCATCAACCACCACCTTCTGTCTTCTTTCGGCAAGCCAATTACTGATCCAAACTGCTATATCTCCCATAATCCCATTTCCCCGCATTTTGTAAAACAGCCTACTCTGGGGAATCTTATCGAACGCCTTGCTGAAAACCAGATACACTAAGTGAACCGGTTTACTCTCATCTACCTGTTTGGTCACCTTCTCAAAGAACTCAATAAAAGTTGTGAGGCACGACCTACCCTTCACAAAACTGTGCTGACTATCCCTAATCAAATTATTATTTTCCAGATGATTATAACTCCTGTCTCTTCTAACCTTTTCCAACATTTTACGAACAACTGAAGTAAGGCTCACTGGTCTGTAATTACCAGGATTGTCTCTACTCCCCTTCTTGAACAGGTGAACCACATTTGCTATCCTCCAGTTTCTGGCACTCTTCCTGTGGACAATGACGATTTAAAGATCAATGTCAAAGGCTCGGCAATCTCCTCTCTGGCTCCCCAGAGGATCCTAGGATAAATCCCGTCCGGCCCAGGGGACTTATATACATTCACACTCTGCAGGATTTCTAATACCTCTTCCTTGTGAACCTCAATCCCACCTAGTCTAGTAGTCTGTATCTCAATATTCTCCTCGACAACATGGCCGTTTTCTAGGAGATTAATGTCGAAAGATATTCATTTAGTGCTTCCCCTGTGCCCTCTTCTCCACACACATCTTCCCATTACTATCATTCATTGGCGCTAATCTTACTCTTGTCATTCTTTTATTCTTTAAATACCTGTAGAAAGCCTCAGGGTTTATGCTGACCCTATCCACCAACAACGTCTCATGTCTCCTCCTGGTTCTTCTGAGCTCACTCTTTAGGTCTTTCCTGGTTGTCTTCTAATCCTCAAGCGGCCTAACTGAGCCTTCACATCTCATCCGAACATAAACCTCTTTCTTCATCGTGACGAGAGATTCAACTTCCTTCATAAATTACAGCTCCCGCGCTCTACAGCTTCCTCCATGCCTGACAGGTGCATACATATGTTAGACACTCAGGAGCTTTTCCTTGATTAAGCTCCACATTTCTAATGTGCCTAAAACCTGCAGTTTCCTTCCCCATATGCCTACATCTTGCCTAATCGCATCGTAATTGCCTTTTCCCCAGCTGTAGATATTGCCCAGTGGTATGCATCTGTCCGTTTCTATCACTAAAGTAAACATAACAGAATTGTGATCGCTATCACCAAAGTGCTCACCTATTTCCAAGTCTAACTCCTGGCCGCGCTCATTACACAGTACCAAATCCAATGTGGTTTCACCCCTTATTTGCCTGTCCACATAATGCGTCAGGATGCACTCCTGCACACATTGGACAAAAACGGATCCAACTATAGTACTCGTACTATAGTGTTTCCAGTCAATATTTGGAAAGTTGAAGTCCCCCGTGACAACGACCTTCTCTGTCTCATTGCTATCGAGAATCATCTTTGCTATCCTTTCCCCAATATCTCTGGTAGTATTTGGAGGCCGATAGAAAACTCCCAACAGCGTGACCTCTCTTTTCCTGTTTATAACCTCAGCCCATACTACCCCAGTTGATGAGTCTCCAAACATCCTCTCTGCAACTGCAATGCTGTCTCTTGACCAATAATGCCACTTTTACCATCTTCTCTGTTTAGATTAGATTAGATTACTTACAGTGTGGAAACAGGTCCTTATGCCCAACAAGTCCACACCGACCGTCCGAAGAGCAACCCACCCAGACCCATTCCCCTACACCTAACACTCGGTGCAATTTAGCATGGCCAATTCATCTAACCTGCACATCCTTTGGACTGTGGGAGGAAACCGGAGCACCTGGAGGAAACCCACGCAGACACGGGGAGAATGTGCAAACTTCACACAGACAGTCGCCCAAGGTGGGAATTGAACCTGGGGCGCCTGGCGCTGTGAGGCAGCAGTGCTAACCACTGTGTTACCGTGCCGCCTACTGTTCTTACTGAAACATGTAAATTCTGGGACCTGCAACAATCATTCCTGTGCCTGCTCTATCCATGTATCCGAAATGGTCACAACATTGACGTCCCAGGTACCAACCCATGCTGCAGGTTCATCCACCTTATTTTGGATGCCCCTGGCGTTGAAGTAGACACACTTCAAACCAACACATTGCTTGCTGGTGCCATCTTGCATCCCTGATACTTGATTTCGGATCTCCATACTCTCAACCTTTTGTATAGTCGAACTACAATTTTGGTTCCCATCCCCTTGCTGGGGATTAGTTTAAACCCACCCCCAATAGCCTTAGCGAATATCCCCTCCCCAGGATATTGCTACCCTTCTTGTTCAGCCGAAGACCATCCTGCTTGTGCAGGTCCCACCTACCCCAGAAATTATCCAAGAATCCAAAACCCACCAGCCTCCACCATCCCTGTAGCCACGTGTTGAACTCCAATCTCTTCCTATTACTCACCTCACTAGCACGTGGCACGGGCAACGAAACAGAGACAACAACTCTGTTCGTCCTAGCTCTAAGCTTCCATCCTAGCTCCCTGAATTTCTGCCTTAAATCCCCATCTCTCTTCCTACCTATATCGTTGGTGCTCGCTGGACCATGACCTGTGGCTGCTCCCGTTCCCACTGAAGTATCCCAAAAACACGATCAGAGATATTATGAACCCTGGCACCTGGGAGGCAACACACCAACCGTGAGTCTCTTCCATCCCCACAGAACTTTCTATCTGTCACCTAAGTATGGAGTCCCCAATGACTACTGCTCTGCTCCTCTCCCCCCTTCCCTTCTAATCAGCAAGGATAAACACTGTGCCATAGCCCGGTGTCACACTGATTTCCCCTGGTAAGTCGACCCCACAATAGTATTCAAAACGGTATACTGTTGAGGGGAATGGCCACAGGGGAGCTCTGCAGTGCCTGCCAGTTGCACTTCCGTCCCTTGACTGTAACCATTTTGCCTTTTACTTGTACCTGAGGAGTGACTACCTCACTGTAACTCCCCTCAATAAC
This sequence comes from Chiloscyllium plagiosum, assembly GCF_037043375.1. Taxonomy (NCBI): domain Eukaryota; kingdom Metazoa; phylum Chordata; class Chondrichthyes; order Orectolobiformes; family Hemiscylliidae; genus Chiloscyllium; species Chiloscyllium plagiosum. The sequence continues at coordinate 33,936,445 of NW_028270189.1, forward strand.
CCTCTCTGCCTCCCGAATGATCCAAAGTTCATACAGCTCTAGCTCCAGTTCCCTAACTCGGTTTTCGTGGAGCTGGAGTTGGGTGCACTTCCCGCAGATGTAGTCAGCAGGGACACTAGTCATGACCCTCACCTCCCACATTCGGCAGGAGGAACATTCAAATGCCCTCACCTCCATTCCCACGATTCTAAATTCCCAAAGAGACTGTTGAAAAAAACAAAGAATAAAAAAACCTCGTTATCTTACCAATCTTACATTACCCACACCTCAACCCACCTATCACACTCTCAGATAACCTGTCTCCTCTTATTTGTCTCTGTACCGCCTCGGCTCAAAAGCCTCATTCCAAATGGAGAGCTCTTGCCTGAAACGTCGATTCTCCTGCTTCTCGGGTGCTGCCTGCCCTGCTGTGCCTTTCCAAGTCCACAATCTCCACTCAGTGGCGAGGCAGTGGATTTGTGTTGGGGACTGAAGATAGAGGCCTCACTTTTGCACAATTCAATTGTAGGTAATGTCTGCTCCAACAGGACATGATATCAGAGAAGTCCGGACAGTGTTTGACCTCGAGCGAACAGGGATTTGATGGTGATCACATCCACCTGTTGACCTGCTCCTTCGCAGAGGTGGAGGCTTGCAGATTTCCTGTCAAATTGTTGGTGCCTAAATTCCTTAACTTCATTCCTAGCTTCAGGCACAATCCACAGTCTGTGAGAGAGTCTTTCTCATTCTCTTGATTTTAAAAAAATTGTAATATCAATTTCACAGCATATTAGAAGGGGTAGCTTTAATAAACAATCAGTCCACCATGATAAGATGAAGTCGCGCAATTTATCCGAAATAGAACTTGATCAGAGTTTGAACATGGAAGGAAAAGGCTCCGGTTACAGTGGGAGAGAATCGTTCACTTGTTGTGTGTGTGGACAAGGCTTCTGCACCCACCAGAGCTCATAAACTACAATTGTAGTCATATTTAAGTGAGACTGTAGACACGTGATGATTCATTTCTCCATCTGAGCTGAAACCCCATGAAAGCAATGATACCAGGAACAAGCTCAATGTGTGGGAAGGGATACACTCCTTCTCTGACCCACTGCGACACCTGCTCGATCACAATGACGAGAAATCATTTCAATGTCTGGATTGCGGAAAATGCGATAACACGTCCTGTGATTGGATTATCCAATACCATGCTCATACCCATGAAAAACCTTTCATCTGTCCAGAGTTACGAAAATGTTATCATACCTCTGTGTAGTTGATGCATGGGAAATGTGCTCACACGCATGAAAGTCCTTTAGAACGTCTAGGGGCCTGGCGTCGATCCACGTGCTCACCCAGAGGACAGACATCTTCAATTCCACAACTGTGGGACATGCTGCAAATGTCCGATCGACGTGAAGTCCCATCAACATTACTAACTGGTCTTTTCAACGCCCAGACCGTGACTAGTGTTGCAAATGCTCCTGGGGACTGACATGGCATCGACGTATTCACAAAGAAGAGACCCTTCAAATGCTGAGATTGTGATAATCACTATACAAGTTCCTTCGGATTGTTTAATCATGAACGTCTTCACATTGTGGAGAGACTATTAAATATCCGGTGTGCGGGATGTGCTCTCCAGTCCCTGCAGGACTGATGTTCCATCGACATTTTCACAAGTTGAGAGACACTTCAATTGTTTTCACTGTGGGACTCGGTTCGGGCGATCATCTCAACTCTCAGTACACCAGCGAGTTTGCAGTGGGCAGAACGTATTTTCATGCTTCATTTGAGAAAAACAGTTAGCCCACTCATCGACCCTGCTGAGACCGCAGAGAGATCCACTGGGGGAAGGAATTCACTCACTCATCGAGCCTGCTGAGAGAGCGAAGATTTTACATCTCTCAAATGCGATTGGACTTTGTTGTTCGTGACATTCAGGACTGAAATCAAAGTTTTAATATTTTCGATAAATGTCAAACAAATCAATTTTTTATTCAATAGCGTACGAGAGGTCAATATAAGGATGGGGTTCCGTAGTACTTGAAGCATCAACACAGGTTCTTAAGGACAAATGTAATAGAATTCTATGAGGAGGTAATAAGCAAGTGAGAAACAGTATATTCTGTGAATGTGATCAGCTTGAATTCGCAGCTGGTATTTTTCAAGGTGCAGTATCGGAAGCTGCGAAATAAGGGTCTATGGTGTCAGGGGCAAAGTACTGGCATGGCTTGAGTTTTGGCTGACTGGCTGAAAACAGTTGGGTGAAAGGGTCTTTTCCAGGATGGCAGTGTGTGGTTCAGCAAGAGTCATTTTTGGCATCACAACTATTCCCGTTATGCGTGACTGATCGGGTCAAAGGACCTGAGAGTTTTGTTGATATTTTGCAGAATACACAACAACAGGTGGAAGGACAGATGGTTTTGAGGAAGTGGGCAGGCTGCAGAATGACATGGACTTGATTAATGCATGCATTAAAAATTGTTGCAGTTAGAACACTGTGTGGAAAAGAGAGAGGTCATAAAGTAATGGCATGATTAGAGGCATAGACCATTTTGTGACGGGGAAAGGCTTCAGAGATCCCTCGGTTAAAGGCACTTAAGAGACCTAGTTGAGGTTTCTCTTATGTTTAACATGCAGGTTCTGTTGGCCGTTAGGAGAGTAAATGCAATGTTGGCATTCATTCAAGCGAGTTAAAAACCAACTGCAGAGGTTTGCAACTGACGCGAGAAGAGGCTCTCGTCAGACGCATTTGGATTATCTGGAATAGCTTTTGCCCTCATGTCTGAGGGGAGATATATTATGAGTGGTGGATAGGAGGTTTACAATGGCTGACAAAGTGGTAGCACTGCTGTCTTCCAGCCTCAGCAACGCTGGTTCAATTTCTTCATCGAGCGACTGTGTGCAGTTTGCACGTTCTTTCCGTGTCTGCGTGAGTTTTCTCCACAGAAGGAAAATACGTTGTTAATGTCATTTGGCCATGGGAAATGCAGAGTTAGAGGAATCGGGTAGAGGTGTGAGCTTATGTGCAATGATCTTCGAATGTTTCATGGGTTCTTCTTGGGCTGATTTGCCTTTTCGCATATTGTCAGGATTCTATTAGAACAACGTTGATCGCAGGGATGAAGGACTTGTCGTCGAAGAATTTATTATTTAAAAAATTAACAGTTTCCATGTAAACATGCGATCTCAAGTCAATCTCTTGAACAATATGAGGAGTGGAGGGGCATTCTTCAAAGGAAATCATGAAGGCAAAGCGAGCATATTAGATAGCCTTAGCACATAAATTTAAGGATAAAGTAAAGATATTTTATAAGTACATTCAGTGCTCGAGACCAAATCGGATCCCAGGAAGATGCAAGAGCTAACAGTTGTCTTGTACCTCAGCAGATGGGAGAGACACTAAATGTTCATTTCACATTAGTGAACGAAATGGAGGCTACAAACATTGATGTTCTGAAAGTAGTTCACATTGAAAAGAGGAAGTTCCGGAAGACTTGGAAAATATAAAGTTGGATATTTCTCTGGGATCTGATCTCGTGCAGCAAGGGCTTTGTGGGAAAATAGGGAAATAAACTGTTGGGCCCTTGGTAGAAATATTTGCATCACCTATTACTGCGAGTGATGTGCCCAATAAATAGAGTGTAGTTTTGTTGAGGAAGGGATGAATGGAGAAAACTGAAAATGATATACCTGTGACGCTTGCTAAGGTCGTGGGTAAGTTGTTGGAAGCAATTCTGAGCAATCGGATTTATATGTATTTTGAGAGACGAGTAATGAATAGGGCTAATCAGTTTGGTTTTGTGCGAGGGAATTTCTGTCCCACAAACATGATTGGGTTATTTGAGGACGTAACCAAGAATATTGATGATGACTAAGTGGTAAGCACTGTTCAGTTGGAATTTAATAAATCCTTTTAAAAGGTTACACAAGGTTGATTAATTTTTAACATAGAATTCAACGTAAGCTTTACAATTAGATATAAAATTAATTTAATGGTAGAAGGCATGAACGGTGGTGGAATGTCGTGTTCTGACTGGAGGACTGTTACCAGCTGTGTTCCACAGGGTTCAATACTGAGCCCACTTTCGTTTTTCATTCATACAAATGATTTAGATAAAAATGTATAAAACATGGTCAGTGAGTTTGCAGATGATATCAAGATTGGTAGTAGAGTGGACAGTACAAAAGATTGTGTCAGATTTTAACAGTAGATTATCAGTAAAAACTACTGAAGTAATTTATTTGATTTATTTGATTTCGTCTTGCTAATCAAATGTTGGACCCGGCAGCTCGAACGAAATCAGAAGCACTGTGGTCAAAGCAAACGTTCACACTTGAGGAAATACCCGGGAATCAGGGTGATGTTACTGAGCAATTGCCTGTGTGTGATGACATCACCCACATGAATACACAGCATTTGGGTTTGCGCAAACAGGTGATCTCGACAAAGAATGTGAATGTCTGTGGAGAAATCGAAAAGGAGATTTATCAGAACAGTCAAAGAAATGCGGAATATTATATCTAAGTTCAGGGTGGAGGAGTTGAAGTTGTTCTAAAGAGATCAGAAACGATTCAAGTGTGATTTGTTCAACATACCAAGGTTTTAATACGTTTAGGAATTTACAGGAAGAGCAGCTGTTCCCGTTTCATGGGAAACAAATTTATGATATTGTGCAAGAATTACTGCGAGTCAGAAGGTAAAACTTCCATGTTGCTTTTGTCTTAGCAAATAAAGTGGCATGATTTAATCTTGATACATAATTTGATTTCCGTGTTCGAATCTGTAAATCCTCCCCTGACATTGTGTAAAATAATTTTGCAAAGGTCATCTTAGTCCGGGACTGAAGTTCAGAAAAGAAGAAATATTTCTGTTTTTGTTTGGAGCTTGCTGTGTTTACATTCTCCCTGCCTCACTCTGTGTCGAAGGACTTATACACTCCATTCCTGTCAGTGCAGGTGAGACATTCACAAAACCAGCAAATATTATCACCCACAATGCTTGACTTCAATTGTCACCACTTTGTGACGCGGTACGTTTCGTTGGCAAAGAAAGCACATTTATCCCCATGAAGCTTCCTTTCACCCTTTGTCTGCCCGTCCACTCAATTTGATCACTGCTGTTCTGATAAATTTCACCTCTACTCTCCCGTTGTTCTTCCGTAATTCGACGGGACCTCGAACCGAAACCTAACTTCCTGCTAATTTCTGGTTGTTTATTTTACATCAATGACCAGACCAGAACAAGCTTGCAGGAAATTGAATAACACAAAAAAAATTAAAAATATCCTTCCAGAAAATTAACCGACTGCAGTGTCAGAATATGAGAAATGTCAGAGTGCAATGATATTTAGTCCATTTCATAATGCACAGATACTCCCACACGAGCTGAGTCTTTGCAAAATGTTTATTTACGATTGTGACAATTCCCTGGGGAAGATCCTCCCTCAATCCACAAAAATGTATGCTGCCGAAAACTATTTCAGTTCAGATTGAAATGGCTCAGGGTACTTTCCATCAACCCAATGTTTCCTGCACCATGTCAATTGAAGTGTATCCAGATGAGGTTAGAACTCCCATCCTCTTCTCCCAATGCTCCCTATTCCATGTCAACAGAAGTTGCTCCAGCCGAGTTTGGAGCTCCCAGCCTGGGCGTTTCACGCGCCTCTCTGCCTTCATAGAAGGAATGCATGCTCACGGACTTTGTCACTTGCAGATGGAGGAGAGATCCATGCGTTCATTCCACTCCCAATTTCCGATCGGATCCTCGCCACTGCGCCACTAAATTTCTCTGATTCCAGACCTGGGAACCGGTGTGATGTGAGTGTTCAACAGTTGTTACTACGTTGTACCGCTGCACTGACAAAGTAACGATGTGAATCTTCGTTGTTTTTGAGACTTACATTTCAACAATTTTTGTACTATCGCCTGTACATTTAATCTTTGCTAGAAATCTATTGAACTCAGTCTTCAACATTCTCAATGATGGAATCTCCACAGCCAATGAGGGCATCGAAGATGACGATTCATTCCAATCTCAGTTCGTTGTCCTCTTGTGCATGTGGTGCGGTTCCTCGCCAATCTCAGCCATTGCATTTATTGCTTTTACTGTTGAGCTTTTCATGTGATCGTATAGTGGCTCGTCTTCTGCATTGTGGCCGAAGCAACCTCCATTCAAATCCGAGTATCAGTAAAGCGCATTTGTTCCATGTTACTTCACATAACCATTGCAAAACAAACGCAGAAAAGAAACAATCAATTTTAATGTGAAAATACTCTCTAAGGTGATGATTTATTTGCTTCAAACTTTATCTGCATCGAATCTCGGAGAATTTTCTCCCCATCACAATCACTATTCTTCCTTTCCATCCCTCCTCCCATGTCTCTGGGGCATTGCACAAATTAACATTCATTTTCACATTGACACCGGTAGGTTCGTGTTGCAGCTGTCACTCTTGTTAGGTGAACATGCCCGAATACCACCATGAGGACCTTTAAGCCACTTTATGCAATCAGATAATGTGGTTGGTTATCAATCCTCATGTACAGTGTTTGATTTTCATGGACCAGAGTTCATTGGAGCACTGGGTTCATGAAAGGACACAGAACAATTTCGAGGGAAAGAGACTTTATTGGAAAATACCCATGTTTGTGAATTCCCCACATTTATTTCAAGTCTTTATTCGTCTCTCACTAGAGTATTATATACAATGCTGCAATTCACATAAAAGATGCGATATGACAGCTGTGGAAACGGTGCAGAAGTGATTTGCCAATATATTGTCTGGATTGAAGAACTTCAGCTATGATAGAGTTCATTTAGACTGGCCTTGTTTTTCTGCGAGCTGTAGAGGTTGAGAGGAGACAGTATTGAGATGTAGGAAATAATGAGTGGAATGGGTTGGGTACACTTAACGAAAACTTTCCCTATGATGGAGGGATCAATCAAACGGTAACCATAGATTTAAGATATGAGTCATAAATGTTCGAGTAGCTGTACATAGAAAACTTTATCAGCTGGGGAGTGGTTGGAATCTGGACATCACTGTTTGTATGTGTCAGAGCGGCAGAAATTCTCACAATTTTTAGAGATATTTAACTGTGAATTTGTAATGCTTAAGGCACACAACGTTAAATGATGGAAAATGGGATGAGGATAATCAAGCAGGTGTTATTGACAAGAACATGCACAAGTAGCTTGCAGGCTCAGTTAGTTCTGACATCCACCGTGTGGCGTTTGGTAACCTCAGTTATCACGTGGGAGGCCAGGGTTCATTTTCCCGCTGGGGCGGCTCTGACTGTTTCAGGGTTTCAAGGTTTGTGTAAAGATCTGCAGTTCCAGTGAAGGATGCAGATGGTGTGGGAATGTGTGGTCGTTTTGGGAAGTTGGTTTGCAGCCGTTTCCTTCCCTTTCTCGGTGATATCCTCAAGGCAGATGAAACTCGTGTGAAGCGCTGCTGTCCTGAAGCGTTTCGAATTGGTTTGATTTCCTTCCCACAGCTTTCAGTTGCTGGTTCTTGTCGTCCTTTGCATGTCCCAGTATGTTGGGTCCAGATCAACTGTTTTTTGATGGAGTCATTGGATGAGTCTCGTCATTCTAGAAATTCTCTGGCTGCACTTTATTTAGCTTGTCCTATTATTTTTGTGTTGATCCAGTCGAATTTGTTGTCCTCGTCATCGCTGTGCATTGCTACTCGGAACAGCTGGTTGTGTTGTTTACTGGATCCTCCAGAAATACTTAGCAACAGTAGATATTGCCGCAGATCCCTTGCCAAAATCAACGCGAGGAGGACATGCCATGACCCAACACACCAATCACTCTACATTATAGGTTAAAATGTCTCGGCACGTACAGGCAGACACCTCTGACCACTCGGATTTATGAGACAGCATAAACCGAAAGCCACGTTTGAAAACAATTCACCAAAAAATGGACCCATCATCCGCAGGACACATTTGGACAAACAATGTTGCACGTAGTAACTGCAGTAAACATTATAAAGGACAGACAACTCACGATACGCATTCATGAAGATCAACATGACACAAAACACCACTGCCAGGTGTCCTCAGTAGGTTGACTGTTGACACTGAGTGTCGCTGATTCCGTGGCTCGAAGTTCGGTTGTGTGACAGTCTGAGCAATGGAGAGTGCGTTGCTGAAAAAGTACAGCAGGTTAGGCAGCATCCAAGAAGTAGGAGAATGGACGTTTCTGACATGAGTACTTCATCAGGCATTCGGCCAAAACGTCGATTATCATGCTTCTCGGATGCTGCCTGACCTTCTGTGTTTTCCAGCACCATACTCTCGAATCTGACCTCCAGTATCTAGAGTCCTCACTTTCTCCTCCGTCTGCAGCAATAGTTAGTTCATTGTGTGAGGGAACTGTTGAGATCACTAATGTAAAATTCGTTTGCTGATTGAGGTATACAACCAGGTACGTAACCCAAAAAAGTGTTTCTGTTGTTTTGAGTTTCCTGGCTGTACAATGTGTGCTTCTGTGATCGCACAGTTTGCAGTAGCCTGGGGAGCGGCTGCAGTTATCTACATTTGGAACCGAGATGCTATTGGTGCTGTTTGATTTGTTCTTGATTTGTGAAACAGTAACACAGTGACGGATCAACTGATATTGCAAGAAGGCAGACAGGCGTGGAAAGTATCCAGGTACTGGTGACATTTGATTAGAGATCACCGAAATCAAGGAGAAAAGAATTTTGAATTCTTTCGAGTCGTGATGAAGAACAACCAGGGAAATAAGTCACCAGCGGGTACAGTTTACAAGGGCACTCACAGGAACCAAAATGCGAAATAAAACGTACAAAATGACGTAGACAGATGAAGGATGACAGTAATCATAGGTAACCTGACTTCCACTCCCCAGGTCCCCTAACTCCCATTCCCAGCCCCATTGTAAACAAATGTTAGCGAGCCATAAACATCGACGTCGTCCATTGGAACGATCCAAGTCTTTTCTAAATTTTCGATTAGGCTATTAGTTTCAATTATTTTTCTTTCCTGGGAAACAATCTTTTTCATTGTCAGCATTCGGAAAGGAAGCCATCCTTTTTGTCAGGGAAAGAATATGATACTAAACTTTGTGCCGTGTATAATATTCTTCTGCGTCACATGTTTCTTCTACTTTCTCTCGATTTTAATAGTAATCTGTCTTTTGACTCTTCCGACCAAAGTGCATGACCTCATAATCCGGACATGAAACTGCACCTGAATAGTCTGTCCCCATTCACCCAATCTATCTATATGCCTATGCATATTGCCATGATCTTATCATAACATGCGCTCCCACGAGTGTGTATTGTCAGCAAATTTGCACACATTTTACACTGCCACTTGCTCCATGCTATTAACAGAGAGATAATTGAAGCCTTGAACATACCCAGTCTTGACAGGCCTTGGCTGTGATTACTTCTACATACTTGCTACACACTGAATGTGAGAACATCCTCCTCATTTGTTTCTTAAGAGGGTAACGCCTTCCCCTGAGATTGGGATCACTGGTCCTGCACTATTCTGGATAAAAACAAGAGCAGGACAAACTTTAAAAGTAAAACATAATCTCACTGGCGTTTCCAGTGCCAGTTCTGAGTTTTCTTTTTTGACCTCTGTTTGAACAAACTGCCCTGATGAGCACATTATTATTGACAATGACACATCTGCTTCAAAGGTGCTTCAGTGCCTGTGATTAAAGTGGAGCTGAAAAGCGCGATAAAAGTGCATCTTTATTCCTCGAACATTGCCGTGTTATTAATCTCTCTGCTCATGAAAAGGGATCCTTCATATTCATTCTATCTCTCATCAATACCGAGCATGTTTCCCTCACAGTTGATTTTAAATGTTTTCTTGTTGGAAGAGTTATCGCTGCAACTCCAGAAAACCCGCCGAAACAACTCGATATGTTCTCAGGTCTACTCATTTCTTGACATGCAGGAAACTTGCGTTCTGAACAAGAAACGGACCTGATTCAAAACGGACCTGTTTCTCTATCCACAGATGATAAAAAAACGCTTGGGATATATGTAGGTTTCACTGAGTTTATTTGAAACAAGTCGTCTTTTTCCATTAAACGTCTTCACTCCTCGTTCTCTGGTCAATTACCCTGGTCAGAGGCAGCAGTTCCTCCTGACCATTAATCCGCCCATCCACAGCTCTTTCTCGCACATCATTATAAACGTCCCCAAGAAATTTCACATTAATCTTCTTTGCTCCAAACAAAACATTCCCAGGGTCGTGAATCGCTGTACATGGCGCAAAGCAGAGGATTGTGAAAAGATTCTGGGAAAATGTTGCCAATTGTCAAGTGGGAAAACTGTCAACAAGAAAAACAGAAATCCCAGACTCGAGCTTTCGGAATCTGGGCAGAGACAGTTTAGAAATCTTTCCGTTCTTTCGGACGCCGGTACTTTTACTCTGATGTTCTCCGGACATGAAATGATCTATGATGGTGAAGGATTCTCGTTCCTGTACGTCAGGATGTCAAATCTCATCTCAGCTCCAGGGCAATTCGAAAACGCAGGACACTGAAAGGCTGGAAGTGAGACAATCCCGGTTGGAGGATAACTGATTCCGGTGTCATGGGTGCGTCTATAGAGGGTGGGATCAGACTATTCCCATGTCTTCACCGTCAATTTCCCTGGATTTATTTAGGAAAAATGCTAATTAAGGATGATTGTCAATATGGGAGGGGCAGGCTGCAGCTTGCATTCGGGGGTCATTGAAGCCGTTGGCTCATTAGTCTCTGTGACGATATTAGTCAGTGCGTTTGGCTCTTCACTGACAGGTTGCTGTTCTCCTACGACCCAGGAACAGAGCGACAGCTGTTCTCACACCATCTTTTCTTTTTGTCCGCACAGTTTTGGGTTTTTACCAAGGTCAGAAAAATGTTCCTCAGAAGGCTCAAAGGGAGAAGTTCCCCGTTTTAGGAGAGCTGTTTCCCGGTGACATGTATGTGTTTGCAAAGCATCAAATCAGACTGTTCCTATTGTCCACAATGAATGCCCCAGGATTCATTTTGGAAACTTTAACCAATTGAGGACACTTTTCATTCTGCGAAGGGCAGGCGAAAGCTTGAATTCACTGACAGTCTGCTTTAGGAGACCCTGCAAGGGGCCTGCTACAAGGGACTACCAAGTCTCTGTGGAGCAATTAGTCCTCTCGTTTGGCTGGTAACCGAGAAAGTGTACACACGCATGGAGCGGCCGCTGTTCTTATCCATCCGACTCCTTTGCTGTGCACTTTCGGGTTTTTAATAGGGTCAGGGATATGCACCCAAACGGAAACCAAATCCAGTGAGGAACCACAAATGCGTTACTGTATTGTTGACTGGCTAGTTGTGGACACTCGGAATCTAAAACAAAAACAGAAACTGATGAAGGAACTCGGCAGGTTTGCCAGTACCTGTCGGAGAAAACAGAGTTCGGAGAAACTCCTGAAGAAGTTCTGAGTCGTTGTCTCTATTTGTCTCTCCCCAGATGCTGCCAGATCAGTTTAGTTTCTCCTGCAATCTCTACTTTTCTTTTTAACTGAATGACCATTTCAACCATCGAGATTGATTACACAGACCAAACATGTCCTGACATTTAACCCTGTCGAAACTGTGGTGATTGAATTCAAACAAACTGAACAAAGATTGCCTGTCCCTCAGCTCCACAGGGGGGGAGTACTTGAAACCAGTTTAGTAGCACGCTTCTGCAGATGTGGCCATGTAGTTTAGGCGATGGGCGTTAAATGCAATGTGGAGTCATCATTCTGTTAAGCATTTTGCTGACTGTGATTGAAAGCCGCGAGCGAACTTGAAGAATGCTTGTTCTCTGCTGTCTTGTTTGAAGTTCAAATCGCAGGATTAAGTGAAATGCGTAAAACTCAAATAAGGAACGTTAGGAATCTGCAACTAACTGCCTGTCAAGATGGAAAAGACAGAAAACTCCAGAGCAGGTAAGACCCATTTAGTTGTACACTTCCATGACTGAATACATTTGCCCCTCTGAACCAATTGACGCCAAATGAGATAAGAACAGTTCAGGGGATTGTGTTGGACTGGTGCAGACATATGGGCCAAAGGATATTATTGCGCTAGACACTTCCATGGCCAGCTTCGAGGAGGTCATTTTGTCAAGTAACAGGACATTCTTTACAAAATGTCCCTCGGCGAGAAAGGGGTCGAAGCTACTCTCCCCTGATCTTTCTGTCAGTCATGGTATTCATTGGGACATTTCAATTGGTAATAACTGTTGCGTTGCATATTTGTGGAATCAGTCTATATGATAATGAGGACAACGAGACCGTGATGTTTCGTTACCCAGCAGAGAGCAAACCCTTGCAGCTCACATTCTCTGGCTCAGCTTTTGAAATAAAGATTACTTTCTCGATGTGCCTGTGTTTATATCAAACAGCTCATTGACATTGGGACTAGACGTTAAGAGGAAGCTAGAGGTGTGACAGCGACAGAAAAAGAACAAGACGAGACATAAAAGTGTTTAGATTTTGCCGTGTGTCCGTTGTTTTTAGGGAGGAATGTCTGCTGGGCGCTAACCTGTCAGGTCCCAGGAGCCAGAGGGCTTGTTGTGGTGCGATTTGTGTTATTGAAAGTTTCACATGAGAAGCGTTTGGGACCATTTCAGCTCAGTATCCATTTCATATCGCGGCTCACAGCAACGGTGCACATTTTCTGGCGAAGTGCAGTGCCAATCAGGTGGATAGAGCTTGTAAGAAGGCCTATGGTGTATTAGCGTTCATTAGCAGAGGGATTGAATTCAAGAGTCGTGAAGTGATGTTGCAACTGTACAGGACTTTGGTTAGGCCACATTTGGAGTACTGTGTGCAGTTCTGGTCGCCTCACTTTAGGAAAGATGTGGAAGCTTTGGAGAGGGTGCAGAAAAGATTTACCAGGATGTTGCCTGGAATGGAGAATAGGTCGTACGAGGATAGGTTGAGAGTGCTAGGCCTTTTCTCGTTGGAACGGCGAAGGATGAGGGATGACTTGATAGAGGTTTATAAGATGATCAGAAGAATAGATAGAGTAGACAGTCAGAAGAGTTTTCCCCGGGTACAACAGAGTGTTACAAGGGGACATAAATTTAAGGTGAAGGGTGGAAGGTATGGGGAGATGTCAGGGGTGGGTTCTTTACCCAGAGAGTGGTGGGGGCATGGAATGCACTGCCTGTGGGAGTGGTAGAGTCAGCATCTTTGGTGATCTTTAAGCGGCAATTGGATAGGTACATGGATGGGTGCTTAAGCTAGGACAAATGTTCGGCACAACATCGTGGGCGAAGGGCCTGTTCTGTGCTGTATTGTTCTATGTTCTATTCCACTTAAAGCCGCCTTTCTCCGGAGATACTTGTAGACATAAAGCACATGGAATGGGTATAATCCTGAGGACTCTGTCACTCTCGGGTAATGTGCCTGTGTGACTACCTCTGTATTTGAACATGAGAATACGTTCCTCAGACGGGTTACAACAGTGTGACCAGGTCAACGTTCAGTACCATTGTTATGTCATATCACATAGACAATCTCATTGCTGAAAACTGGGACGAGACTAGATGGATGCCTGATAAAGTACGCTTCACGATGGACGAATGGCCCTTCACAACTCCTCCCCCACACGCTTTTTAAACTCGAGGCCAGAGAGAAACTGACCTGACGAGAAAATCGCTTCACAACCTTCCAGAACCTTATTATTGTCCATTCTACTACCAATTTTGCAAACTTACTTACCATGCTTTCTATCTTCCCACCTACATCATTTATTTAAATGAAAAATAAAATGAATGTGCGCTCAGCCAATGGGATACCATTGGTAACAGTCCTCCAGTCTGAAAACTACCTTCCACCACCATTCTCAGCATCCTGCTATCGAACTAATTTTATATCGAATTGGAATCCTTACATTTAACTTATGCGATTTAACTTTATGAATTAGTCAACCATGTGGAACAGTGTAAAAGCTTTTATTAAAGCCCAAGTGAGCAAACTCTACCACTATGTCCTCATTGATCTTCTTGGTTACGCCCTCAAAAAACTCAATCAATTTTGTGCGAAACCATGCTGATTATCCCGATTCATTCCTTGTATCTAAAAATTCAAATAAATCCTATCGTTTAGAATTGCATTCAACAACTTATCCACGACCATAACCAGACACACAGGTCTATCGATCCCAGACTTCTCCATGAATTCCTTTCTAAACCAAGGCACAACATTAGCCATCCCCCAGTCATTCGGCGCCTCACTCGTAATAATACATGATAAAAATATTTCTACGAAGGGCCCAACAGTTTCATTCCCTAACTTCCCACAAGTTTCCTGGATACAGGAGATCAGATCCCAGAGAAATATCCAACTTTATATTTTCCAGGTCCGCCAGCACTTCCCCTTTTCTACGTGAACTACTTTCAAAACATCAGTATTTAGGTGTACCAGCCATTTCGTTCTCCACAGTGTAAACTGACGCGAAATGAACATTATATGTTTCTCCATCTGCTGAGGATCAAGACATAGGTGAGCTTTTTCATCTTAAAGTGGTCCTATTTGGTCTCAATTTCTTAATGTACTTGCAGAATCTCTTTAGATTATGCTTAACTTAATTATCTGAGGCTATTTAATATTCTCCATTGACCATCAGGATGTCCTCCTCAAATATGTCCCTCCACTCCTTATATCGTTCAAGACGTTCACTTAAAACCATGTATTTATAAAGAAGGTGTCACCTCCGTTAAAAAAAAAAACTTATGACAAGGCCTAAATCCCTGCGATCAACATTGTTCTAACGGAATACCTAAAATGTGCAAACCGGACATTTGGACCAAGAAACCCCCACGAATCATGCGAAGGGAATCGCACCCAACTCACACCTCTACCCAATTCCTGTAACTCTAAATTTCCCATGACGAAAGAACGTCAGCCATACATCTTTAGTCTGGGGAGAAAACGCAGGCTGAAACGGACAGGATGTGCCAACTCCAAATTCACATTCGTCCAAAGTAGATATTGAACAAACATCGCGGAGGCTGCAAGACATTAGGACTCACCACTGAGTCAGCCATTATAAACCTCCTATCCACCACTCAAAACATACCATCACTTAGATATGGGGCCAAATCCTACTCTCAATGTTCCAAATGCAATGGTCCAGAGCCTCCTATTGACTGAGGCCTAAACCTCTGCCCGTGCTTTTTAATTTGCTTGAACTGAACGCCGACATTGTATTTGCCTTCCTAAACACCAACTGAAATTGCATGCTAAACATAAGAGAAAATTGAACTTGGAATTCTTTCTGCTTTCAGAAAATTGTCTATGCCTCTACTCTTCCCACCAAACATATGACCTCATATTTTCCACAAAGTATGGCAACTACAACGTTTTTCGAAGAACTCACTCCGTTCAAGTCATTCTGCAGCATGCCCGCTTCATCAATAAGATCTGGCCTTCCACCTATCATTGTGTCTTCTTCAAATGGAGCAACAACACCCTCAGTTCCTTTGAATGGATCATTCATACATAATGTGAATAGCTGTGGTGCCCACCCTGACTCCTTTGAACTCCACTAGTCACGGGCTGCCATCCTGGAAGAGACCTCTTCACCCAACTGTCTGCCTTCTGCCAGTCAGCCAAGCCTCAATCCATGGCCTCTTATTTAGCAGTTTGCCATACTGCACCTTGACATATGTCTATGGAAATTCAAGCCGGTGACCTCCACAGGCTTGACTTCGTCTCGCTTGCTCATTGCCTCCTCAAAAATTCTAATATATTTGTCAAATGTGATTTCTCCTTGACAACCTATGCTGATGCTTCACGTACTCTATAATCCCATCCTTCCAATGACCTTCGATATTGTGTTTAACACAAAGCTGATTTGATTGTTATCTAGAATATTAAAACTTTGCTTTCAGACCTGAATGAGAAGATCAAAGTTCAATCGGTGTTGAGATATGTAAACTCTACGCTGTCTCTTTAGGGTCGATGAGTGAGTGAATTCTATCCCTCAGTGGGATCCCTCTACTCTCTCAGCAGGTTCGATGAGTGACCTAACTGTTTTTCTCACATGGAGCAGGTAAATGCTTGCTGACAACTGCAAAACAGATGGTGTACTGAGAGTTTAGATGATTGCTTGAACCTATTCCTGGAATAAATACACTTTAAACGTCTCTCACAATTCGAAAATATCGATGGGACCTCAGTTCTACAGAGACGAGAGAGCACATCCCACAGACGACATGTTTGAAAGGTCTCCCCTCAATGTGAAGACGTTCATGATATACTGTCCCCAGGAACGTTTATTGTGATTGATGTCTATCTTCAGTGTGAACACGTTGATGACACGTTAGTATTCAGGAAATAGTGCAGCACTTCCCGCAGTCAGGGCATTTAGAAAGACCTGTTAATACTGTGTGAAAGGTGATGAGCCATCCGGTCGCTGGGACGTTACAGCACGTCCCACAGATTTGGAACTGGAGATGTCTCTCCTCCGGGTGAGCACGTGGATCACACGTCAGGTCTCTATGATTCTTAATGGACTCTTATTTAGGTGAGCATATTTCTCAAAGATGAAGCACATAGAGGGTTGATAACATTTTCCAAAATTCGGAGAGATAAAAGGTTCCTAATTAATATGAGCAAGGTGTTCGGTTCTCCAATCGCTGGATGTTTTAAAGCATTTTCCGCAGTTCAGACATTGAAATAGTTTCTCATCATTTTGAACGAGTAGGTGTCGCAGCAGGTCAGAGAGTGAGTGAATTCCTTCCCACACTCTGAGCAGGTGAATGGCTTGTTCCTGGTATCATTGCTTCCACGGGAATTCAGCTCAGACAGGGAGTGGATTCCCACGTTTCCCCAGTCTTTCCTCAGTATGTTTACAATTGAGGTGTGTAAGGTCTGATGACAGGTAGAAGTCTCGTCCACACGCACAATAATTGGACGATTTATTTCCGACTTTTTCATTTCATGTTCGAAATCTGATCAATTTGTATTCGGGATAAACTGCGCAGCTTCATCAGATTATGTTGGAGAGGTTGGTTTGTAAATCTTCCCCTTCTAAAATCCTGCGAAACTGATGGTACCCAAAAATGAAAGTGTGAAACCGTCTTTCACAAGACTCTAGATTCTGTCTGAAGATAAGGTCTGAAGGTAAGGGATTTTCGACACGAAGAATTTGAAGAGAATTTTGTCAGAATCTTTCATGCACACAGCCTCCACCACAGAGACGAGCGGGTCAGCAGGTGGATATGAACACGATCACCTCCCTGTTCCTCCAGGTCAAACATTGTCTTGACTTGTCTGACATCCAGTCCTGACGGAGAACATTTCTTAGAATTGAATCATTGCAAAACTGAGGCATCTGACTTCTGTCCCTAACTCAAAATCCACTGCCTCGCCACTGAGTTGGAAGTGTGTTATTGGAAGAACACAGCAGGGCGGCAGCATCCAATGAGCAAGACAATCGACGTTTCGGGCACGAGCCTTCATCAGGAAAGAGGCTTATGAAGCGAGCGGGTAGAGAGACAAATGGGAGCGTGTGTGGCTGGGACAAAGTAACTGAGAGTGTGATAGGAGGATGGAGGTGGGGGTAATGATTATAGGTCGCAGCGCAGGGTAGAGCAGATAGGTGGGAAGGAAGATGGACAGACAGGACAGTTCATGAGAGCGGCAGAAGCCCTGGACCTGAATGAACTTGGCTGTGTGGGAGGGAGAGTTGACATGTTCGGCCAGGGGCCAGTGGTGTTGTTTGGTGCGGGTGTCCCAGATAAGTTTTCCGAAGTGGTCTGTAATTAGGCATCCGATCTCCTCAGTGTCGAGGAGACTGCAAAGGGAACAATGGATACAGTAAATGACATGCATGGAAATGCAGGTGAAACTCTGATGGACATGGAAGGGTTCTTTGGGGCCTTGGACAGAGTTGAGGGCGGAGGTGTGGATGGATGTTTTGCAAATCCCGTGTTGGAATGAGAAGTTTGCTGGGAGCGGATGGGAGGGTGGTTGGTGGGGGCGTGCACCACCAGGAAGTCGGATAGGGAATGATATTTACAGAAAGTGGGTAGGGGTGGGGAGGGAAACACATCTTCGTTAGTGGGTTTCATTTGCAGCTGACGGAAATGCCGAAGGATGACATGATGTCTACAGAGGTTGCTAGATTTTAAAGTGATGTAGAAGGGAGTTCCGTCCTCGTCTCAGTTGGAGGGATGAGTTTTGGGAGCGGAGTTGAGGGAAATGGATGAGATGAGCTGGAAGGCATCATCGACCAAGTCCTAGGAGAAAATGCCTCGCCATTGATTCAATCTCCTCCCTGGTAATTGTCTGAGTCTGAACAGGCACGTCATAACCATGGTGACATACTTCACTTCCTGATGTGTTTTTAACCACATATCCCCAACATCACCATGTCAGCCAACTTGCACTTCATTAACATAATTAACTCTTCCACGTCTCTGCTCTTCTGCAGCTCAAACTCTAATCCATTCGTTTGGAAGTCACGGTCATAATACACTTCCATCCGTCCTTTCAAATTCCCTCCCTGTTGTTGTGCTCGTGATGCAAGGAATAGGGAGAGAGTGGAGTTGAACACGTGGCTACAGGGATGGTGCAGGAGGGAGGGTTTTGGATTCTTGGATAATTAGGGATCTTTCTGGCGTAGGTGGGACCTGTACAAGCAGGATGGGGTGTGTTTAAACTAATCCAGCAGAGGGATGGGAACCAAAGTTGTAGTTCAAGTGTCGAAAAGTTTGAGAGTAGAGAGGTCCAAAACAAGTCTTAGGGTCGCAAGATTGCACCGGTAAGCAAGACGTTGGTTTGGAGTATGTCTACTTCAACGCCAGGAGCATCTGGAGTAAGGTCGATGACCTTACAGGATTGGTTGGTACCTGGGAATTCGGTGTTGTGGCAATTTCGTAGACATGAATAGAACAGGGACATGAATGGTTGCTGCAGATTCCAGGATTTAGATGTTTCAGTAAGAACAGAGAAGAAGGTAAAAGAGGGGGGATCTGTGGCAGTGTTGGTCAAAGACAGTATTACAGTTGCAGAAAAGATGTTTGGGGACTCGTCAACTGACGTAACATGGGCTGAAGTTAGAAACCGGAAATGAGATGTCACCCTGTTGGTAGTTTTCTATAGGCCTCCGAATAGTTCCAGAGATGTAGAGGAAAGGATAGCAAAGATGATTCTCGATAGCAGTGAGAATGACAGGGTAGTTGTTACGGGGGATTTCAACTTTCCAAATATTGACTGGGAACACTATAGTGCGAGTACTATAGATGGGTCAGTTTTTGTCCAATGTGTGCAGGAGGGCTTTTTCACACAGTATGTAGACAGGCCAACAGGGGCGAGGCTACATTAGATTTGGTACTGGGTAATGAGCTCGGCCAGTTGTTAGACTTGGAAGTAGGTGAGCACTTTGGTGAGAGCGATCACAATTCTGTTATGTTTACTTTTGACATAGAAATGGATAGGTGTATACCACTGGGCAAGAGTTACAGCTGGGGGAAAGGCAATTATGATGCGATTCGGCCAGATTTAGGAAGCACTGGATGGAGAAGGAAACTGCAGTGGATAGGCACATTAGAAATGTGGAGCTTTTTCAAGGAAACGCTACTGTGTTTCCGAGATAAGTATGTACCTGTCAGGCAGAGTGAAAGCTGTCCAGAGCGGGAGCCGTGTTTTCCGAAGGAAGTAGACTGTCTGGTCATGAGGAAGAAGAAGGCTTATGTTAGGATGAGAGGCGAAGGCTCAGTTAGGGCGCTTGAGGGTTACAATGTAGCCAGGAAAGACCGAAAGAGAGAGCTCAGATGATTCAGGAAGAGACATGAGAAGTTTTTGGTGGATAGGATCAGGGTAAACACTGAGGCTTTCTATAGGTATTTAAGGAATAAATGAATGACGAGAGTAAGATTTTGGCCAATCAGCAATAGCAGTGCAAAGTTGTGTGTGGAGTCAGAGGAGATGGGGGAAGCACTAAATGAATACTTTTCAACAGTATTCAGTCTAGAAAATGACAATGATGTCGAGGGGATTACTGAGATACAGGCTACTACACTAGGTGGGATTGAGGTTCACAAGGAGGAGGTATTAGAAATCCTGCAGAGTGTGAAAATAGATAAGCCCCCTGGGCTGGATGAGCTTTATCCTAGGATCTTCTGGGAAGCCGGGGGGAGATTGCCGAGGATTTGGCATTGAACTTTAAATCGTCATTGTCTACAGGAATAGTGCCATGAGTCCTGAGGATAGCAAATATGGTTCCCATGTTCAAGAAGGGGAGTAGGGACAATCCTGTTAATTTTAGATCAGTGAGCCTCACTTCAGTTGTTGGTAAATTGTTGGAAAAGGTTATAAGAGATAGGCTTTATAACCATCTGGAAAGGAATAATTTGTTCAGGGATAGCCAGCATGGTTTTGTGAAGGGTAGGTCGTGCCTCACAAACCTAACTGATTTCTTTGAGAAGGTGACCAAGCAGGTCGATTAGAGTAAACTGGTTGATGTTGTGTATATGGATTTCAGCAAGTCGTTCGATAAGGTTCACCACAGTAGGCTATTGCACAAAATGCGGAGGAATGGGATTTTGGGAGATGTAGCAGTTTGTATCAGTTATTGGCTTGCTGAAAGAAGACAGAGGGTGGTGGTTGATGGGAAATGTTCATCCTGAAGTCCAATTGCCAGTGGTATACTGCCAGGGTCGGTGTTGGGTCCACTGCTGTTCGTTATATTTTATAAACGACCTGATTGAGGGCATTGAAGGGTGGGTTAGTAGATTTGAAGACGACACTAAGGTCGGTGGAGTTGTGGATAGTGATGAAGGATGTTGTAGTTTACAGAGAGACATAGATAAGCTACCGAGCTGGGCTGAGAAGTGGCAAATGGAGTTTAATGCGGACAAGTGAGAGGTGATTCCTTTTGATCGGAACAACCGGAATGCAAAGTATTGTGCTAATGGTAAGTTGCTTGGTAGTGTCGGTGAGCAGAGAGATCTCGGTGTTCAGGTAGAGAGATCCTTGAAATTTGCCACCCAGGTTGACAAGTGTGTTCAGAAGGCAGACAGTGTTTTAGCTTTTATTAATTGAGGGATCGAGTTCTGGAACCATGAGGTTATGCTGAACAAAACTCTAATGCGGCCGCACTTGGACTATTGTATACAGTTCTGGTCACAACATTATAAGAAGGATGATGAAGCTTTGGAAAAGGTGCAGAGGAGATTTAATCGTATGTTGCATGGTATGAAGGGAAGGTCTTACGAGGAAAGGGTGAGGGACTTGTGGTTGTTTTCGTCAGAGAGAAGAAGGTTGAGAGGTGACTTAATAGAGACATATAATATAATCAGAGGGTTTAGATAGGGTGGACCGGGAGAGCCTTCTTCCAAGAATGGTGTCGGCGAGCACGAGGGGGCATAGAATTAAATTGAGGGGTGATAGATATAGGACAGATGTCAGAGATAGTTTCTTTACTCAGAGAGTAGTAAGGGTATGGAATGCTTTGCCTGCAACGGTAGTAGATTCGCCAACAGTAAGTACATTTAAGTCGTCATTGGACAAACATATGGACTTACATAGAATAGTGTAGGTTAGATGGACTTCAGATTGGGATGACAGGTTGGCGCAACATCGAGGGCCGAAGGGACTGTACTGCGCTGTAATGTTCTATGTTCTATGTTTTATGGTCTAACTCCTACTGCTTCTATTCAAAGGTGTACTTGCGTTCTGTTCACAGTTTCGTTGTGCATTATCTGAATGGCATTTTTACGAACGCCCATTTTCCCAAACGTGCACTGCGGCCTGCCTTCGCAGCTTTATCTTTCCACAAGGTCTCCCACATGGTAGAAGGGAAGGAGTTGCAGGTTATTCACCCAATGATGTAATCCTGAGGTCTGCCAATACCTCTCCAGCATGTGGGAGTACTCACAACACTGGTTGCTCACCCATCACCGGGTGGCAAAATTTCAAATTTTTCATCATTTTCTACAAATCTCTTGACTGTCTTCCCTCTACCTATCACTGTCATGTCCTCCAGCCCACTCAAGAGCAAATAGAGCTGGTCAATAGTATTCCAACCCAGCCAGTGGACACGACACCCAAGATTATGTTTTAGAGTGCACTCTCAAATATTCTGCATTCCTTCGAATTCCAACCTCCGGAGCATGTTCGATTTGAACTGTTTCAAGTTTGGTGCCTAAAAGTCACCTACCAAGGCCATAAATTACGAATTCCTGTGGCAACGTAAATCGCACCAGGCAAAAGGAAAGGAATTACTCACCAAGTGATTAAGAAAAACTGCAATACATGCTGAAATCAAGGGTAATAAGCTGGTATCAATACTACATCGTGCCTTTTATATAAAAGAAGCTTCAAAGCTTTTACTTTGTGTGAGTTTAAACAAATGTTGATCCCTGTCACATTATGAGATATTGGGAAGCTGACAAAGTGTTATATCAAACAAGTGATCAAAGAAGTGGGTTTCAAGTCGTATTATGTCATACAAAACGAAGCTTGTATCACAAAACTGAGATGACCGAAGTTTTTCTGCTAGAGGTCATCATCTTTTGTCAGTCTCCAAACGCTTCATATGTTAGTGCTGCCATAGCTTAGTGGTTCGAGCTCGGGGTTGTAACCTCGATTCACACTACAGCCTTGCTGAATTTTCTTGCAACTATTGCAGCAAGCATCCGAAGGTGCGTTCTCCGTGTTGTTAGTATTATTTTTGAAGGAATATCTGGAAGTCATTTTATACACAGAACTCCCCCCCTCCCCCCCAACCTCCCCGCCCCCGCCCCAGGCCCCAATTGTTTCAGTTTGGAAGTCCACATACGTGTTTTCCCTTCGAGGAACATGAGGATGACAAGCTTCTGATGCGAAGAATACCTTCGTTTGGCAGGAAGAACAACGTGATTCATGAAAAGCAGAAAAGTAACGGAGAAACAATGGGGGACGAAAACGTACAGGGATGCGATTGAATGCTTCTGTTCCTTATGTAGAGACATGAATCTGCTGGAATCCATTTAAACAGGCAGGAAGTTGGAAGACCACAGCTCGCCAGGCTGCCTCAGATTTGGAGAAGTCAACGTTTAGCAGGTACCAATCATTTCCGATTGGGACAGTCCTTGAGGGATAGACTCCCGCCTGTTTACCCCTCTGCTTATGTAAACAGAATCGGTTTTAAAGCGAGTCATGAAGAAAGAAGTGCCAAACGGGTCAATTCCTCATTTTACGGAAGTTGGGCTCTCCTGAGGCCTTTGTCACTTTCAAAAGATGTGTCTGTATAGTTCCCTCTAGGGGTCATAATGAGGTTCAGTTCTCCCGCAGTTCATGAACAAATTTGACGGTATCTGACTTCAGACTCATTCACTGGTTCATTGGAGATTAAAACTTTGCAGGGAAAGTCTCGTTCAGATGAACACTTCAGACGTCAGGCTGTGGGCCAATGAGTGGAAATTGGAAACGAAAATATTTGGATGTTTGATGACTGGCACTGACATAATGTATTATTCTGTGCTCTAAAAGCACGGTGTCACAAACACTCTTTTTTGGAAGGAATTTCTCATCGCAGGAAAAGAAACCTATGCTGTTAAGAGAAGACGCAATTGCACATGCCGTCCTTCCTGGTCGACCAGTGGTTACCATAAAGCGCTGTGGTTTGGGTTAATTTCTTGGTCAGGGAATCTGGATTTATTGTTCCTGATAAGGGCAACAACACAAGTCGAGCGTCTTTGACATTTCAAACGCGTCCGAATGTGCCTTGCATAATTGTGCAGGGCCGCAAGGTGGCTCACTGGTTATCACTGCTGCCGCACAGCGCCAGAGATATGACTTGCCGACAACTGGGTCGACTGTCAGTAAGTTGCCTTATTCAGGAGCAAATGAAGAGAAAAAGGGTAAGGAATTGTTCTGTGAGGGTTAATCCCAGGAGGATTGGTGTGCATTTGTTGTATCGAATAGGTAATTTCTGAACCGTAGGCATTCCATGTTCCCTTATTGTGTTGCTTTAGCACATGTTCAGACAGGCGAGAAAGTGAGGAAAAACAGTCACGACCCAATCAGTGATTGATCCATTGTGCAACAACCAACGGATTCACTTTTGACTGAACTAGCTCCCATTTTCCCTACATTGGTAATTGTAGTATACAGCATTACAGCGGGTTTTCATGTGTTGTTTTGGCCCCAGCATCCTTTCTCAACATGGACTATACTGGGACATAAAGAGATGATAAAAGAGATGGATGGCGATGACTGGAATGAAAAGACGTCAGGAAGAATGGACAGCGTTTACTTGGAAACAGAAAAATGGAAAGGAAGCCAACAATGTAGTGGGGGATAATGCCATTTGAAAAGACAAAGCGGGGTATCATGGGATGGTGGAAAAGACGAATAGATCATGTGGCGTGACACCAGGTAAACTGAGTTGTGTCCGTATAGATGGTTTCTAGGCGATGTGAATTTGGTGAGAGTAAACAAGAGGGAAATTCCCTCATTCGGATGGATCTATATCTAGAGTACAGAACTTGAAAACCAGCGATGAATGATAAAGAGAAGTTTGGAGCTCGCATTCTTTTTCTTTCTACAGCTATTGAATTCGAAAATGCTTACTTTTTCTCAGGAAAAATTATTCAGAAGCTGATTCTAAAATATTTGTAAAGATGCGTGCAGACACACAAGGAGTGAATTTCACCGGGACAGGGAGTCTGGGCGGCCAGAATGGGTACACGTTACGTGCACACTCTCTAATTACTTAACGTTAATTGGAAAGAAGCCTCATAACACCTGCAACTGAGCATGACTAAGTGTAGAATGAGCTGATTGTGAGGAAAGCTTTAGCAGCTTGTTCTACGTGAACTTCTATAAATTGTAAAAGAACTGAGCTGTTTGTGATAGCTTAGCATTAAAGGGAAGCCGGTTAGCACAGTCTGCTGCATAACTGATTTATGATATAAAGTGATGCCAACAGTATGGGAATAATTTGCGCAATGTCTCAGCATACCTTCAGGATCCTGATCTCCCCATTCAGCTAATACTTTAGGAGATGGCGAGAATCAAAGTGAAACTACACTATCGTGAGTTGGAACTGACCTGCCGATGTGTGCACCTTTGTTCTTTCATCTGTTGCATTAGAAAATTTGGCTGCAATCACAGAGAAGGGAGTGAGTTCATTTGATGCTCACTCATCTCCCGCAACCATATCTAGTGACAAGACACGAAAATAATTCCTGTTTGAATTCTGTAATCTTCATAGCAGTACTTAAAAACAGCTTTGTCATTTCTATTCCAGTTTTTCTGATAACAGGCAAAATGTCCAATGAGATAAACCTAATAACTTTTGGATTGCTTTAATGGACTGTGCGAGTTTGCAGCAAAATTAGTAATATGATACGAGCTAAACGTCCTTTCCAGAATTTAACACAGCGCAGGATCAGCAACATGTCAAACGTCATCGACTTCAAAAATCACCTCTGTATCTCTCGTGAGTGATGGATATTCACTCAGGGAGTCTTTATGGCTGGTCTTAAGTAACTGAGGTATTTCCCAAGGACAGAACACTCCACAAAATCAGATATTTTATGAATAAATGCTGTTTTACTGAATGTTCTTTTGCAACGTTTAAATATATATGCATACAAACACATACATGCACGCCCACACACTTTTATACATATGTGTACATACACATATGTATATACATATAGCTCGCACATTCGACGGGAAGAACATTCGACGAGGAGGTTGAACAGTTCAACCACTTTACAAGGAGGTTGAACAGTTCATCCACTTTATATCGGAGCTGCCTCGTGCTCCCACGAGGAGGTTAAACAGTTCATTCACTTTATATCGGCGCTGCCTCGTGCTCCCACGAGGAGGTTGAACAGTTCTTCCACTTGACCAACACCTTCCACCCCGATCTCAAATTCACCTGGACCGTCTCAGACTCCTCCCTCCCCTTCCTAGACCTTTCCATTTCTATCTCGGGTGACCGAATCGACACGGACATTTACTCTAAACCGACCGACTCCCACCCTGCCCCCTGTAAAAACGCCATCCCATATTCCCAATTCCTTCGTCTCCGGCGCATCTGCTCCCAGGAGGACCAGTTCCAAAACCATACAACCCAGATGGCCTCCTTCTTCAAGGACTGCAATTTCCAGCCAGACGTAGTCGACGATGCCCTCCACCGCATCTCTTCCACTTCCCGCTCCTCCGCCCTTGAGCCCCGCCCCTCCAACCGCCACCAGGACAGAACCCCACTGGTCCTCACCTACCACCCCACCAACCTCCATGTACAACGTTTCATCCGTCGTCATTTCCGCCACCTCCAAACGGACCCCACCACCAGGGATATATTTCCCTCCCCTCCCCTATCAGCGATCCGAAAAGACCACTCCCTCCATGACTCCCTCGTCAGGTCCACAACCCACACCAACCCAACCTCCACTCCCGGCACCTTCCCCTGCAACCGCAAGAAATGCAAAACTTGCGCCCACACCTCCCCCCTTACTTCCCTCCAAGGCCCCAAGGGACACTTCCATATCCACCCCAAATTCACCTGCACCTCCACACACATCATCTATTGCATCCACTACACTCGATGTGGCCTCCTCCATATTGGGAAGACAGGCCACGTACTTGCCCAAGGTTTCAGAGAACACATCTGGGACACCCGGAACAACCAACCCAAACACCCATAGCCCAACACTTTAACTCCCCCTCCCACTCCACCAAGGACATGCAGGTCCTTGAACTCCTCCATCGCCAGACCATGGCAACACGACGGTTGGAGGAAGAGCGCCTCATCTTCTGCCTGGGAACCCTCCAACCACAAGGGATGAACTCAGGTTTCTCCAGTTTACTCATTTCCCCTCCCCCCACCTTGTCTCAGTCAAATCCTTTGAACTCAGCACCGCCTTCCTAACCTGCAATATTCTTCCTGACCTCTCCTCCCCCACCACACTCCTGCCTATCACCCTCACCTTGACCTCCCTCCACCTATCGCATTTCCAACGCCCCTCACCCAAGTCCCTCCTCCTTAGCCTGCTGGACACACCTTCCTCATTCCTGAAGAAGGGCTTATGCCCGAAACGTCGATTCTCCTGTTCCTTGGATGCTGCCTGACGTGATGCGCTTTTCCAGCAACACATTTTCAGCTCTGACCTCCAGCATCTCCAGTCCTCACTTTCTCCTAGCACATTCAAATGGCCGACCAACCAATTCCAAATATTCTGAATTCACGCACACACACACACACACATGTGTGTGTGTGTGTGTGTGAATTCAGAACATTAGGAATTGATGGTCGGCCATTTGAATGTTCTTCCTGTAGAATATGAGAGCTTAGAGTTTACTGTAATGTCCCTGACATTTGAATCTATGGGAATTGCACCCAACTCCATCTCCCTGGCAACAGCTTTAGGGATCTGGAGCTGAACATTGGATCTTTGGGTAGTCTGAGGTGAATTGAGAGGAGTTATATGGAGGCAGTTGCACTTCAGGTACAAGAAAAAGATCGATGGTATACAGTCGGGAGACGAAAAGGGAACAGGCAGCCAGTGCAGGCATCCACTTTGGCTGTGCCCATCTGTAACAAGCATACCGTATTTGTTATTTTTTGGGGTGATGTCCTACGAGGGGTAAGCCATGGGGTACAGATCTCTGGCACAGTGTTTGTCCCTGTGATCAGAAGGGTAGGGGAGAGGGGAGGAGCGCAATAGTTATTGGGGACTACATGGTGAGGGGGACAGATTGCAGTTTCTGTGGGTACAGGGCAGGCTCATGATTGATGTGATACCTCCACGTTACCAAGGTTTGTGATGTCTCGCAGCGTGTTTTCAGGATCCTTAAGGGGAGGGGGAGCAGCCCGAGGGCATGTTTCACATATGCACTAACAACATATGTAATAAAATTGATGTGGATGTATGGCAGAAATTCAGGGATCCAGGGTGACATTTTAGATCGAGATCAAACAGAGTTGTTCTCTCTGATTGGTTACACATGCCACGTTATAGTGAGGGAAAGAATAGGGAGAGAGCAGATGAACACGTGGTTGTAAGGATAGTGCAGGTGATAGGGATTTGGATATCTGGATAGTTGGGGCTCATTCTGGAGTCGGTTGGACCTCTACAAACAAGATGGTCTTCCCCTGACCCGGAAGGGTACCAATATCCTGAGTGGATAATTTTCTAAAGCTCTTCAGGAGGGTTTAAACGAATTCAGCAGCGGATTGCGAACCCGAATTTTAGCTCCGGTTTGCTGGAAGTTTTGAGTGGTTAGGACATGAATAGGTTTTCGGGTTTGCGAGTGAATGCTGGCAAGGATGAAGGTGGTTTGAAGTCTGTCTACTTCACCGCTAGGAGCATCTGGGGTAAAGCAGGTGTCATGGGTTGTTAACTGGGACTTCAATATTGTGGCCATTTCAGAGACATGAATGGAGCACTGAAATGAATGGTTGTTCCTTGCACCACAGTTTCGATTTTTCAGTAAGAACAGGGAAGTCGTTAAAGAGGGAAGATGTGGCATTTTTAGTCAAAGACAGTGTTATGGTAGCAGAAAGGATATTTGGTGAGGTCCCGACTCAATCTGCTGAACTCGAATGGGCTGAGATTAAAATCAGGCAAGTGGAGGTCACCATCAAAATGTTCTAGAGATATGGAGGAAAAGATTGCAAAGATGATTCTGGAGAGGAACGGAAGTAACAAGGTAGTTGTAGTGGGGAAGTTTAACTTTCCAAATATTGATTGGAAATGTTATTGTTTGAGGAGTTCTGATTGGTCAGTCTTTGTCCAATGTGTGCAGGAGGGTTTCATAGAACATAGAACATAGAACATAGAACAATACAGCACAGAACAGGCCCTTCGGCCCACGATGTTGTGCCGAACTTCTAACCTAGATCAAGTACCCATCCATGTACCTATCCAAATGCCACTTAAAGGTCGCCAATGATTCCGACTCTACCACTCCCACGGGCAGCGCATTCCATGCCCCCACCACTCTCTGGGTAAAGAACCCACCCCTGACATCTCCCCTATACCTTCCACCCTTCACCTTGAATTTATGTCCCCTTGTAACACTCTGTTGTACCCGGGGAAAAAGTTTCTGACTGTCTACTCTATCTATTCCTCTGATCATCTTATAAACCTCTATCAAGTTACCCCTCATCCTTCGCCGTTCCAACGAGAAAAGGCCGAGAACTCTCAACCTATCCTCGTACGACTTCCTCTCCATTCCAGGCAACATCCTGGTAAATCTTCTCTGCACCCTCTCCAAAGCTTCCACATCTTTCCTAAAGTGAGGCGACCAGAACTGCACACAGTACTCCAACTGTGGCCTAACCAAAGTCCTGTACAGCTGCAACATCACTTCACGACTCTTGAATTCAATCCCTCTGCTAATGAACGATAATACTCCATAGGCCTTCTTACAAACTCTATCCACCTGAGTGGCAACCTTCAAAGATCTATGTACATAGACCCCAAGATCCCTCTGTTCCTCCACCTGACTAAGAACCCTACCATTAACCCTGTATTCCGCATTCTTATTTGTTCTTCCAAAATGGACAACCTCACACTTGGCAGGGTTGAACTCCATCTGCCACTCCTCAGCCCAACTCTGCATCATATCTAAGTCCCTCTGCAGCGACAACAGCCCCCCTCACTGTCCACAACTCCACCTATCTTCGTATCATCTGCACATTTACTGACCCACCCTTCGACTCCCTCATCTAAGTCATTAATAAAAATTACAAACAGCAGAGGACCCAGAACTGATCCCTGCGGAACTCCACTTGGCCTGTCTACATGCTGCGCCACTTGTTTCGTGGCGCAGCATGTAGACAGGCCAACAAGAATCAAAAACATATTGGATTTGGTACTGCACATTGAAGCAAGTCAACTGTTCGATTTGGAGATAATTGAGCACTTTGGTTATAGTGACCACAATTCGGTATGTTTATTTAGTGATGGATAGGAATATATATATATATATCGCAGAGCATGAGGTACCGCTGGGAGAAAGGCCAGTATGATGCGATCAGCAAGAGTTAGGATGCACCAGATGGGAAAGTAAACGCAGGGGTTTTGCAAACCTGAAATATGGAGCTTGTTCAGGTAAGCGCTCATGCATGTCCTTGATAAGTGTGTGTGCGTCATGCAGGGAATATGAGGTTGAGACAGGGAGCCATTTTTATTCAACAAGTTGAATTTCTTGTCAAGATGGAGAAGGCGGTGCATGTAAACATGTAATATGAAAGCTGCGTTAGGGCACTTGAAAATTAAAAGCTAGCAAGTAATGGCCAAAAGAGAGAGCTACTCAGAGCAAAGAGGGGGCATTAAAAGTTTTTAGCTGGCAGGGTCATTTAAAACTCGAAAGCTTTCTCTTGTCATTTCAAGAATAAAAGAATATCTAGGATATAATTCGGGCCTGCCAAGAACAGTAGAAGGACGTCGTCAACAGAGTCCGAGGATAGGAGAGGCGCCGAATGTATATTTTTCATCATATCTCAAATGAAAAAGACAATGCTGTCGAAGAGAATTTTGAGATGCAATCTGTTAGAATAAACGAAATTGATATTCATAAAGACGAGTTGTTAGCAATTCTTGAAAGCCTGAAAATAGATTTGTCCCCTGGGCTTGATGGGATGTATCATGGGATTCTCTGGGAATCGTGGGAGGAGATTGCAGAACTTTTGACTACCAACGTTATTTCGTCAGTGTCTATGTGATTAGTGCGAGAAGACTCGAGTTTCGCAAATATTGTCCCCTTCTTCACGAAGAGTAGTAGGAAGAGCGCTGGAAATTATAGAACAGTGAGCCGTATTTCCTTGAAGGTGAAGTTTTGGGAAAGGTTATGAGAGATATGATTTATGATCACCTCAGCAGGAAGAAGTTGATTCGCTACAGTCAACACGATTTTGCGAATAGCAGGTTGTGGCTCACAAACTTTATTGAGCTATTTGAAAAGGTCAACAAACAAGTGGATAGGAGTAAAGTGGTTAACATGGTGGATATCATTTTCACGAATGCACGGTCGGCCGTTGCATAAAATACAGAGACGTGGGATTGAGGGTGATTTCGCGGTTTAGATCAGTGGGCGGCACGGTGGCCCAGTGGTTAGCACTGCTGCCTCACAGCGCCTGTAGACCCGGGTTCAATTCCCGACTCAGGCGACTGACTGTGTGGAGTTTGCACATTCTCCCCGTGTCTGCGTGGGTTTCCTCCGGGTGCTCCGGTTTCCTCCCACAGTCCAAAGATGTGCGGGTCAGGTGAATTGGCCATGCTAAATTGCCCGTAGTGTTAGGTTAAAGGGGTGGATGTAGGGGTATGGGTGGGTTGCGCTTCGGCGGGTCGGTGTGGACTTGTTGGGCCGAAGGGCCTGTTTCCACACTGTAAGTAATCTAATCTAATTGGCTCGCTGAAAGAACACAGAGTGTGGTAGTTAATGGAAAATATTGATCCTGGAGTTCAGTTATTCATGGTGTACCAAAAGGTTCCTTTTAGGGTCCACTGCTATTTGTCACCTTTATAAATGACCTGGGTTCGGGCATGGGATGATGGATGAGTAAATTCGCAGAACACACTAAGTCGATGGAGTTGTCAACAGTGCCGAAGTCTGCTGCAGGTTACAGACGGACATGAATAATCCGCAGATCGGATTAGGTGGCATATGGAGGTTATTGTGGAAAAGTGTGAGTTTATTTACTTTGGAATGAACAACAAGAATAAAATGTTCTGGGCTAATTGTAATATTCTTGGAAGTTTAGATGAGCAGAGCGATCTCGGTGTCTATGTATATAAAACTCTGAACGTTAACAAACACGTTGATGGATTTGTTTGCAATGAGCACAGTGTGTTAGTTTTTATTGGGAGAGGGATTGAATTTCAGGGCCAAACGATCTCTTTGCAGCTCCAGAAATTTGTCTGGTATGGCCAAACTTGTCGAGTTCTGGGCGCCACATTATAGGACGGATGTGAAAGCATTGGAAAGGTTGTAGACGAAATTTCCTCGGATGTTGCCTTCTGTGAAGGGAAGGTCTTACGACGAAAGGCTGAGGGACTTGAGGCTGTTTTTGATAGAGATAAGAAGTTTGAGAAGTGAATTAATAGAGACATAAAAGATGATCAGAGTTTGCCGTAAGGTGGACAGTGAAGGCATTTTCTTCAAATGGTGATGATTGGCACAAGGGCATATCGATGTAATTTGAGGGTGATAGATGCCTAGGTAGCTGCCTTTCTCAGAGAGTAATAAGAGTGCAGAACGCCTTGTCTTCAACAGTCGTAGACTCACCAACCTTCAGGGCAAATAAATGATCATTGGATAAACTTACGGCTTATAATGTCAAAATACTGGTCAGATAGACTTCAGACTGGTCTTACAGGTCATTGCAACATTAGTGCCAAAAGCACTTTATTGCAATGTAATATTCCGGGTTTAAACTGTTCTTCAGCTTGAAGTTGCAAACATCTCTGGTCAGTATCAGTAAAACAAACACCTGGCGAGAATCCAATGCACAACTTTGGCAGTTCATGTGCTGCCATTCTGTCATGCAAGTACAGCAAGCTAACTAACTGCACCACTGGATCTGCCGTCTAATGGTGACGAACGGCTCCTGATCTTACCACTGGGCCCCTCAACCCAATTACCCTTTTTTTTGTGTGTATCTGAAATGAAACGCAGTTCAGAGGTGGTTATACTGATAATGGATCATCGATTATGAAGCATCAGCTTCAGGAAAATGGCATAGTTAAATGTGGTGAAAATCGGTTTTATTGAATACTGTATACATTCACCATGGCTTCCTGCGTTGGTCACAGACAATGTTATGTGGCCATTGTACTGGGATCTTCCTTCTATCGGCTTCAATTCGTCAGACAATTCGATTCACTGATATTTCACCAACTTCCTTTGGCATGTTCATCTGAGACATCGACCCACACTGCACACAACATCAACAATGTTCAGCATACTACGTGCACGAGCATGTGGCATGGTTTTTATGCACAGTGAAGATTGAATAATGTTCTGCAAGGGCAAATTACATTCAGTTTAATTCGTAAAGTTGCAAAAATCCAGAGTAAGATTCAAAATGTCAGAAATTCACGTTCATCACCTTGGCCAGAATTCCAGCCCAGCAAAGGGGAAATCTGCCCCTGAATCCCCAGCATCCATGCAATTGCTTGCTCCATGTGTCCACTTGGAAACCTATGTGAAGGAACATTCAGCCTGAAGGAGAACTTGTGAGAGTCCTCCGCTGTCTGATCTAAAGCTGAAACAAGAGCTGTCTATTCCAGCCGGGAGGGAAGCGAAGTGGAGATGAGACCAAAATATTATTTGGCGTTTAATTCATATTGTCCTCATTGTGATTATTTAAAAACCTTGGCCAGAAATGGCACAGACACAAAGGAGCAGAAGGAGGCCATTCTTAACACCGATCCTGTCCTGCCACGTAATTTGATATCATCATGGCTCACACAACAATTTTATGTCTTTTTCCAGCCCATCCACAACATCGTACTGGCTAACAGGTATTTATCGATCTCTACCATAAATAGACATCGATAATGTAAATCTGTGGGAGGAAAATGTTCCGTTTCGAGACAGTTAGGTTTATGCACGAATATTACTGGTTTTGCAGATGAGCAGCCGAGTCTGGTCTGACCACTTTGCAAAACATAAATTAAAACACGACCCTGATGGGATTCGAACCCACAACCTTTGAATAGAGATGTAGAAGTCCAACGCGCTTTCCATTGCGCCACAGAGCCGCGCCTTCTGTTACTTTTAAGCACACAAGTTTGCCTTTGACGCATTGCATTCAGGACACCCATCTCGCGTCTGTCTGTCCTCGTCACACTTTCTGGTACCTGGTCCTTCTCCACTCGTGCTCTGGCTCATCAAGTGTTCGGCTACAGACTGCTGAAACGTTCTCATGACACTTACCTTTACCACATGTTCAGATAATGATTTCCAGATAATCAATACTCTACAGGTGAAAGTATTCTTTCTAAATCTCCTCCTTGTCTCCTGTCTTTCATTTATGTTACTCTGTTCATTCCCAATACAGGCTTATCCCTGTCACACATATCCATCCTCTTCATAAAATGAGCACATTAATCGGTTTCTTATTCAGCCTTCTCTGCGCTTAGAGTAACATCCCCAGCCTAGCTCGCGTACCTTCAGAATGGGAGTGGTCAAACCCTTGCCATTCTTTTCATCTCCTGTGAAATTCTCCTCCTGCATTCAGACGCTTCCAGTATCTGGCGATTACAAGAGAAAAACAAAGTTCTCAGAAGAAAAGCCAAAAGGTCTGAACAAAATCAGCAGCTCTTGTCTATCTCTGATGAGGAAGGAAAGTTAACGCTTCGAGTCCAATGATCCGTCTTCAGAACTAATGGGAAGGGAGGGTGGGTGAAGAATGTGTAAGACGGCGGACGGTTTCTCAAATGATTGAACTTGATGTTGGGTCCTAAAGTTTTCATGGTCTGTCGGTAGAAAATGAGTTGCGTGTCTTCCAGCTTGTGTTGTGTCTTGAAGGAGCACTGCAGCAGACCAGAGACTGAAATGATGGCCTGGGAACACAGTGTCTAGATTTGAGTGGTGCTGGAACAGCACAACAGTTCAGGCAGCATCCGAGGAGCAGTGAAATCGACGTTTCGGGCAACAGCCCTTCATCAGGAATACAAGCAGAGAGCCTGAAGGGTGGGAACACATTGTAATGTTGAAGTTACGGAGACGGGAAGATCGGGATTTTTTTTGTTGATTCTGGACAGAACGTAAGTGATCTCAGCTTTGTCACCGACTTTATTTTCCTCTCTCCATTTGAGAGAGATCACATTCTGAGCAGGAAATACAGTTGCCTCGATTAACTGAAGTGCAGAGAAATCTCTGGAACATGCGACCGGGAGCTTCCAGAGTGAGGAGAGATATCTGAAACCAGCAGGAAATGCAACTGACAACATCGAACGTTACAATGCAGTACAGGCACTTCGACCCTCGCTGTTGCCGCAACCTGTAAAATAATGTGATGTCCATTGTAATGGTAAAATAACATTTATTTTAAATCCAATAAAAGCACAGGGAAACAAATAAGTAATTACCTGACTTTGCAGAGGCATGTTTTGCAGACAGACAGAAAAAAATGTAAAGTTAAACCGAAATAATAGCAGACATACAAGGCCAGTAAACTACCATATCAGGGACAAACAGTCAAGGAATGAGAAAAAAAAAATCCTTTTGATGTGGAAGACACCTTTCCTCACGTACCATTGGCAAAGGCATCCAGCGAGAGGTGGCAGGATTTGAGACGATGCATACTGCAGGCAAAAAAAAACGAAAGATTGTGTTTTCAGCGACGATGTGCGTACCTGATTCAATGCACACATAAGGACAGGCAGATAGAGCAGTCCAGGTAACCCCCGCCAAGAGGGTAGCCTGGCGATTAGGTATGGTAGATGTCTCGGACCCAAGATTAAGAAGGGTCCCTACTGAGTGCAGGTCAAAAGACAAATGCGATGTGGGGTTCATAGGAAGCTGTGAACCCATAAAAATAGCCCGGAAGTCTGAGTATTGTCCATGCAGAGCACGAGACCCGTTAAAACACGAGGCTGCCAAAGGATACTACTTTGCATCCCTCCTGAAAGCTTTAGTGATAATTCCCTGTGGATAATCACCGGTGAGAGCCCCCATTGTTCCGGTCAAAAAGGCAAACATTCCAGGTGCATCGGGGAAACGGAGCTTTGTTCAAGACCTGCAGGTAGTCAATTATGCTGTTGTTCCGCCCGCCCCAAATGTTCCTAATCCTTGTACTATATGAGTTCGAATTCCACCGGACAGTAAATGGTTCTCTGCTATGGATTTATCAAATGTCTTCTTTAGTGTACCGGTACACCCAGAAAGTCAATTCTGGTTCACTTTTCCACTCAAAGGCAAATCATATACATTCAAGCGACTTTGTCAAGATGACTGTGAGTCCCCCACCATAATTAATGAGGCTCGATGCTGGAGTCTGGAGATTTTTGTTTTAACCCCGGGGACAGCGCTTCTGCAGTATGTAGACGAATGCTTAATAGCAGCACCAACAGAGGAACAATGTGAGAAAGATACGCTTGTGTCGCTCTGCCATCTCGCCAGGAATGGGCACAAAGCTTGTTTCGCAAATCTACAATTTGTGCAACAACAGGTGAAGTTCTTTGGTCATTTCTTGTCTGAACAAGGGAAGGGCATTGGTCAAGACAAAGTTCAAACAATCCAGCAAATTCCAAAGCCTCAAACGAAGTAACAATTGCTATTCTTTTTGGTCTTGCACTCCTACTGTCGATTTTTTATCCCACATTACACAACCCTTGAGGCGCCCCTAAATGAAATTTCCAATGGCTTAGAGTTTCAGAACCAGAGACCGTTGCAGTTGAATTAAAAAGGCGCTCCAAACCACACCTACACTGGGGGTCCGAATCCAAACAAGCCTTTTGTACAAACGGTAGATGCATGACATCTGAGCTGATGCAGGAGAATGTGGGAAAATTGAGGCAGTAGCTTACATTTTGGCTAAACCTTGACCCCGTAGCGGCAGGATTGCCTATATGCCTGCAAGCCGTGTTTGCAGCTTAAAAAGTTTGTTGTAGCGTCCAGGGACACAGTCGGCTTTGGAGAATTAACCCTCCTGGTCCCACATGCATCCTTACTGTTTTCCGAGCAAAACACAGCACACATGTCTGCAGCACATTGGCTCAGAAACAATACTGTACTATTGGAGATGCCTAACATTACAATAACGAGATGTAACGTCCGTAATGCTGCTAGCCTTTTCGCCACAACAGGAGACAGAGACCCACATGACTGTGTCGCTGTAACTCACCAAGACCAGGCGTGCAGGATTCACAAACTCAGAATCAGGATATTGCGTTTTTTTGTGAATGGGTCCGCATTCAGGGGCAAACGGACAGGCCAGAATTGTGTTTGGTATGCTGTAGTAACTACCCACGAGGTAGTTAAAGCGGAATCACTCCCTTGTCATCTGTCAGCTCAAGCAGCAAAGCTGATTGCCTTGACTGAGGCATGTCAATTGGCTGAGTGAATGATAGTGAATATTTACACAGACAGCAGATATGCATTCGGGGTTGTACATAATTGTGGAACTCTGTGGAAACACAGGGGCTTCTTGACCTACACTGGAAAGCCCAAAATACACCGTGGTCTGACTTCTGACCTCCTGGAAGCGGTCCTACCGCCTAAATCATTCCTTGTCTGTAAATGTGAAGCCCACACGAAAAAGTACGATTCCCTTTCTCAAGGCAATGCGAATGCAAACTCACCGGGAAGGACAGCAGCCCAGCAGCCACCAAGTGATCAGTTGACATGTGTATGTCAATTATTTGTAATCTAAAGCAGACTTATGGGAGGTCGAGTCGCAGGCCACGCCGAAGGACAAGCGTGAATGGACAATGGCAGGGTGCAGAATGAGGGAATGGGTGTGGTGTGGCCCCATTGGTAAACCCTGTCAACGCGATCATTATTCCCATTCCATGCCAATTAACACACAGTGAGGACCATGTGTCAAAAGGGGGGATGTAGCGAATAAAGTGGTATGATTTGATCTTGATATTTAATTTGGTTTCCGTGGTCGAATCTGTAAGTCCTCTTCGGACATTGTGCAAAATAATTTTCCAAAGGTCATCTTAGTCAGTCCGGGACTGAGGTTCAGAAAAGAACAAATGATTCTGTTTTTTTGTTTGAGCTGGCTGTGTTTACATTCTCCCCACCTCAAGTTTATAAGGATTTATAAACTTCATTTCTGTCAGTCTCGTGAGACACTTTGTGATGCGGGTAGTTTCATTGGCAAAGAAAAGACATTTATCCCCATGAAGCTTCCTTTCATCCTCTGTCTGCCCATTCATTCAATTTGATCACTGCTGTTCTGATAAATTTCACCTCTGCTGTCCTGTTGTTCTTCCGTAATTCGAGGGAACGTCGAACCGAATCCCAAAATCATATTAATGTTCGGTTTTTTATGTTATATCAATGACCAGACCAGAACAAGCTAGCAGGAAATTGAATAACACAAAAAATATTTTTAAAATTCCTTCCAGAAAATTAACCGACTGCAAAGTCAGAATATGGGAAATGTCAGAGTGCACTGATATTTAGCCCATTTCACAATGCACAGATACACCTAGACGAGTTCAGTCTTTGCGAAATGTTTATTTATAATTGTGACAATTCCCTGGGGCAGATCCTCCCTCAATCCACAAAAATGCATGCTGTCAAAAACTATTTCAGTTCAGATTAAAATGGCTCAAGATAGTTTCCATCAACCCAAAGGTTACTGCGCCATGTCAATTGAAGTGTATCCAGATAAGGTTAGAACTCCCAGCCTTTTCTCCCACAGCTCTCTATTCCAGTTGCTCCAGTCTAGTTTGGAGCTCCCATCCTGGGCGTTTCACGCGCCTCTCTGCCTTCATAGAAGAACTGCATGCTCACGGACTTGGTCAGTGGCAGAAAGAGTAAAGATTCACGCGTTCATTCCGCTCTCAAATTCCGATCGGATCTTCGCCACTGCGTCGCTAAATTTCTGTGATTCCAGACCTGGAAGCCAGTGTGATTGAAGTGTGCAACCGCAGTTACAACCTTGTCCCGAGGCACTGGTAAAGTAACGATGAGAAACTTCGTTGTTATTTAAACCAACATTTCAACAATTTGTTTGCTCAGCCTGTACATTTCATCTTTTCTCAAAATCTATCGAAATCAGTCTTCAACATTCTCAATGGTGGACTCTCCACAGCCACTGAGGACATCGAAGATGACGATACAACCCAATCTCAGTGGGTTGTCCTCTTGTGCATGTGGTGCTGTTCCTCGCCAATCTTAGCCATTGCATTTATTGCTTTTACTGTTGGTTATTATTTCATGTGATCGTATAGTGGCTCATCCTCTGCATTGTGGCCGAAGCAACCTCCATTCAAATCCGAGTATCAGCAATGCGCATTTGTTCCATGTTACTTCACATAACCCTTGCAAAACAAACGCAGAATGGAAGAAATTAATTTTTAAGGTTAAAATGCTCCTGAAGGTGATGATTTTTTTGCTTCAAACTTTATCAGCACCTAATCTCGGAGAGGTTCCTCCCTTTCCCAATCACTATTCTTCCATTCTATCCTTCCTCACATGCCACTGGGGCATTGCACAAAGTAACATTCACTTTCACATTGACACCATTAAGTTAGTGCTGCAGCTGTCACTCTTGTTAGGTGAACTTGCACCAATACCACCATGAGGAGCTTTAAGCCACTTAATGCAATCAGATAATGTGGTTGGGTTATCAATCCTCATGTAAAGTGTTTGATTTGCATGGACCAGATATCATTGGAGCACTGGGTTCATGAAAAGGACGCAGAACAGTATCGAGGAAAAGAGACTTTATTGGAAAAGACCAATGTTTGCGAATTCCCCACATTTATTTCAAGTCTTTATTCGTCTCTCGCTAGAGTGTTATGTATAATTCTGCAATTCACATAAAAGAAGCGATATGACAGCTTTGGAAATGGTGCAGAAGTGATTTGCCAATATATTGTCTTCATTGAAGAACTTCAGCTATGAAAGAGTTTAGACAGACTGGGATTGCTTTTGTGAGAGCAGGAGAGATTGAGAGGAGACAGTATTGAGATGTAGGAAATAATGAGGGGCATGGATTGGGTACACTGAACGAAAGATTTCTCGATGATGGATGGATCAATCAATCATAGATTTAAGATAAGAGTCATAAACGTTCGAGTAGCTCTACACAAAAAAAAACTTTATCAGCTTGCGAGTCATTGGAATCTGGACATCACTGTCCCTATGAGTTAGAGCGGCAGAAATTCTAATAATCTTCAGAGATACTTAACTGTGAATTTGCAATGCTTAAGGCATACAACGGTAAATGATGGAAAATGGGATAAGGATAATCAAGCAGGTGTTATTGACAAGAGCATGCACAAGTAGCTTGAAACCTCAGTTAGCTCCGACATCCACCGTGTGGCGTTTGGTAACCTCAGTTGTCACGTGGGATGCTAGTGTTCATTTTCCCGCTGGGGCGGCTCTGACTGTTTCAGGTTTTCAAGGTTTGTGTATGAACTGTTGTTCAGGTGAAGGATGCAGATGGTGTGGGGAAATTCGGTGGTTTTGGGAAGTTGGTTTGCGGCCGTTTCCTCCCCTTTCTCGGTGATATCTTCAAGGCAGATGAAACTCATGTGAAGCTCTGCTGTCCTGCAGCGTTTCGAATTGATTTGATTTATTTCCCACTGCTTTCAGTTTCTGTTTCTTGTCGTTACTTTGCATGTCCCAGGATGTTTAGTCCAGATCAACTTGTTTTTTGATGGAGTCATTGGATGAGTCTCGTCATTCTAGAAATTCTCTGGCTTCACTCTGTTTAGCGGGCCCCAATGTATTTGTGTTGTCACAGTCGAATTTGTTGTCCTCGTCATCGCTGTGCATTGCTACTCAGAACAGATGGTTGTGTTGTTTAGTGGATCTTCCAGAAATATTTTGCAACAATAGATATTCCCGCAGATTCATTGTCAAAACCAACGCCAGGAGGACATGCCATTACCCAACAAACCAAGCTCTCCACATTATAGGTAAAAGTATGTCTCGGCACGTGCAGCCAGACTCCTCTCACCACTCGGAGATATGAGACAGCATAACCGAAAGACATATTTGACAACAACTCACCAAAAAATGGACCAAATACCCATCATAGGCAAGACAAATTTGGAAGAAAAAAATATTGCATGTCGTAACTGCAGGAAACATTATACAGGACAGACAACTCACGATACGCATTCTTGAAGATCAACTTGACATGAAACACCACTGCCAGGTGTCCGCAGTAGGTTGACTCATGACACTGAGTGTCGCTGATTCCGTGGCAGGAATCTCGCAATGTGTGACAGTCTGCAGCAATGGAGAATGTGTTGCTGGAAAAGTACAGCAGGTTAGGCAGCATCCAAGAAGCAGGAGAATGGATGTTTCTGACATGAGTACTTCATCAGATATTCGGCCAAAACGTCGATTCTGCTACTCCTCAGTTGCTGCCTGATCTGCTGTGTTTTCCAGCACCGCACTCTTGACTCTGATCTCCAGTATCTAGAGTCCACACTTTATCCTCCGTCTGCAACATTAGTTAGTTCCTTGTGTGAGGGAACTGTTGATGTTACCAATGTAAAATTCGATTGCTGATTGAGAAAAAAAAACAGGTCCGCAGCCCAAAAGAGTGTTTCTGTTGTTTTGAGTTTCCTGGCTGTACAATGTGTGCTTCTGTGATCGCACAGTTTGCGGTAGTCTGGGGAGCGGCTTCAGTTATCTGCGTTTACATCCGAGATGCTATTGGTGCAGTTTGATTTGTTCTTGATTTGTGCAACAGTAACACAGTGACGGATCAATTAATATTTCAAGAAGGCAGACCGACGTGGAAAATGTCGAGGTGCTGGTGACATGTGATCAGAAATTACCGAGATTCAGGAGAAACGAATGTTGATTTCTATCGGGTCGTGATGAAGAACAACCAGGGAAATAAGTCACCAGCGGGTACAGTTTACAAGGGCACTCATAGGAAGCAAAATGCGAAATAAAACGTACAAAATGACGATGACAGATGAAGCATGAGAGTA
Source organism: Chiloscyllium plagiosum (assembly GCF_037043375.1). NCBI lineage: Eukaryota > Metazoa > Chordata > Chondrichthyes > Orectolobiformes > Hemiscylliidae > Chiloscyllium > Chiloscyllium plagiosum. The sequence continues at coordinate 33,978,036 of NW_028270189.1, forward strand.
TTCATGGGTAATCTGACTTCCACTCCGCAGCTCCCCTAATTCCCACACCCAGCCCCATTGTAAACAAATGTTAGAGAACCATAAACATTAACGTCGTCCATTGGAACGATCCAAGTCTTTTCTAAATTTTCGATTCAGCTATTAGTTTCAGTTATTTTTTTCTTTCCTGGGAAATCATCTCTTTCATTGTTAGCAATCGTAAAGGGAGCCATCCTTTTTGTCATGGAAATAATATGATACTAAACTTTGTTTGTGCCGTGTATAAGACTCCACTTTGTCACACGTTTCTTCTACTTTCTCTCGATTTTAATGGTACTCTTTCTTTTGAATCTTCCCACCAACGTGCATGACCTCATAATCCGGACATGTAACTGCATCTGACAAGTTTTTGACCACTCACCCAATCTATCTATATGCCACGATCTCATCATAACATGCTCTCCCACGCGTGTGTATTATCAGCAAATTTGGACACATTTCACACTGCCCCTTTCTCCATGCTATTAACAGAGAGATAATTGAAGCCTTGAATATACTCAGTCTTGAAAGGCCTCTGCTGTACATATTTCTACATACTTGCTACCCTCTGAATGTGAGAACATCCTCCTAATTTATTTCTTATGTGGGTAACCCCTTCCCCTGAGATTGGGATCTCCGGTCCTTCACTATTCTGAATATAAAGTAGAACAGAACAAACTTTTAAAGTAAAACACAATCTCACTGCTGTTTCCAGTGCCAGTTCTGTGTTTTCTTTTTTAACCTCTGTTTGAACAAACTGCCCTGATGAGCACATTATTACTGACAATGACACATCTGCTTCACAGGTGCTTCAGTGCCTGTGATTGGAGTGGAGCTGAAAGGTGCGATAAAAATGCATCTTTTTTCACTCGACCATTGCTATATTATTAATCTCTCTGCTCATGAAAATGGATCCTTTATATGCATTCAATCTCTCATCAATACCGAGCATGTTTCACTCTCAGTTGATTTTAAATGATTTCTCGTTGGATTAGTTATCTCTGGAACTCCAGAAAAACCGTCTCAACAACTCGATATGTTCTCAGGCCTGCTCATTGCTTGACATACAGGAATCTTGCTCCAAAGAAAACATTTCCACAGACGTGAATCTCTCCACAAAAGGAGGTTTATTTATCTCTCTACAAAAGGAGGTTTATTTATCTCTCTACATGGTGCAAAGCAGAGGATTGTGAAAAGAATCTGGGAAAATGTTGCCAATTGTCAAATGGGAAACCTTTCAACAAGCAAAACAGAAATTCCAGCGTCGAGCTTTGTGAATCTTTAGATATTCCTTGGGGCGCGGATTCAGTGGAAAATGAGGGGTGAACTGGCCAGCTGAGCAGAGACAGTTTAGAAATCTTTCTGTTTTTTTCGGAGGCCGGTATTTTGACTCTGATGTACTCCGGACTTGAATTGATCTTTGACATTGAAGGATTCTGTTCCTGCACGTCAGGAAGTCAAATCTCATCTCAGCTCCGGGGCAATTAGAAAATGCGGGAACAGATAGGACACTGAAAGGCTGGAAATGAGGCGTTCTCTGTAGGAGGATAACTGATTTCCGGTGTCATGCATGTGACTGTAAAGGGTGGGATCAGACTATTCCCATGTCTTCACCGTGAATTGCCCAGGATTTATTTCGGAAACGACATACTAATTAAAGATAATTGTCAATATGGGAGGAGCAAGCTGCAGCTTGCATTCGGGGATCATTGAAGCCATTGGCTCAACAGTCTCTGTGGCGATGTTAGTCAGTTCGTCCGGCTCTTCACTGACAGGTTGCTGTTCTCACACGACCCAGGAACAGAGCGACAGCTGTTCTCACACCATCTGTTGTTTTTTTTGTCCGCACAGTTCCGGGATTTTACCGAGTTCAGAACAGAAATCGTTGTCTCTGTTTACCTCTCCCCAGATGCTGCCAGATCTGTTTAGTTTCTCCTGAAATCTCTCCCTTTCTTTTTAACTGAATGACCATTTCAACCATCGAGATTGTTTACACAGTCCAAACATGTCCTGACATTTAACCCTATCGAAACTGTGGTGATTGAATTCAAACCAATAAACTTGAAACAAGTTTACTAGCGCGCTTCTGCAGTTGTGGCCAAGTGGTTGACGCGATGTGCATTAATTCCACTGTGGATTCCTCATTGCAGTTAAGCATTTTCTAACTGTAATTGAGAGCCGAGAGTGAACTTGAAGAGTGCTTGTTCTCTGCTTTCTTGTTTCAAATTCAAATTGCAGGATGAGGTGAAATGCGTATAACTCAGGCAAGGAACGTTAGTAATCTGCAACCAACCGCCTGTCAGGATGGAAAAGGCAGAAAACTCCAAAGCAGGTAAGATCCATTTAGTTGTACACTTCCATTACTGAATACGTTTGCCCCTCTGACAAAAGTGACGCCAAATGAGATAAGAACCATTCAGGGGATTGTGTTGGACTGGTGCAGAATTAGTGGGCCAAAGGGCATTTTTGTGCTAGACACTTCCATGGCCAGCTGCGAGGTGGTCAGTTTGTGAAGTAACAGGACATCCTTTGCAAAATGTCCTTCGGCGAGGAAGAGGTCGAAGCTACTCTCCCCGATAGTTCTGACAGTCACGGTATTCATTGGCACATTTCAATTGGTAATAACTATTACGGTGCATATTTGTGGAATCAGTCTATCTGATAATCAGGACGATGAGACCGTGATGTCTCATTAACCAGCCGAGAGCAAGCCCTTGCAGCTTACATTCCCTGGCTCTGCTTTTGAGATAAAGATTACTTTCTCGATGTGCCTGTGTTTGTATCAAACAGCCCATTGACATCGGGACTGGACGTTCAGGGGAAAGTGGAGGTGTGACAGAGGCAGAAATAGAACAAGATCAGACGTGAAAGTGTTTAGATTTTGCCGTGGGTCCGTTGTCTTTTTTTTGAGGAATGTCTGCTGGGCGCTATCCTGTCAGGCCCCAGGAGCCAGACGGCTTGTTTTGGTGGGATTTGTGTTATTGAAAGTTACACATGAGAAGCGTGTTCGATTATTTCAGCTCAGTATCCATTTCATATTGCGTCTCACCACAACGGCGAAGTGCCTTGTATTCCACTTCAAGCCGCCTTTCTCTGGAGAAACTTACAGACGTAAATCACATGGAGTGGGGAGAATCCTGAGGACACTGTCACTGTCGGAGAATGTGCCTGTGTGACTGCCTCTGTATGTGAACATCAGAATACGCTCCTCAACGGGATTACAACAGTGTGACCAGGTCAACCTTCAGCATCATTGTAATGTCATTTAAGATCACAGGGAGAATGTAACTGCTGCAAACCAGGACGAGAATAGATGTATGCCTGATATCGTGCGCTTCACAATGGACGAATGACACTTCTCCACTCCTCTCCCACACGCTTTTTAAACTTGAGGCCAGAGAGAAACTGACTTGACGAGAAAATCGCTTCACAACCTTCTACGACCAATTTTGCAAATTTATTTCTAGCTTGCCACCTAAAACATTTATTTAAATGTAAAGAAAATGAATGTGCGCTCAGCCAATGGGACACCTTTGGTAACAGTCCTTCAGCCTGACAACGACCCTGCACCACCATTCTGAGCATACTGCTGTTAAACTAATTTCATATCTAAGTGGAAAACTTACATTTAACTCCATGCGATCTAACTTTATGAATTAGTCAACCATGTGGAACCGTGTAAAATATTTTATTAAAGTCCAAGTGAGCAAAGTCTGTTACTTTGTCCTCATTGATCTTCTTGGTTACGCGCTCAAAAAACTCAATCAATTCTGTGCAAAACCATGCTGATTATCCCGATTCATTCCTTGTATCTAAACATTCATATAAATCCTATCATTTAGAATTGCACCAAACAACTTACCCACGACCATAACCAGACACAATCATCGATCGCTCCCAGGCTTCTCCGTGAATTCCTTTCTAAACAAAGGCACACTAGCCATCCCCTGATCATTCGGCGCCCCACTTGTCATAATAGATGATAAAAATATTTCGACGAAAGTTCCAAAGGTTTCTTTCCCGAACTTCCCACAAGTTTCCGGGATACAGGAGATCAGATCCCAGAGAAATATCCAACTTTATATTTTCCAGGTCCTCCAGCCCTTCCCCTTTTCAATGGGAACGACTTTCAAAACATCAATATTTAATTGTACCCGTTATGTCGTTCTCCATGGTGTAAACTGACGCGAAGTGAACATTATATGTCTCTCCATCTGCTGAGATTCAAGACAAAGGTGAGCTCTTTCATCTTAAAGTCCTATTTGGTCTCAAGTTCTTAATTATTGTAGATTCTCTTTAGACTATACTTAGCTTTATGTTCTGATGACATCTCATATCCTCGATTGACATTTATAATATCCTCCTGAAGAATGCCCCTCCACTCTTTATATCGTTCAAGAGATTCACTTGAAACTATGTGTTTATATGGAAGTTGTCCCCTTTTTTAAAAAAAGTCTTATGACAAGGCCTCAGCAACCAACATTGTTCTAACGGAATACCTACAATGTGGAACCCGGCCATTCGGACCAAGTAGCCCCCACTAATCCTGCGAAGGGAATCACACCCAAACTCATACCTCTACTCAATTCCTGAAACTCTGCATTTCCCATGACCAAAGAACGTCAGCCGCACATCTTTCGTCTGGGGAGGAATGTGCAAACTCCAAATACACAGTCATCCAAAGTAGATATTGAACCAACATCGCTGAGTCCGCAAGACATGGGTACTCGCCACTGAGGCAGCCATTATAAACCTCCGATCCACCACTCAAAATATATCATCACCAATACCTACTCTTAATGTTCCAAATGCATCTGCCCAGAGCCTCCTATTGACTGAGGCCTAAACCTCTGCCCGTGCTTTCCTATTTGCTTGAACTGAACGCCTGCATTGTATTTGCCTTCCTAAACATCAACTCAAACTGCATGTGAAACATAAGAGAAAATTGACCTTTGAATTCTTTCTGCTTTCATAAAATTGTTTGTGCCTCTACTCTTCCCACCAAACATATGACCGTACACTTTTCCACAAAGTACCGCAACTGCAACTATTTTTTCAAAGCAGTCAGTTTGTTCAAGTCATCCTGCAGCATGCCCACTTCAACAATAAGATCTGCCCTTACACCGATCATTGTGTCTTCTTCAAATGGAGCAACAACACCCTCAATTCCTTTGAATGGATCCTTCATACATAGTGTGAATAGATGTGTTGGAACACTGACTCCTGCTGAACTCCACTAGTCACGGGCTGCCACCCTTTACCCAACTGTCTGCCTTCTGCCAATCAGCCAAGCCTCAATCCATGTCCTCTTCTTTAGCAGTTTGCCGTACTGCACCTTGACATATGCCTGGGGAAATTCAAGCTGGTCACCTCCACCGGCTTGACTACGTCTAACTTGCTCATTACCTACTCAAAGCATTTAACACAAAGCTGATTTATTTGATTAGATTAGATTAGATTACTTACAGTGTGGAAACAGGCCCTTCGGCCCAACAAGTCCACACCGACCCGCCGAAGCGTAACCCACCCATGCCCCTACATTTTCCCCTTTACCTAACACTACGGGCAATTTAGCATGGCCAATTCACCTGACTTGCACATCTTTGGACTGTGGGAGGAAACCGGAGCCCCCGGAGGAAACCCACGCAGACACGGGGAGAACGTGCAAACTCCACACAGTCAGTCGCCTGAGTCGGGAATTGAACCCGGGTCTCTGGCGCTGCGAGGCAGCACTGCTAACCACTGTGCCACCGTGCCGAGGCTTGGCTGATTGGCAGAAAGCAGACAGTTGGGTAAAGGGTGGCAGCTCGTGACTAGTGGAGTTCAGCAGGAGTCAGTGTTCCAACACATCTATTCACACTATGTATGAAGGATCCATTCAAAGGAATTGAGGGTGTTGTTGCTCCATTCCAACTTTGATTCCAGGCCTGAATGTGAAGAACAACAGTGTTCAATTGCTGTTGCAATAAGTAAACACTACGCTGCCTTAGTAGGGTGGATGAGTGAGTGAATTCCTTCCCTCAGTGGGATCCTCTATTCTCTCAACAGGGTCGATGAGTGACCTAACTATTTTGCTCACATGGAGCAGGTAAATGCTTGCGGCCAAATGCAAACCAGATGGTGTACTGAGAGTTGAGATGATCGCTTAAACTTATTCCTTGAAGCTTCTCTCACAATTCGAAAATATCGATGGGAAATCAGTTCTACAGAGACTAGAGAGCACATCCCACAGGCTACATATTTGATAGATTTCTCCACAATGTGATGACGTTCATGATGAACTGTCCCCAGGAACGTTTATAATGATTAATGTCTTTATTCAGTGTGAACACGTTGAACACACGCAAGTATTCAGCACCTTCTGCAGCACTTCCCGCAGTCATGGCATTTAGAAAGTCCTGTTAATATGGCGAGTAAGGTGATGAGTCATCCGGTCGCTCGGACTTTGCAGCACGGTCCCACAGATTTGGAATTGGAAAGGTCTCTACTCCGGGTGAGCACGTGGGTCAGATGTCAGGTCTCTATATATCTTAATGGACTCTTATTTATGTGGGCATATTTCTCAGAGATGAAACACATTTCTGAGGTTTGATAACATTTTCCAAAGTCCGGAGAGAGAAAAGGTTTCTCATTAGTATGAGCATCGTGTTCGGTTCTCCAATCGCTGGACGTTTTAAAGCATTTTCTGCAGTTCAGACACTGAAATCGTTTCTCATCATTTTGAACGAGCAGGTGTCGCAGCAGGTCAGAGACAGAGTGAATCCCTTCCCACACTCTGAGCAGGTGAATGGCTTGTTCCTGGTATCATTGCGTCCATGGGAATTCAGCTCAGACAGGGAAATTAATCCCTGCATTTCCACAGTCATTCCTTACTATGACTGCAATGGAGGTGGGTAAGTCTGATGACAGGTAAAAACCTGGTCCACACGCACAATAAGTGAACGACTTATCTCACACTATTACCAGAGCTTTTTCCTTTCATGTTCGAAATCTGATCAAGTTGTATTTGGGATAGAATTAGTGGATCCATCAGATTATGGTGGAGAGGTTGACTTCTAAATCTACCCCTTCTAATATCCTGCGAAATTGATGTGATCCCAAAATGAGAGTGTGAAACCGTCTTTCAAAAGACTCTACAATCTGTCTGAAGATATGGTTTGAAGGTAAGGGATTTTCGACACTAAGAATGTGACCAGAATTTTGTCAGAATCTTTCATGCACACAACTTCCACCACAGAGAACGAGCAGGTCAGCAGGTGGATAGGAACACGATCGCCTCCGTGTTCCCTCCAGGTCAAACATTGTCCTGACATGCCTGACATACAGTCCTAATGGAGCAGACATTTCTTACAATTCAATCATTGCAAAACTGAGGCCTCTGACTTCAGTCCCGAGCTGAAAATCCACTACCTCTCCACTGAGTCGAAAGTGTGATGCTGGAAAAGCGCAGCAGGGCAGGCAGCAACGAATGAGCAGGACAATCGATATTTTGGACACGAGACTTCATCAGGAAAGAGGCTTGTGAACCGAGGGGGTACAGAGACAAATGGAAGCGGGTGGGGTGGGACAAGGTAGCGGAGAGCGTGATAGATTGACGGAGGTGGGGATAATGATGAAAGGTCGCAGCGCAGGCTGGAGCAGATAGGTGGGATGGAAGATGTACAGATAGGACAGTTCATGAGAGCGGCGGAGGCCCTGGTCCTGAATGAACTTCGCTGTGTGGGAGGGAGAGTTGACTGTTCAGCCAGAGGCCAGTGGTGTTGTTTGTTGCGGATGTCCCGGAGATGTTTTCCGAAGCGGTCTGTAATTAGGCATCCAATTTCCACAATGTCGAGGAGACAGCAAAGGGAGCAATTGTTACAGTAAATGACATGCGTGGAAATGCAGGTAAAACTCTGATGGACATGCAAGAGCCTTTGACAGAGTTGAGGACGAATGTGTGGGTGGATGTTTTGCAAATCCCGTGTAGGAATGAGAAGGTGCTGGGAGGGGAGGGTGGTTTTGTGGTAGCGTGCACTTTGTAAGGGAGTGGAAGAGGGAATGATATTATAGAAAATGGATAGGGGTGGGGAGGGAAGCACATCTTAATTGTTGGTGTTCATTTGCAGCTGACGGAAATACCGGAGGATGACATGATGTCTACAGAGGCTGCAAGATTTTAAAGTGTTGAAGAACGAATTTCTGTCCTCGTCATATTTGGAGGGATGTGTTTTGGGAGTGGGGTTGAGGGAAGTGGATGAGATGAGCTGGAAGGCATCATCGACGACGTGACAGGAGAAAATGCCTCGCCACTGATTCAAATTTCTCCCTGGCATTGGTTTGAGTCTGAACAGACACGTCATTACCATGGTGAAATCCTTCAACTCATGATGTGTTGTTAACCACATGTCGCCATCATCACCATGTCAGCCGACTTGCACCTCATTAACATCATTAACTCTTCCACGTCTCTGCCCTTCTGCAGCTCAAACGCTAAACCTTCGTTTGGACGACACGGTCATAATACACTTCGATCCGTTCTTTCAAAATCCCTCCCTACTCTGGTGCTAGTGGAGCAATGGATAGAGAGAGAGAGGAGTTGAGGGTTTGGATTCTTGGATAATTGGGGCTCTTTCTGGGGTCGGTGGGACCTGTACAAACAGGATGATCTTCATCTGAACCAGAGGGGTACCAATATCTTTGGGTGGGGGCGGGAAATTCGCGAAGGCTATTGGGGTGGGTTTAAACTAATGCAGCAGGGGGATGTGAACCAAAATTGCAGTTCAAGTATAGAAATTTTTGAGAGTAGGGAGGTCCAGAATCAAGCTTCAGGGGCGCAAGATGGCACCAGCAAGCAAGAATTTGGTTTGGAGTGTGTCTGCTTCAATGCCAGGAGCATCCAGAATAAGGTGGACGAACTTGCAGCTTGCATTGGTACCTGGGAATTCGATGTTGTGGCCATTTCGTAGACATGAACAGAGCAGGGACAGGAATGGTTGTTGCAGATTCCAGGATTACAATAAGAACAGAGAAGAAGGTAAAAGAGGGAGACGTGTGGCTGTGTTGGTCAAGGACAGTATTACAGTTGCAGAAAGGATATTTGGGTCTGTCAACTGACGTAATATGGGCTGAAGTTAGAAACAGGAAAGGAGAGGTCACGCTATTGGGAGTTTTCTACAGGCCTCCGAATAGTTCCAGAGATGTAGATGAAAGGATAGCAAGTATGATTTTCGATAGGAGTGAGGGAGAGAGGGTAGTTGTCATGGGGGACTACATCTTTCCAAATATTGGCAGAAAACACTATAGTACGATTACTATAGATGGGTCAGTTTTTGTCCACTGTGTGCAGGAGGGGTTCCTGACACAGTATGTAAACAGGCCAACAAGGGGCGTGGTCACATTAGATTCGGTAATGGATAATGAGCCCGGCCAAGTGTTAGACTGGGAAGTAGGTGAGCACTTTGGTGATAGAGATCACCGTTCTGTTGAGTTTACTATTGTGATAGATATAGATAGGTGTATACCACTGGGCAAGAGTTACAGCTAGGGGAACGTCATTTATGATGCGATTAGGCAGGATTTAGGAAGCATAGGATGGAGAAGGAAACTGCAGTGTAGGCACATTAGAAATGTGGAGCTAATTCAAGGAAATGCTACTGTGTGTCCTTGATAAGTATGAATCTGTCAGGCAGGGAGAAAGCTGTAAAGCGCGGGAGCCGTGGTTTATGAAGAAGTAGATTCTCTGGTCAAGAGGAAGATGAAGGCTTATGTTAGGATGAGATGCAAAGGCTCATTTAGGGCGCTTAATGGTTACAAGGTAGCCAGGAAAGACCGAAAGAGAGAGCTCAGATGAGCCAGGAGGCGACGTGAGAAGTTGTTGGCCGATAGGATCAGGGTTAAACCGAAGGCTTTCGATATGTATTTAAGGAATAAAAGAATAACGAGAGTAAGATTAGCGCCAATCAGGGACATCGTGGGAAGTTGTGCGCAGAGTCAGTGGAAATAAGGGAAGCACAACTGAATACATTTCAACAGTATTCAGTCTAGAAAACGGCAATATTGTCGAGTAGAGTACTTAGATACGGGCAACTGGACGAGGTGTGATTGAGGTTCACAAGGAGGAGGTATTAGAAATCCTGAAGAGTGTGAAAGTAGATATGTCCCCTGGACCGGATGAGATTTATCCTAGGATCCTTTGGGAAGCCATTGGGGTGATTGCCGAGCCTTTGGCATTGATCTTTAAATCGTCATTGTCTATATGAATAGTGCCAGAAGACTGGAGGATAGCAAATGTGGTTCCCATGTTCAAGAATGGGAGTAGAGACAATCCTGTTTATTATAGACCAGTGAGCTTCACTTCAGTTGTTGGTAAAGTGTTGGAAAAGGTTATAAGAGATAGGATTTATAATCATCTAGAAAAGAATAATTTGATTAGGGATAGTCAGCATAGTTTTGTGAAGGTTACGTCGTGCCACAAAAACCTTATGGAGTTCTTTGAGAAGGTGACCAAGCAGGTAGATGAGATGATGTTGTGTGTATGGATTTCAGCAAGGCGTTCGATAAGGTTCCCCACAGTAGGCTATTGTAAAAAATCCGGAGGAATGGGATTGTTGGAGATGAAGCAGTTTGCGTCAGTAATTGGCTTGCTGAAAGAAGACACAGGGTGGTAGTTGTTGGGAAACGTTGCTCCTGGAGTCCACTTAACAGTGCTGAGCCGCAAGGATCGCTGTTGGGTCCACTGCTGATCATTTTATAATCGAAGTGGATGAGGGCGTAGAAGGGTGTGTTAGTACGTTTGCAGACGACACTGAGGTTGGTGGAGTTGTGCATAGTGACGAATTACGTAGAAGGTTGCAGCGAGATATAGATAAGCTGCAGAGCTGGGCTGAGAGGTGTCAAATGGAATTTAATGCGGACAAGTGTGAGGTGATTCACTTTGGTCAGAGTAAGAGGAATGCAAAGTACTAGATTAATGGTAAGATTCCTGGTAGTGTAGATGAGCAGAAAGATCTCGGTGTCCAGGTACACAGATCCTTGAAAGTTGCCAGCCAGATTGACAGAGTTGTTAAGAAGGCATACAGTGTTTTAGCTTTTATTAATAGAGGGATCGTGTTCTGGAACCATGAGGTTATGCTACATATGCACAAAATTCTAGTGCGGCCACACTTTGTGTATTGTATACAGTTCTGGTCACCGCATTATAAGAAGGATATGGAAGCTTTGGAAAGGGTGCAGAGGAGATTTACTCGGATGTAGCCTGGTATGGAGGGAAAGTCTTACCAGGAAAGGCTGCGGGACTTGTAATTTTCTCGATAGAGAGAAGATGTTTGAGAAGTGACTTAACAGAGACATATATTAGATTCAGAGGGTGAAGCAGGGTGGATAGGGAGAGCCTTCTTCCAAGAATGGCGACAACCAGCACGAGGGGGCATAGCTTTAAATTGAGGAATGATAGATAAAACAGGTGTCATAGGTAGTTTATTTACTCAGAGAGTAGTAAGGGTATGGAACGCTTTGCCTGCAGCGGTAGTAGATTCCCTAACTTTAAGTACATTTAAGTCGTCATTGGACAAGCATATGGACGTACATGGAATAATATAGGTAAGGTGGACTTCAGATCGGTACACAGGTCGGCTCAACATCGAGGGCCGAAGGGACGGTACTGCGCTGTAATGTTCTATGTTCTATGCTCTAACCCCCTCAGCTTCTGTTCAAGGGTGCACTTGCGTTCTGTTCACTGTTTCATTGTTCATTATCTGAATGACATTTTTACCAACGCCCATTTTCCCAAACGTGCAATGCGACCTTCACAGTTTTATCTTTTCACACGGGCTCCCTCATGGTGGAAGGGAAGGAATTGCAGGTTATTCACCCAATGATGTAATTCTGATGTCTTCCAATACTTCCTCTGCATGTGGGTGTACTCATAACAAGGGTTGCTCAGCCATCACTGGGCAGCTAAATTTCAAAGGTTTCATCATTTTCTACAAATCTCTTGACTGTCTTCCCTCTATGTATCATTGTCATGTCGTCCAGCCCACCCAAGAGCAAACAGAGCTGGTCAATAGAATGCAAACCCAGCCAGCGGACACGACACCCGAGATTATGTTTTAAAGTGCTCTCTCAGATATGTGCATTCCCTCGAATTCCAACATCCAGAGCATGTTCGATTTGAACTGTTTCACGTTTGGTGCCTAAACGTCATCTGCCAAAGCCATAAATTATAAAATCCCATCGCTATGTAAATCGCACAGGGCTGTAGGAAAGGAATTACTCACCAAGTGATGAAGAAAAACTGTAATACATGCTGAAATCAAGGACAATTAATTGGTATTAACACTACAACGTGCCTTTTTCATAATAGAAACTTCAAAACATTTCCTCTGTGTGAGTTTAAACAAATGTTGATCCCTGTCACATTATGAGATATTGGGAAGATGACAAAGTGTTATTTCAAACAAGTGATCAAAGAAGTGGGTTTCAAGTCGTATTTTGTCACACAAAACGAAGCTTTTATCACAAAACTGATTTGACAGAATTTATTCTTCTCGAGGTCATCATCTTTTGTCAGTCTAAAGACGTTAGTGCTTCCTTAACGCAGTGGTTCGAGCCCTGGTTTTGTAAACCAGGAGCTGTAGCCTCCATTCGCACGGCAGTTTTGATGAATTTTCTTACAACTATTGCAGCAAGCATCCGAAGGTGCGTTCTATATGTTGTTAGGAAATATTTTTGAAGGAACAGCTGGAAGTCATTTTTTTTTACGCAGACCATGCCTCATCTGTTTCAGTTTGGAAGTCCACATTCGTGTTTTTCTTTCGAGGAATATGAGAATGACAAGCTTCTGATGCGAAGAATGCCTTTGTTTGGCAGGAAGAACAACGTGACTCAATGGAAGCAGTAAAGTAACGGTGAAACAGTGCAGGACGAAAACGTACAGGGATGCGGCTGTGTGCTTCCGTTCCTTATGTAGAAACAGGAATGTGCTGGAATCCATATTAAACAGATAGGAGGCTGGAAGAGCTTAGCTCGCCAGGCTGCCCCAGAAGTGGAGAAATTAACGTTTAGCAGGTTCCAAATATTCACGATTGGGGCAGACTTAGAAGGACAGCCTCCTGTCAGTTTACCTATGTAAACAGAAACGGGTTTTAAAGCTAATAGTGAACAAAGAAGAGGCCAGACTGTTCAATTCTTCATTTTATGGAAATTGGGCTCTCCTGAGTCCTTCGTCGCTATCAAAAGATGTGTCTGTATAGTTCCCTCTATGGGTCAAAATGAGGTTCAGTTCTCCCGCAGGTCAGGCACAAATGTGACGGTATCTGACTTCAGTCTCTATCGCTGGTTCATTTGAGATTAAAACTTTGCATGGAAAGTCTCATTGAAATGAACACTTCAGACGTCAGGCTGTGGGCCAAGTATTGGTATCTGGAAACGAGAATGGATGGATGTTTAATGACTGGCACTGACATAATGTATTATTCTGTGCTGTAAAAGAACGGTGTCACGAACATTCTTTTTTGATAGAAATTTCTCATCGCTGGAAAAGAAAGTTGTGCTGCTGAGAGAAGATACAACTGCACATGCCGTCCTTCCTGGTCGGCTAATGGTTACGATGCAGCGCTTTCACCGCTGTGGTTTGGGTTCATTTCTTGGTCAGGGAATCAGGATTTATTGATCCTAATAAGGGCAACAACGAAAGGAGAGCATCTTTGACAGGAATTGCATTTCAAACGCGTCCGCATGTGCCTTGCAATATTGTACAGGGCCGCAAGTTGGCTCACTGGTTATCACTGCTGCCTCACTGCGCCAGAGATATGATTTGCCGACAACTGGGTCGACTGTCAGTAAGGTGCCTTATTCAGGAGCAAATGAAGAGAAAAAGGGTAAAGTATTGCTCTGTGAGAGTTAATCCCTGGAGGATTGGTGTGCATTTCTTGCAGCGAATAGTCAGTTTCTGAACTTTAGGCATTCTATGTTCCCTTACTGTGTTGCTTTAGCAAATGTTCAGAAAGGAGAGAAAAGTGAGGAAAAACGGTCACTTCCCAGTCAGGGACTGATACATAATGCGACAACTAACGGATTCACTTTTGAAAGAATTAGCTTCCATTTTCACTACGTTGGTCATGGCAGTATACAGCATTGGAGCGGGCTTTAATTTGTTGCATTGGACCCAGCATCCTTTCTCAACATGAACAATACTGGAATATAAAGAGATAATAAAAGACATGGATAGCGATGACTGGAATGAAAAGTCGTCAGGAAGAATGGACAGTGTTTACTTGGAAAGAAAAAAATGGAAAGGAATCCATCGATATAGTGAGTGATAATGACATATGAAAAGAGAAGGCGGGGTTTCATGGCTTGGTGGAAAAGACGAATAGATCATGTGGTGTGACACCAGGTAGAACTGAGTTGTGTCCATATGGAAGAGTTCCAGGCGATGTGAGTTTGGTGGGAGTTAACAGGAGGGAAATTCGCTCATTCGTATGGATCTATATCTAGAGTTTAGAACTTCAAAACCAGGGATGAATGAAAAAGGGAAGTTTGGAGCACGTTTTCTTTTTCCTTCTACAGCTATTGCATTTGGCAGACAGACAAGTTCGGGAATTAGTGGTGCGCTGTGACACCAGAGCATCAGCTTCTTCCCTGTCTTTGAACCGGGCCGCCTGCGCAAGGAATGCAAATGCGGCCCTTCTTTTCGTGGAAGGATCAGAAGGCGGTAACTACACTCTCAAATAGAATGGCATATGATCAGAACCAGGTTGGAGAAAAACTTTACAATGCTTTGCACTGTAATTAAATGGAATTGCGTTACATTTCACTACGAGAGCAGATTTGTTCAAGCAAATTCGAAGGCAGCTTTGCAGATGGGAAAGCAAGTAAGAAAGATACGTACTCGCCCATGTGAAAGGCTGCAGCTTGGGCCCAGTTTCGAACTGGGGACGTTTCGTATGAGAGACGAACGTGATGACCACTGCCCTACCGAAACAAGCCGCAAACACTGCGGCGGCGGCTCTGTGGCATCCAGTACTGAAAGTTGAAGCCATTCTTCGTTTCACCTTTCTGTTTCCAAGCGCTTGTTGTTGTCCAGCGTAATTGACATATGGAAAACCTAAAAAAAAAAGACACGTGAAATAGATAACAAAATGCAGACAAGGATGTCGTCAATGTTTGTACCGTAGGGCGAGGTGGAATAGGCTGGGTGGAATAGCTAACGTAACGGCTGCGACATGATCTTGTGGAAGGGTGGTAAACTGAGTATTTACGTGTTTTACCCAAGTTGGAGTGAGTTGAAAACTCGAGAGCATAGGTTTAAGGGTGAGTGGGCTGAAATTGACAAAGGACCTGAGGCACATTTCCCACATAGAAGGTTGTGCGTGTTTGGAATGATCTACCAGAGGAAGTGAAGGAGGCTATTACACTCAGAAAATTTCAAAGGTAATCGGGTGAGTTTCTGGATAGGATGCATTTATAGGGATTGGGGCCAAATGCTAGGGAACGGGACTTGTTTAATTTTGGCTATGTGGTGAGCATGGACGAGATACCCCGCAGTATCTGTTTCCACGCTGTTTACCCCAATAACGTTGTGTTGCTGACACCGGCTTTAAAGGATTACTTTTTAGCGGAGCTTGCCGTCGCAGTCTGTGGCACAAGCATTTAGTCTGTTCGAATGCTCACGGGAAAGGTAGTATTGTGAAACACTGCAGAAACGAACGACTTCCTTACTTTAGCTCCGACTGACCATACTCTGTGAAATTTCCCCAGATCCTCAGTTGAGGATATTTGCTGCTGGAAGTGACCTCAGAAGCCCTGTTAACTCGAAATGTATTGAGCGAATCGCAAAACAGAAAGCATTTAACACGGAACACAAACAAAACTGGCAAAACAAACGCATTTTTAGACACAGGGATGCATGAATACTAAATGTGAGACAGTCCGAGGGCATGAGTCATAAAGTAATCTCACAACTAACAACAGGGCAATTCCAAACTCCTCTTTCAAACATACTGCAGCCTTAATGCACCACCACTTCCCAGACAATGCTGAAAAGAGAGAAAGAAAGAACATAATAAGAATTGGCCGTAAAAAGTGAATTTCACCAATCACAGTCTCGATTAGATTACCTTTCCCTTCCGATGTCTCCAGGACGGAAATGAAGGAAATGGGAGAAATTCAATAACATACCACTTCGAAATTCATTGGAACGATTTTCCCATTAGCCAGAAAGCCAAATAACGACGAGTAGAGTCACCGTAGGACTTTGTTTCACAACAGCGATGAAATAACAGTCTCCATTCGGTTCTGGTAAAAGCTCGACTTGCCTGGAACGGCAGAAATGTTTGCGATTTTCCGCGCGGGAGGCGAACACGCTCATGACCGCAGAGACAC
Organism: Chiloscyllium plagiosum; assembly: GCF_037043375.1. NCBI lineage: Eukaryota > Metazoa > Chordata > Chondrichthyes > Orectolobiformes > Hemiscylliidae > Chiloscyllium > Chiloscyllium plagiosum. The sequence continues at coordinate 33,994,419 of NW_028270189.1, forward strand.
TTTGAAATATTTGGCACTATCCCACACCACAGTTAATTCCCTGGGAAGCAAACCCACTTTACTTTTGTTTTCAACATCAATATACAATGGGGACGGAAACAGCATTTTAACGAGCTGCAGCGTCGGAGTTGATCAGCAGAAATGACAGTGGTGGGATTCGAGCCCTCGACCTTTTCGAGACTGGAACCTGGATCCAGCGCCTTAGACCGCTCGGCCACACTACCAGCGGGCCGCGCGCTCCCATTTTCTTGCATTTCGAATTGTGCTCCTGCATAACAACAGATGCAAAGTCACATGAAAAGGGTTCCAAGGGATCCCTCTCCGACTCGCACAGCTGCTGGGATGTGCCCGGCTGCAATGTCATTTTCGCAGCAGATAATGATAGCCCATCAATCCAGGCAAAAATCAATGGTAAGCTGAGTCTATCTTCTCAGACTCTTTTCAGCTACAAATGTATCTGTGAGGGCGTGAGAATATATATTCGCTTATGATTTGGTCAAGTAAACATGATCTGCTTGACCTTACTGCAATTTCGCCTCTTGCTTTGCTCAATGATTTCACCCATTGCTCGAAACAGGGCGACTTTCACGTTTACACGGAACATGAAACACACCGGACTACAGGGAAAATGCACAAAGCTGAACAGGCCGTGTTCTACATCATACCGTGCAGCATAGTTTCAGTCACTGTGTCTGTTTTGCAGAATAAGTGTCCCAAAGAATGCTCTCCACCCTTAAACCGGCGGTAGCATTACAATCCGAGAACGACAGATCACATTGTGAGGATACTCTGACCTCGGAGCCAGTTCGAGATGCCACTTTCCTTGCCTTTTACCTTAACCGTGCAATTTGCTGCAGAGATGTTCACTCCTGGACATGAGCCACATGGATACCAACTGAGTTGGAAACCTATGTGGGAATCGACGAGAAGCGACACAATAAATTTTGCTAAATTCCATGGTGCTTTTTAGAAATGTTTTTTTCTGTTCACCTCAATCTAAAAGGCAGTTTCTGAACATAGTAACAGAAGTCACAAGGTAATTACCTCACCCCACCCCCACTCCGGAAGAGGTGCTAACTGCACTTGAGTGCTTTTTGTTCTCGATGTGAAGAGCTCTCACGCCTGAGTCACCTTCATGTCTCTGGTTGGTGAGTGAATCACAAAGAAGGAATTTCACCAGAGCTGCAACTGCCTCACTTCCCCACCCGCCCTCCCCGTGTACATTTTCCTGCTCGTCAGTGATTTAAAGAAAACCAAATGGATGCGATGTCATTCTGTAGCCTCTCTGTCGATTCCTCTGTTTCAGTTCCAACATGACTTAGATCTCGGGGCGGACCTTAATACTAGCGACGCTATGAAAGCACAGGTCCAAAGGTTCCTCTGAGAGTGTAATTTCTTTCATTGCTGTTGCTAATTGAATGAGCCACTAACGTGCGAACTGCTCCAAAACATGATTCAGGACCTCTGGTGCCATTTCTCGCACGTTGAATAAGGACAGACAGCTTCCAAATGAGGTCTTTCAGAGACGACCTTGGGGTATATTTGACAGGCAGACAAGTTCAGGAATTCGTTGTGCGCTGTGACACCAGAGCATCAGTTTCTGCCCTGTCTTTGAACCGAGCCGCCTGCGCAAGGAATGCAAATGCGGTACTGCTTTTCGTGGAAGGATCAGAAAGCGGTAACTACACTCTCAAACAGAATGGCACATGATCAGAACCAGGTTGCAGAAAAACTCTACAATGCTCTGCACAGTCATGAAATGGAATTGCATTACATTTCACTACGAGAACAGATTTGTTCCAGCAAATTCGAAGGCAGGTTTGCAGATGGGAAAGCAAGCAAGGAAGCTCCGTTCTTGTCCATGGAAAAGGCAGCAGTTGAAGAACAAAGCAGTTTCTGCCCAGTTTCGAACTGGGGACCTTTCGCGTGTGAGGCGAACGTGATGACCACTACACTACAGAAACAAGCCGCTGGCGCCCTTGCTGCGGCTCAGTGGCATCCAGCACTGAAAGTTGAAGCCATTCCTCGTTTCACCTTTCTGTTTCCCAGAGCTCGTTGTTGTCCAGCGTAACTGACATCTTGAAAACATTAAAAAAAGACACGTGAAATTGATGACAAAATATAGACAAGGATGTCGTCAATGTTTGGATCCGTAGGGCGAGGTGGAATAGGCTGGGACGACTTTCCCTGCAGCGTAACGGCTGCGACATGATCTTAAGGAAGGGTGGTAAACTGAGTATTTACGTGTTTTACCCAAGTTGGTGTGAGTTGAAAACTCGAGAGCATAGGTTTAAGGGTGAGTGGGCTGAAATTGACAAAGGACCTGAGGCACATTTCCCACACAGAAGGTTGTGTGTGTTTGGAATGAGTTACCAGTGGAAGTGGAGGAGGCTATTACACTCAGAAAATTGCAAAGGTAATCGGGTGAGTTTCTGGATAGGATGTGTTTAGAGGGATTGGGGACAAATGCTGGGGAACGGGACTTGTTTAATTTTGGCTATGTGGTGAGCATGGACGAGATACACCGAAGTATCTGTTTCCACGCTGTGTACCCCAATAACGTCGTGTTGCTTACGCCAGCTTTAAAGGATTACTTTTTAGCGGAGTTTGCCATCGCAGTCTGTGGCACAATCATTTAGTCTGTTCGAATGTTCACGGGAAAGGTAGTATTGTGAAACACTACAGAAACGAACGACTTCCTTACTTTAGCTCCGACTGACCATAATCTGTGAAATTTCCCCAGATCCTCAGTTTTTGGATTTTTGCAGCTGGAAGTTACCTCAGAAACCCTTTTAACTCGAAATGTATTGAGCGAATCGCAAAACAGAAAGCATTTAACACGGAACACAAACAAAACTGGCAAACCAAATGCATTTTCAGACACAGCGAAGCATGAATACTAAATGTGAGACAGTCCAAGGGCATGAGTCATAAAGTAATCTCACAACTAACAACAGGGCAATTCCAAACTCCTCTTTCAAACATACTGCAGCCTTAATGCACCACCACTTCCCAGACAATGCTGAAAAGAGAGAAAGAAACAACATAATAAGAATTGGCTATAAAAAGTGAATTTCACCAATCACAGTCTCGATTAGACTACCTTTCCCTTCCGATTTCTCCAGGACGGAAATGAAGGAAATAGGAGAAATTCAATAATATATGAGACCGAAATTCATTGGAACGATTTTCCCATTCGCCAGAAAACCACATAATGACGAGTCGAGTCACCGCAGGAGTTTGTCTCACAACAGCGATGAAATAACAGTCTCCATTCGGTTCCAGTAATAACTCAACTTGCCTGGAACGTAACGCAGCAGTAGAGCTGCTTGTGGTTTTCCGTGCGGGAGGCGAGCACGACCATGACAGCACAGACACTTTGAGACAATCTGTACTCTCCCACACCACAGTTAACTCTCCAGGAATCGTACCCAATTTGTTAAAACCTCAACTTGCCTGGAACGTAAAGCAGCTTGAGCCCGCGATTTACCGTGTGGGAGGCGAACACGATCATAGAACATAGAACATAGAAGAATACAGCGCAGTACAGGCCCTTCGGCCCTCGATGTTGCGCCGATCCAAGCCCACCTAACCTACACTAGCCCACTATCCTCCATATGCCTATCCAATGCCCGCTTAAATGCCCATAATTAGGGAGAGTCCACCACTGCTACTGGCAGGGCATTCCATGAACTCACGACTCGCTGAGTAAAGAACCTACCCCTAACATCTGTCCTATACCTACCCCCCCCCCCCCCTTAATTTAAAGCTATGCCCCCTTGTAATAGCTGACTCCATATGTGGAAAAAGATTCTCACTGTCGACCCTATCTAAACCCCTAATCATCTTGTACACCTCTATCAAGTCCCCCCAAACCTTCTTTTCTCCAATGAAAACAACCCCAAGTGCCTCAGCCTTTCCTCATACGATCTTTCTACCATACCAGGCAACATCCTGATCATGACAAGATGGACACTAACCCCCGTCTCCATAAAGCAAATTCCCTGTCCTGCTTTTTATTTGAACACACCGCAGCCACAGAAATTGCTGTGGGGGGACTCGAGCCTAAGCTTCTTTAGTAATTGAGTTCTGAAGCAGGCTCCTCCGGCTCCTTGGTTACCCTTCATAGGACTGATTCGGTTCGAATAGTGAAATTTCCTGCGTCTGATCCGCAGGACACCTTGCAGGATTTTCAGACAGCGCCATCCATACTATGACATGTCCGTGTTTGATAATATTCTGCGATGTAGATGTGTCCCGGCTTTGCCAATATCACCGTTGTTTAAATCCCTACATCCTGTTGGTTGAACTGTGATTCCAGTCAGAATCACAAATGTGTAACAAAACACCTTAGCTGTGCTGCCTCTCTATAGAGATAAACGTGCTTCTCTATTCGTATCATTCTCTTGCCTTCTCCCTGTAACTCTACGCATTTTTTCTTTCAACATGAACATTGAATTAGTTTTTCAACAACTCGATTGAAACTGCGTCTTTGTCAATGTCAGACCCTAACCATTCCCTATGTGAAAACATTTCTCATCATGTACATTTTTCTTCTTTTACTAATGTCTTTAAAACTCTGCCAAATCGTTCTCGATCCTTTCAGGCGTAGGGAGCATTCCCCCTTCCTTATTCGCTCTGTCTAACCCAGTCATGTCTTGGAAAGGTTTAACAAGGCCAGCTTTCGGCCTTCTGCTCTCCAAGGAGACCTGTCCCAACTTTCCAAATGACCTTTATTGTTGACATTCCTCATATACCACACCATTCTCATCAACGTGTTCAGCGCTGTTTCCAATCATTTCACGTTCCCACTTCCTAAAGTTTCACACCCAGAACTGTGCGAATATCCAGATGGTGGATTTACTCAGAGTGGGACTCTGTGGGTGAACAGCCTCTAACAGTTGTTTCACTTTCACCACATGTGGTACTGTGCCATGCTCACTACAATGACTCTTCTGACCCAAAACTCAAAGGAATTTCAAAGTGTGCAACTTAATGATTTACATCCTTTTATCAAGCAGTTGATAGGACGACCGGGCAAAAGTGAAATCAAACAACCAAGGCTCGATGGTGATTTGAAGTCAAACATTCTCCCATGCCAGTATGAACACAAGCTACTAAGCGAAGATCGTGCCCCAGACACTCTTACATTGCCAGCACCAAACCAGCTGAGATTCGGTCAGGTCCAACTACATCCTAATTTGTCCTCAGATTTCTAAGCATCAAAGTGTTTTCAGAATGTCGCCTTCTCATTCCATCTCCTTGTTCACGGGACAGTGCTATTTATCCCTTCTGTTTGCACTAAGTTGTCTCCATTGGCAGAGTATTCAGCTATTTCCCTCCACCGGGGAGTCAAGCGCGGACACACTCGAAACCTCGCTCTCATTGGCACAGCCAGTTCCCTCAAGTGCTGAGAATCAGCAAGTTTGATTGGGAGCTTCCTGCAAATATCATTTATCTGAGAAGCGATAAAGATGTTGAGCTTATGGGTAAGACACAAGTGTACTCCGGACTCTCTACCCTCAGGTAAATTCATGTGAGGGCATTTTTGTGCAGCCCGTTTGCTGTTTAAAATCCATCTTCACACAGCAATCCTGCAGAAAGGCTTTTGGAACACTAACATCGGCTTCTTTTCTGCAATCGGGCAGCAGTTAACATCTGAGCCCCAACTTTCCCAGATAAAGACAATCCAAGTGAAAGTCTCACTCACTGAGAGCTATCCCCACGCCCCTGACCTGCGGGTTGCAGACAGTTTAACGCAGAAGATAGGGTGAACACTGAGACTTGTTTCACCATCAGCCACTCTGTCCCAGAGACAGGAAGAGGGACAGCATCAAAGTGTAGCGTCACTCACGCGCTGACAGAAGCTGTTCAGCCCATCGAGTCCATAGCGACTCTCTGCCGCTTGTATATCCCTGTGGTTATTTATCCCTGTGGACATAATGCGGAGCTGTCCCTGTATCGCAATTCTGACTCCAAAAAATTGATCGAATTGTAATTCACACGTTTTCATTTCACAGGAAGAACACTGCTGTGTGAAACGGAGTGGGGAATAACTGCAGGGCGTCATGCGCATAGAGCACTCTACAACTGATGTATCTCACCTTCATCAGTTTATTCCCAGCTCTGGCAAGAGATTTTGCGAATCAGATCAGAGCACACCGACAGAGAACAGGTAAAGAGCTTCCAGAACTTCACAAGTGTGTTTCCTCACTTGTGTAAATTTCCCGTGTGTATCAGTATGAAATATTCATTTCAGATACATTGAATGAAAGGAAGTGGAAAGTGAAACAACAGGTAATGCGTAGAATGGAGATCTATTATAGAGAAGAACTGAAGGGGGCAGTACACACACTGAAACATGGAATTGTCAACGAGTAGAGGATGTTTTCAATCCATTAATTTCATTGTCATGAGCCCAATACTCTCCCACTGGGCCGCTCTGTTAGCGCTGACCATAGCAGTTTCACACAGTCTTCAGCATTTCGTCTGGCGTGTGGCATGTACCTCAGAAAATGATTTCAAAAGGTCTTCACTATTATTGTGTGACACTCTGTGGTGCAGATGTGTCCCGGCTGTGTCAATATAACCTTTGACTAACTTGCCACATTCTGTTGGTTTAACTGTGATTTCACTCAGAATCACAAAAAATGTCACAGTGCAAAGTGAGGCTATGCAGCCCCCAAACAATAAGGAAATGTCTATGGCGGTCGATTGATTGTCTTTATTTGATTGATTGATTGTCACGTGAACCTCAGTAAAGTGAAAACTTTTGTTTGCGATTGGTAAAGGCAGATCATACTAATCAAGGACATGCAGATCACAGCATAAGTAAAACAAAAATTGGACAGATTAAGGCTTTCAGGTTACACCGCACAGGACGTGCACTCGGCAAAATCCACATTAACAGGATCAGCATCATTTGAAGTTAGGGAATCCATTTCTCAGTCTTGTAACGACCTCCAAGAAGTTGCTGTTGTGTGTCTTTAAGCTTCGGTGCCTTGATCTGAACTCGAGCTCATCAAAATTATACATTCTGATTCAAAAATAGAACCATATGCAAAACTCCAGTGCTCAAGTGTGACTTCTCACACGTACATCACCCACCCGAGGCGATATCACACCCAAGACCAACAAACCAGAACCGCAACAGAAGCATGATCCATAAATCAGGTGAGTTTCCTTGTTTAAAAAATAGGGTTTTTCTGATGTTTCGGAAGGAAGGCTGCACTGAGTTTTAATAACCTTGCCATTCTGACTTCCGGTTCCCCGGAATTTCTGCTAGCCACCTTTTTTGCGAGCGGGCTCCCATCATTGGCAGCTGGACGAACTCATCTTCAATTGCCAATTAGTGTTATGGGAGAGAAACATGAACATGCTTTTCAGCCCACTATCAAACACGGGGTTGTGGAGCGCGGGACGGGGTTAGAGGTAGTGGGAGTTATGGAAGTTCCGGAAAGCTGTACAAAAGAGAGATCGCACATGCACAGGACGTAATATTCTCCAGGGAACCTTGTGCAAATAACGACATCTGAGACAGATAGAAATGTGAAGAACTGCAGGGAAAGATATAATCTCTCCCAGTCATGTGTCTGTGTCCTTCTCGAAGTCACAGCGAGGGCTTTGCTGTCTGAATCAGCATGGGATGTTACTGCAGCGAGTCCTGACCCTCAGGCACGTTGCACCTGATCTGTATAAGTTTTATCCCGTTACCGCCAGCTCAGAGAACAGATTTCAAAGCTCACATCATCTCGGAATGACACGGAACAGAAGAAAGCGATTCAGACCATCATCTTACCACCTGCTGGGGAGAAAACCGATGTGGGAGAGCAAACAGTCACGACCAGTGCATGTTCCCAGCATTTGCAATCTTGGTCCGTGTGACAACAAAAGCAGGAACCAGGAACTGTTTATCTTGCTCCTTAAAACAGGCGTGAAAATTTGCAGAACATAGATACATCTACATGCTGTTCGTGAAATGATGAAAAGCATAGTACAGTTCAAAGAGTCTGGTCTAACCCCTGGGTTATGGGCTCAGCACGCTCCAACTGGGACCCTCTGCTCACCGGATTTGAACACAAACAAAAAAATAACTCAGTGACAAAATCTGTTGAATCGGATTCTGTGATGAATTGAAAGTGATGGAATGAAAAGCCCCTTGAGAGCGGGATGTAACATTATCTGTGTAGAGATCGTTTTCCAGACTCGACGAGAGTGCGCAGTGCTGTTCCATGGGTCAATAACACGACAGATAGATTGAATCAGCGTCGAATGTTACTGTAGGGATCCCTGTCACTTCGACACACTGCACCTTTTGTACAATGGTACAAAAGCACGGACGTTTTGTGTCGGGACAATTTCAAAATCGTTACTGAGGCAAAATGCACAAATGAGCAAAACAACAAAGCAACCACAGAATCTGTTGTTACGTGAGGGGGTGAACCCCCTCTGCTAATGTAAACCAGCAAAACAGAAAGGATTCACAACGTGCTGTATTCTGTTAAAATTCCAGAGGCAAAGAACCAACCCAAAAATCACTGCTTAAAGTTAAAAATAACAACTTTATTGTTTTTTATTGACAGAGAATAATCAACCTACAACTCCTTTCTCTAAACCTTCTGCTCTGAAATACCTTCCCTCACTCCGATCCCAATATTTTTTACAAAAAAGTTCAAATTTAAAAACCAGATCGTTGTCGAATGTTCTCTTTGTATCTTCCTCTGGAGATTTTTTTCTCCAGGTCGGTGTTGATGCTTTTTTTCTGTGCAATCTATTTCTCCAGAGAGACACCTCTTGGAGATTTTACTGCCATCCTACATCTGTTGGTGTTTTAACTGCCCTCTTTGCTGTTCTTTGTCGCTCTGGGTAACTGTTCCAAATGTCCGATATTTGTCCCACAAAACGTCGGACCGTTTCATTCGTTTTAACATTGTAAAAATACCAAATTCAAACTTGATTGGGACATAATTTAAACAGATTGACCGAAGTCAAATTTGATTTTTGTATCCATGTAACACAGTTCTTAGTGTTTTCATCAAATGTGATGTTGTTGCCTTGTTCTGGACTCCTTGTGCTAGCCAGACATTTCAGCACCATTAAAAGTACGTAACACCCACAACTTCATAACACTGGCATTTGCCAAGACAGTTTATTTCTCTCAACATCGCTCTCTATCAATCTCATGTGCCTGAGATTTGAACAATCTCTGGTCAATGTTAATCAAAACTGCCCTATTCTCAGAGCCTCAGATTTAACATGCCCCTTACTTATGTCTAACAATATTAATTTATTCCGCACTGTGTTAGTTCAGCACACGTTGAGAAGAAATAAAAATGAGAACAACAGTCACCTATGTGACTGCGATTTGACCTAATGTTGCTGCAGCAAACAGATTCAGCTTTAATTGAAATAGCCTTCAGCTTTCCTGTACCAGTAATGAGATTGCATAGCATTGTGGTAAGTTTTCATGAGTTGAATTAGACCCAGCATCATTTCTCGGGGCGAAATTTACTGATGAAATACACGGGCGTTTGGGGGTTCAATTTGGTTAGGAAGGATATGGTCAGAGTTCCCTTGATACAAAATCGTTAGAGACGGTGGAAATGAGATTTACTGGGAGGTATAGCCACGAGAAAGGAAAAGAAGGGATTTAATGGGATGGTGGAATAGATGAAGATTCACGCGACATAAATCAGGAATGACTGAGTTGTGTCCTAATGGAGGTTTTCCAGCGGATGTGAGGTTGGTAAGGGTAAATAAGAGGGAAATTACCTCGTTCAGGTGAGTGTATAACTAGAGGTTAGTGCTTTAAAACCAGCGAGGAACGACAACGATGTTTGCAGCAGGTACTTTTTTTTCTGAGTTTTTGATATTGGAGATTACTTTTCAGACAGAAAAAAAATTAGAAGATGATTCCAGCATATTTCAAAGGCCAGTTGCAGACACACAAGGAGCGAATTTAACAGGGGCAGGGATTCTGGGCTGCCTGGATGGGGAGACAAAAGTGACACACTCACAAATTGTTTAGCGTTCATCTGAAAGAAATTGGATAATATCTGCAACTGAACATGTTAAGTGTAAGAAGAGCTGGTGGTGTTGAAAGGTGTAGCAGCTGATTCGACGTGAACTACTACAAATTGTTAATGTACTGAGCTGTTCGTTTTAGCTTTGCATTAAATGGAAGCGGGTTAGCTCAGTCCGCTGGCTAACTGGTTTATGGTATAGAGTGAGACTAACAACGTGGGATTAATTGTCGCACTCTCTCAGGTTGCCATAAGGATCATCATCTCCACCGCTCATGCGATCTGTAATGCGATTGTGACTCTAGTGAGTAGGAATGGACCGGTCAATGTCAAGCACAATTATCATTGCCATCTGTGCCTTGAACATTTGGTCACAATGACCAGGAAAGGAACTGAGTCCATTTAATACTCACTGATCTCCTCCCGAAAAATCCAGCGACAAGATTCGTCCTTATTCCTGTTGGAACTCTCTGTTCTGCACAGCAGCAAAACTATTTGTCATGACTACCACATTCACTGACGACATTCAGTCTACCGAAAGAGATAAATCTAATTCATTTCGAACGGTTTAATGAGCTGTGAGTTTGCAGCAAACCAGGATTACCTGAAACGAGTTTGACAGCCTTTCCAAGAATGTAATCCAGTGCAGTGTCAGAGATTTGGAAAAGGTCATCAAGCTAAAATATCACCTCTGTTTCTCGATCCACAGATGGATAATTACCTGGGGAATACGTGCAGTTTTACGGTTAATAATTACTACCTTTCCCAAAGACAGAGCAATCCCACAAATCAGAAACTGGAGTTTTAGAATAGATGCTGCTTTATTCGACATTATTCTTCAACTACGCCTTAGTCTGGTGCTCCAATTATTCCTGATCAACGTCAGTAAATCCAGCTTTAGATAAGGATTGAAATTACAACCGCGGCATTTTAACACACTGTTCAGTGCCAAGCGCTGATCGGTTGCTCCACTGGAGCCGCCGGCAGCAATCCGACAAAGTGCCCTACTCGTACCTCTGGGACCGCCGACCCGCCTGTTCTACTTTTGCTGTGGTTCTGAAATTAAAACTAAGGCAGAGGAGGAGAACTCATATGGACCTGTGACTATTCGAGCATCAGGTTCAGGAAATGGGACATAGAAAACTGATGTACAAAGTAGACTTGATTGAAAACTGGGTTTCTGTGGGTCGCTGCGAAGTTTACAGGAAATGTTATATTTTCGCTGTCACAGGGCTTCTCATTCGGTCTGCTTCAATTTGGCACAGAATTCGATTCAACGACACTTCACTAACGTCCTTTCGCAAGTTCTTACAGACAACATGAAACATACTGCACTCATCATCAATCTTCACCATGGCTACATCCAAGGACATGTTGCACAGTTTTCAGGAATATTGAAGATATAAGAATATCATGCAAGAGTAAATTGATTTTCAGTTTAAATTGTAAAGTGATAAGAATCCACAGTGAGATAGATAATGCCCGAAATTCATGTTTATTCCCGTGGCCAGAACTCTAGCCAGGAAAAGAGAAAATCTGTCGCTGAATCCCCAATATCCACACGCTTGCTTGCTCCATGTGTCCAGTGGGAAGCCTGTGTGAAGGAGCATGTAGTCTGACAGAGCGCCTGGAAGAACCCTCCACTGTCTGATCTAAAGCTGCAACAGGAGCTGCGTATTCCAGCTGTGAGAGCAATGGGATAAAGGGGAGGTCCTTGCTTTTCCGTGGTGTAGGTTCACAGTGTTCTCATCATGTTATTGTTTAAAACCCTCTGTCAGAAACAGCACAGACAGGGAGGAATAGGAGGGGGCCATTTCCCCCACCAGCACTACCCCGCCATTTATATAATTATGGCTGACCGAACAAGTCAAAGTCTTTTCCCAGCCCATCCACACCAACCTATCGCCCAAAGTGAAAAAGACACTGAATAAACCGAAAAATTCTGTGCAACTGTGGGAGCAAAATGTGTTTAGAGACAGTGAGCTTATGCAATGGGATTCTTGGCTGATCATGTTTTAAATGATACGATTCCATCAAAACTCACCACTAAGAAGGTGAGGAGTCCTCTCTGGTCAGTAGCAGGGACGAGAACTCCAGACGATGGGAAATGATGATGAGTCAGCAGAACAATCATTGATTCAGCTGAAATCTGAACTACACTCCGATTCTGCTGGGACTCAAACCCACAAACTTTGAATCGCAATCTTAACAATGCAGTAGAGGTCCAACACGTCTTTCATTGGGCTACAGAGCTGCGCTAACCTGTATTTTACTGCACCCAAAGTTACGGTGTTCAAGTCTTTCAACTAACTTCGGTTTATCCTCGCCCTACTTCCCAGTACCTGGGCCTTATCCGTGCATGCTCTAGCTCCTCAAGTGTTCAGCTAAATACTCCTGAAGTGTTTTGATGACTCTAAGCTTTACCACACGTTCAAACAGTGAGTTCTAAACAAACAACACTCTCAGGATGTAAACATTCTTCCTAAATCTTCTCTGAACATTCTCTCTCTAGCTTTTCATCGATATCCCTGGTTATTAACCCTTTCCATAAGAAGTTTATTACTGTCACACATACCTAATCCCTTTCTGTGCACATTAATCAATTTCTCTCTCAGCTTTCTCCGCTCTCAGATAAAGAGGCCAAGACGAGCTCATCCATCTTTGCAGTGGCGTGTGTGTAGTGCTTTAAAAGCACAGCAGGTCAGGCAGCCTCCGAGGAGCAGGAGAAGCGATCATAAGCCATTCATCAGGAATGAGGATTTTGAGTCGGGGTTGAGGGAGAGGAATGGGGTTCGTGGTCAGGTGATGAGAAAGTGGATGAAGGTGAGGGAGAATGTGATAGTTCAGAAGGAGGATTGATGGACGGGCCCGGAGAGCAGAGCCTAGTTGGGACTGGGATAATGTGGGGGGAGGCGAAATGAGGAAGCTGTTGAAATACACATTTATCCCGAGTGTTTTCAGGGTCCGAAGTTGGAATATGAGACGTTCTTCCTCCAGGCATCGGCTGGTAATGGAACGGCGGTGACTTGTGCCCGAAACATCGATTCTCTTCTCCTCAGATGCTGTCTGACGTGCTGTGCTTTTGCAGCACTACACTCTCGACTCTGAGCTCCAGCACCTGCAGCCCTCACTTTCGCTTATCTTCGCAGAGGGAATGGCCTAGCTCAGGCACCACCTTGGTAAATCTACTCTGACCACGCTCCCGTGTAAACACACGTTTCCTTAAGGCTGGCAATCAGAACAGAACAAAATTATCCGAAGAAAAGCAGAAATACCTGAACAAAATCAGCAGGTTTATTGCAACTAGGAGAGATTTTCGAGCCAAACGATCCGCCTTTGGAACGAATGGTGTGTGTAGGTGGGGTAGGAACGTGAAAGAAGGTGGACAGGGTCTAAAATGATGGAACTCGATGTTGGGTATTGAAGATTGTACGGTCTGTCAGCAGGAAATGACGTGCCGCTCTTCCAACTCGCGCTGTGCTATGCGGGAGCTCTGCAGCAGACCAAACTGAAATGGAGGCATGGGAACACAGTGGGCTGTTGCAGTGACAGGAACCTGGAAGCTCAGGGTCTTTGCTTGCAGACAGAACGTAGGTGTACACACGTTTGTCACCCACCCTGTTTTTCTCTCCCCAATCCAGACGAGAACACATTGTGAGCAGAAAATGCAGTTTGCTAAATTGAGTGATGGGCAGATAAATCACTGGAACCTCACAATGAGGAGGGACATCATAACCGTGCATCATTTCACCTTCTGAGATTTCGTGGAATGGTGCCATATGGGAAAGTGTTGGAGGTCAAGGAGGATTGCACGAGGATGTACAGAGAGAAATTGTCCTGCATTGTGCCAGTATTCAGTTGTATGGGCTAGTGGGGAAAGGGCAGTAGAATGCATATCTTCCTGAGCCTCCTGCTATAAGCAAATACCTAATTACGGAGCAAAATTACTTAATGATTTTCATGCCAACACCGACACTAGGTACAGCTGACAGAAGTCACGTGCTTACACTGTCACTGTGAGTCTGTCTCCCCGGGAGCAGTAGTAGTCCCCCACGCTGATTCAGACAGCACAGTTCTTCCTGTGACATATCCCTTCGAGAATGGAAGGACAGCTATTAATAACCTGTACTTAGAACGGAGTATCTGTATTGCTCAATAAGAATCGCGCAACTATCCTAACTCCTTTTTAATGTCACTTGACCCATAGCCTTGTATGTCTTGACATCACAAATTCACATCTGAATACTTTGGAAAGTTATGTGGATTTTTGCCTCTTCGAGTCTTGCATACACTGTGTTCCAGATTTCAACCACCCACTGTTGGAAAACGTTTTTCCACTATAATCTTTCCGCCTCTGACCTTAAATCGGTCCCCCCCGTCCCCCCCCCCCGTGATCGAAAGCTCCATCAAAGTAAACATTTATTTCAATCTATGCTACTCATATCTCTCAGTGCTTTGTACATCTTAATCATGCCGCCCCCCACCCCCCCCCCCCCCCCATCTCCTCTGCTCTAAGAAAAACAACTCCGCTTGTCCAATCTCTCTTCTTCAGCCCAGACAATATCCTGGCGAATCTCCCCTGCATCGTTTCCAGCGCTGTCACATCCCTGCTATAATGTGAATTGCATAACTACACACAGCAGTCTCGCTAGAGCTGAATGAACAAGTAAAATAAATGATGCGAAAATCCATAGAAACTGATGTTTTTGTGAATAAAGTTTCTTTTCCCCAATGCTGTCCTGTGCCCTTTTCCTGAGCCTGATGTTTCAATAATCGCTGATCCATGCCAGTAAAAGCTGCGACATGAGGATTGATCTCACAACCGCGGTATCAAAATGGATCAATTGGTTTGAAGGTCCCGATGGTGAAACTTGGGCATGGTCACGCAGCAACAGTGAGCGCAGCAGCACAGACTGAAGGAGGTGAATGTGAAAGTGATTGTAAGGGAAATGGGAGGGGGAACTTAAAGGAGTTAAGTGATTGCGGGAGGGAGGGAATTCTCCGAGAATGGGTGAGTCTCAATCCTGATATATGACTCGCAGAGATGTGAGAGAGAGAGGGGTTTGATGGGAAAAATCATAATCCCTGAGAATGCTTTCATGTAAAATCAACTAATTCCTTTCTGTGTTTATTCAGCATGAGTCACAAGGAGTAAAATGCAGTGGCTCGGATTCGAACGAGCTTCCTGCGGCCACAAAGCAGAATATTTTAACATTCAAACCATCACTGAGTCATGCAGAGACACGCGTTTAAAAACAGCAATAACTAGAGTGACAGAGGAGATGTTAGGAAGAGTAGCAGATACACAACAGGAATATTAGGTGTGCAATAGCAGATATGTGGGAATTCAGAATTAGCTGAATCTTTAAATTCGACATCCCCAGACGCTGTGGTGGTTCTATCGGGGACTGCGTGTTGAAGACTGAGTTTGATAGATTTCTAGAAAACAAAAGGTTCGAGGATAGGGCGGGATATTGGTGTAATTTATGTTTCAATAACAATGTGTTATTAACATTGTGTTAATAACAGTTTCTTCACCAACTTCCCCACACAAGGAAGCACCCATTGCTGCAGTCAGTCACATAACCCGAGTCCCTAGACCCGGAATCAGACAAACTTCGTGGCGCAGCCGCGAATACCAAACTGGAAGTGGGGGTGGAAATGAGCATGTGAAGCTATTCTGTGGCACCAGTGACATGATTGGTAAAGGCGCCTTCATGGAGTCATAGAGTCATAGAGATATACAGTATGGAAGCAGACTATTTGGTCCATGCCGACCAGATATCCCAACCCAATCTAGTCCCACCTGTCACCCGGCCCATATCCCTTCAAACCCTTCCTATTCATATACCCATCCA
Organism: Chiloscyllium plagiosum; assembly: GCF_037043375.1. Lineage (NCBI taxonomy): Eukaryota > Metazoa > Chordata > Chondrichthyes > Orectolobiformes > Hemiscylliidae > Chiloscyllium > Chiloscyllium plagiosum. Next base: position 34,010,299 of record NW_028270189.1, read on the forward strand.
AATGCCATTGAAATTTTGCAATTGTGCCAGCCTCCACCACTTCCTATGGCAGCTTATTCCATACATGCACCACCCTGTGTATGAAAAAGTTACCCCTGATGTCTCTTTTATATCTTTTCCTTCTCAATCTAAATCTATGCCCTCGCATTCTGGACTCGCGACCCCAGGGAAAAGACTTTGTCGACTTATCCAAGAGCGTGAACTGCTGAGGCTGGGAGTGCTTCTGGTCAATTGGCTCAGAGGAAGCGTGCTGGAGCTTCAAGTGAGAGGTCGATGTGTTAAAAGCGTTCTAAAAGATTTTCCTTAACAAAGTAGTATTTTGTTACTTTGACAGTAAGAACTGCTTTTGCTCACATCGTCCCCACATCAGTCTCTTGCTCCAGTAAACACTCCAATCCAGCGTACATTGCTTCCATTCCACACAGAAACGCGTCCTATTCTCGCTCCATCTGGGATAATCTGAATTGACAATGTCATTCTTTGAATGGAGAAATGCAGCAGGGAGTTGTTAGTGCAGCGGTGATCTATTGGGCTAGTAATCTTTGGAGACTGGAACGTGGCTGCTGCTGTTCGTTAAATTCGATGAATAAAATCTGGAAAATAAACCCAATCTCAGGAACAGAGACAACAACTTTATATTGCTGAAAACTTATTCATTCATGTCCCTTCGAAAGGGAAATCTGCCGACTGTCAACAGTCCTGTCAACATGTGACTCCAGACCCACAACAATGTGGTTCAGCCATGAATGCCCTCTGACTCAGTTCGAGGTTAATTAGAATGAACAATAAATGCTCTTCAGACCAATGATAGCCACATTCCGTGGGAGATTAAGGAAGAATAAAAATGCATGGACAACAGGCGAAGGGGGAATCGTGTTTGTGTGGACTCGAATTCAACTGATTATCAAACTAAATAGACACAAGGATACCCACAGCGCCAAGAAGTCAGGGCCATAGGGTGACGGCAGGAAGGGATTCAATTACGCGCTGACGTGTAAACTCACTTACTCAGTCACAGTGCGCATAAGTCATTCACCACTCCCATATGGGAGAAGTGATCCCTCAGAAGACCAACTGGCAGAGTCACCAGCAAGTTTACAAATGACAGCAGAAGTTCGATTCTGCTGTTATTGCAGCCGTTAATCCCAACCAGCAATGAAACCTGTTCGCATCCGTGTTTCCAGTGGAGTTCCACTGTTTTCTGATGTAGATCAGTGATTTAGACTTAGTTGTAGGAGCCATGGTTTAGAACTTTGCTGATGATGCAATAATTGATTATGGTGAAGAATGCCAGGGGTCGCAGGGATGTATTAATCAGGTAGAAAGGTAAAATACTGAATAGATTTGAATCCAGATCAATGAAAGTTAATGAATTTTGGGAGAAGAAACAATAACAGTGAGTATTCTGTGTGGTGTAGACGGACAAAGAGATCATGGAGTGGGAATTCACGATCGCTAAAGTTCAATGGACAGGGGAATCATTTGGACAGAAGTACGTTCTGCAGATTTTGGGAATCAGAATCAATATTAGAGTGGTGCTGAAGAAGCACAGCAGGTCAGGCAGCATCCGAGTTGCAGAAAAAAATGACGTTTCGGTCAAAAGCCCTTCATCAGGAATAAAGCTGCGAGCCTCGAGGGTGCAGAGATAAACGGGAGGACTGGGTCTGGGAAGAATTTAGCTGAGAGTGCAATAGGTGGATAGAGATGGGTTTAAAGATGATAGGTCGGAGGAGAGGGTGGAGCGGATAGGTGGGAAGTAAGATAGACAGATGGGACAGGTCAATAGGATGGTGCCAATCTAGAAGGTTGGAACTCGGATAAGGTGGGCGTGGAGAGATAAGGAAGCTGGTGAAGACCACATTGATGCCCTGGGGTTGAACATCCCAAGGTGGAAGATGAGGCGTCAGGTGTTGACGGAATGGCGGTGGAGGAGGCGCAGGAACTGCATGTCCATGGGAGAGTGGGTGGGCGGGGGGGAAGGGAGGGAGTTGATGCGTTTGGTCATGGGGAGTTGAGGTTGAATGTTGCAGGTGTCCTGGAAATGTTCGCTGAAGTGCTCTGCGAGAAGGTGTCTGTTGGCCCCAATGTAGAGGAGACCAACCGATGCAATAAATGACATGTGTGGCAGTGCAGATTCACATTTGATGGATGTGGAAGGATCTATTGGAGCCTTGGAAGGATGTGATGGGGAAGATGTGGGTGCAGGTTTTGCAATTCCTGTGGTAGCAAGGGAAGGTGCCGGGAGGGGAGGGTGGGTCATTGGAGGGCGTGGACTTGACTAGGTAGTCGTGCAGGAAACAGTCTTAGTGAAAAGTGGGTAGGGGTGGCGAGGGAAATATATCCCTCAAGTTCAGTGTTACTAACACTTTTTACAAACTCACTGACTCCCACAGCTGTCTGGATTATACCTCCTCCCACCCCGTCTCTTGCACAAATGTGATCCTATATTCCCAATTCCTCCACCTCCATCGCATCTGCTCCCAAAGGAGAAGCACAGCGTTTCAGGCAGCATCCGAGGAGCAGTAAAATCGACGTTTTGGGCTAAAGCCCTTCGTCAGGAATACAGTCAGAGAGCCTGAAGGCTGGAGAGATAAATGAGAGGAGGTTTGGGGTGGGGAGAAAGTAGCATAGAGTACAATAGGTGAGTGGGAGAGGTGATGAAGGTGATGGGTCAGGGAGTAAGGTGAAGTGGATCGGTGGAAAGGAAGATAGGCAGGTAAGGCAAGTCATGGGGACATTGCTGAGCTGGAAGTTTGGAGCTGGGGTGAGGTGGGGGAATGGTAAATGAGTAAACTGGTCAAGTCTACATTGATGCCCTGGGGTTGCAGTGTTCTGAGGCAGAAGATGAGGTGTTCTTCCTCCAGGCGTCGGTTGTGAGGGAGTGGCGGTGTAGGAAGCCGAGGAGCTCCATGCCCTCAGCTCAGTTAGAAGGGGAGTTGAAATGTTGGGCCACTGGTCAGTGTGGTTGCTTAGTGCGTGTGGCCCAGAGATGTTCCATAAAGCGCTCTGCTAGGAGGCGTCCTGTCTCCCTAATGTAGAGTAGACCGCATCGGGAGCAACGGATACAATAAATTATATTGGTGGATGTGCAGGTAAAACTTTGATGCCTGTGTTAGGCTCCTTTGGGGCCATGGATGGAGGCGAGGGAGAAGGTGTGGACGCAGATTTTGCAATTATTGCGGTGGCAGGGGAAGGTGCCAGGACGGGAGGATGGGTTGTTGGGGGGCGTGGACCTGACCAGATAGTCACGGAGGGAATGGTCTTTGTAGAAGGTGAAATGGGATAGGGAGGGAAATATATCCCTGGTGGTGGGGTCCGTTTGGATGTGGTTGAAATGTCGGCGGATGATTTTTTTTCTGCGAAGGTTGGTAGGGTGGAAGGTGAGCACCATGGTGGTTCTGTCCTTGTTATTGTTGGAGGGGTTGGGTCTGAGGGCGGAGGTTCAGGATGTGGACAAGATGCATTGGAGGGCATCTTTAACCACGTGCGAAGGGAAATTGCGGTCTCTAAAGAAGGAGACCATCTGGTGTGTTCTGTACTCTATGCTACTTTCTCTCCACCGCCACCCTACTCTCATTTATCTCTCCACCCTTCAGGTTCTCTGCCTGTATTCCTGATGAAGGGCGTTTGCCCGAAACTTCGATTTTTCTGCTCCTCGGATTCTGCTTGAACTGTTGTGCTTTTCCAGCACCGCTCTAATCTAAACTCTGCTTTCCAGCATCTGCAATCATTGTTTTTACCCTCTGCTCCCAAAGGACAAGTTCCACCACAGAACATACCAGATGGCCTCTTTCTTTAAAGACCGGAACTTCCCAATCTATGTGGTTGAAGATGCCCTCCAACGCACCTCATCCATGTTCCGTACTCCACCCATGAACCCCAAACCTCCAACCACAACAAGACAGAACCCCCAGGTCCTCATCTTCTATCCCACCAACCTCTGCATAAATCACATCACCCGCTGACAGTTTCGCCAACTCAAAATGGATCCCATCACCAGGGATAGGTTCTCCTCCCCAGCCCTATCCACTTTCCACCAAGACCATTCGCTCTGTGACTACCTAGTCAAGTCCACGCCCTCCAATGTCCAACCCTTCCCTCCCGGCACCTTCCTCTGCCACCGCAGGAATTGCAAAACCTGCGCCCACATCTACCCTTTCATCTCTGTCCAAGGCTCCAATGGAGGCTTACACATCCATCAAAGTTTCACCTGCACTTCCACACATGTCATTTCTTGTGTCCGTTGCTCCCGATGCGGTCTACTCTAAATTGGAGAGACCGGATGTCTTCTCATAGAGCACTTCAGAGAATATCGCCAGGACACCCACAAGAATCAATCCCAGTGCCCTCATGGCCAAACATTTCAACTCCCCCTCCCACTCCCCCGAGCACATGCAGATCTTGGGCCTCCTCCAGGGCATCAATTGGGACTTCACCAGTTTCCTCATTTCCCCTCCCCCTACCTTACCCCAATTCCCAACTTCCAGCTCATCACCGTCCTCCTGACCTGTCACACCTGTGCATCTTCATTCCCACCTTTTCACTACACTTTCTTCCCTGAAATATCATGTTCACCCTCCACCTCTATCCACTTACTGCACTCGTAGCTACCTTCTCCCCAGCCCCGCCCCACTCCCATTTATATCTCCAACCAATATGCTCCCAGTCCCATTCCTGATGAAGGGCTTTTGCCTGAAATGTTCATTATTCGTGCTCATCAGATGCTGCCGGACCTGCTGTGCTTCTCCAACACCACTCTAATCTTGAGGGGAATCAGTTGATTGGGAGCGTTTTCGGATATTTTCTATTGTTGACAACTTTAGCAGCTACCAGTTTAGGGAACAGCTAAAGGACTGAGCACAAGTCAAGTCACCACATAAACAATTTTTTTTTTAATTGTAAGATAAAACATGGAAAGCAAAAGTATGCAACTTTGCCCATCAATACTGTTTCACCAATGAGTTTATCACTGATTCCTTTCCAGATCAGAGTGCTGTGGGCCTTGGAGGGGAACTTGAAAATGGTGGTGTTTCGTTGCAACCTCCAATCTTGTCCTTTTGGTCAGTACAGCTATTGAGCTTTGAAGGTTCTGTCAAATATGCCCACATGACTTACTCCAGTGCATCCTGTAGTTGGTGCACCCTGTTGCAATTGTGCCTAAGCGGTGAAGAGAATGAATATTGCAGGTATTGACGAGGGTACAATCAAGTGACTGCATTGTCGTGGACCGTGTCCAGTTCCTTAAGTGTTACTGAAGTTACACCTATCGAGGTAAATGGAGAGAGTTATGTTTCACGTCTCATTTGTGCCTCGCAAACGATTTAAGATTCACGGAGACACAAGCTGAGTTTATAATCAAAAAATCTCTACCAAAGGACATGTTTTTGTTGTCCAATTGTTTATATAGCCAGTTTCTATCTGTTTATTTTTCTAAATACTAGCTCTGTGGACTATTACACTGGATAATTTGGTTACAGTAAAGCCATTGAATGTCAGTGGGATATGATTAGATCCTCATTTGTCAGAGTTATCATTATTCTATTTCGTCCTTGTGTGGACCAATCTGATTCCAGTCGCTGTCTGATTTCAAGTTTCAATTCCCGTCTGTGCTTGAAATTTCAATGGTTTCTTTGCATAAATGTCTCCACGTGCCGTAATAATATGTAAGGACGCTGCAGGGGACAGTAGAGATTAATGAACATGTTGTCAACACAGGAGAAAATGGAGCTTCGTGGGATGATTGGTTAGGCTGGGATTATTCTCCTTGAAACAAAGGACGCTGAGTGCAGCTCTATAATCACGTAATAACATTTATACACGTTCAATATTCATGGGAACTTGACAGGGTAGTTACTGGCAGGTGGTTTACTCTGGTATGAGGGGAGCACCAGAGGACATAAACTCAGAATTAGGTATTGCCAATTTAATTCAGAAATGGGGAGTAATTTCTTTGCTCAGGGGCCAGTGAATCCGTGGAACTCCTTACCAAAACTGTTGTTGAGGCTGAGTTGCTGTGTATTTTCAAACTGTGCCAGACAGATATTTAACGAGAAAGACGATGAAGCTTTGTCGAGGTAATGCAGGAGAATGGAGTTGAGGATTATCAGATCAGCCATGAGTTCATTGAATGGTGGAGTTGACTCGATGGGCTGAATGGCCTACTTCCAATCTTACATCATTTGCTCTAACTCCTTACTTTATTGATAAATTTAGAATTCTGAGGGGATGGGATGAAGTGATAGAAAATGTTTCCAAACTGATCAGACAGATTAGGAACTAGGCTCATAAGCTCATGAACAAGAAATGTGCTGTGGCCTGGAGACAACAAAGGGCACTGGGCACACCGTAGATGGGTATGTGCAGACGCTGTGATTGCTAAAGAAAATTGGTGGATCTAATATTGTTGCCAACTTGGCGTCATGCTGGATGATGGATCGCGGTATGATTCACACAGCAAAAGGTTGTGAAAGAATGAAAGTTTCGTTTCATTGGAAAAGTTTTCTGTGGTTCCAATTCCAATTGACTGTTTGAAATACTGATCAGAAAGTCGTGTGGAATGTTGCATTAAAATTCACAATCCCACTGGATAAACTATTGCATCCAATCTCTCCTTATTTGTTTCACTTTCATTCGAAGTAAATTCATAGAAAGTCAAGATGGAATGAAAGGAGGAAAGAAACGTTTGCACTCCTTTTCATTATCTCAATTTAACTTACAACAGAATCAAATTGCTTTATTTCGACTTTGATGAGGTATCAATTTATCACAAATCTCCAATGCAATGAAGGACAAGAGCAAGATTCTCCATCCAGTGTATCCTAAAGATGCGAGGTACAAAGGGAAACCACAGCTGCGTTTGATAGAAGTAACAGCCAGAGTAGGATTCAAATCCACACATGCAAAATGAAAGAGCAACCTGACGCGTTAAACTCTGGGCCACTTAAGTCCATGGAAAAGGGGCTCACATATAACCACATCAAGATTACATATGGTGCACCTCGGGGAGAAGAAATTCCCTGAGCAGAATCGAATTCACACCATTATGTTTCTTCTTTCAGCGGAATAATAATATCAGCAAAATCCAAAGAATTGAGCTCGTCCTTGGAAGGAATACCCTGTCCTTGATTTATTCCGAGTCGGTACTGTCTCAGAATGAACCAGCAAACATGTAATTCCCGTCACATTCATACATTTAGTCTTGACGCATAATTTCTTCAGACAGTTTCTCTCTCACTTGAAGAAGTATATACGGAGAGAGAAGTGAAGGTGATGTTTTAGATCGATGGACTTTCTCAAATGGATGAACCTCAAGTGGGTAAAATTCCCGGAAATGCGGTGTTGTTCGTTTCATTTTATTAATTTTGCTGCAACTTCACTTTGTTCATTGCAATGATCGGAAGTGAATTGCATTTACATGATTGAAATGTTTAATGTTGTATTGAATTTTGCTCCGAATTCATTCCAGCTTAAAGAAAATACTGATGAGAAAACAGAAGGTTAAATTACAAAACAAGATGCCAGTTTTGATGATCAGTTACGTTTGCAGATTTCAGTGGGTATCAAATGAACCCAACATCATGGCGATTGTCGTCCCACCTTTAAACCATGGGATTAAAGCACGAAATCGATCTCTAAGAGACGGGTCACTTCCTATTCATTATGGAATTTCTTTCCTTGACAATATACAAAATCTGCTCAGTTCCATTTGTAATGCTTCATGTGAAATATTAATAGAAATCTTTCAAAACTCTGAGGTTTGTTTTTGCTGAATCTCAGCTGCATATGTTTGCGATATTTCTTTATATCTGAAGTCGTCCAAATTAGACATTGTTTCCTCGCACCTTCCACCCCCACATCCCACTTTTACACTTTTGGCCAGCCACAGGTTGTCTCTCTCCTGGAAAAACTCACTGCTTGTGTGTCTCTAAATGTGCCTTTCCAAATATTTTGGAAACGGATTCTCTGAGTGACAGAAATTCTGCTCCCATCATTTCTTTGTCCTACATCGATGGTTTTGAAAGCCTGACGTTCAGAAATATACGAACTTGAAATAGTGAATTTACCACCTATTTACTCTCTCCAAACCTCACATACCCTGGAAAACTTCCATTCGGTTTTCCTTGGCTCAGTTTCAAGTTTTCCAAAACACAAATAACTAAAATGCCATCCCCACTAAACGCCGTCAGCATCATCTCTAATGCCTTAGCTCCCCAGTAAAAGCTGGCAGTGTCCTCTCTGATAGAATCACAGATTCTCTACAAGGCAGAAAGTACAATTCAGCCAATCGAGTCTGTAGGGACACCCTGAACAGCATCTCAACCAGACCTAGCTCCCCTCTCTATCACCGCAGGCCTTTGGCTTGTGATTTTAAATAAACCTGCTGCAATAAAACCTGGCATCGTGTGACTGCTGACCTTATCACTGCGTTACCCCATGGCTAATTCACTTAACTTACTGAAATCACTCCCTGGACACATCAGCGCAATTTAGCATTGCCAATCCACCTAACCTATAGACTTAACAGCAGTGCGACCCACTGAGCAAATGTGCCATCACATTGAACACTATCTGCATCATGTTTAATGGCTTTACACACTGGTAACTCCGCCTAGTGAAAGCAAGCTGCCCCCGTCAACCCGAATTCAATGCATTCAAACGCGGTTCTACGCTGTACACCCTCATTAGTGCTGCCGGAAATGTTTCTGCACTCGGATCTGAGTGAGTTTACTCTTTTTTCTTACTCAGATTCCTGCTTTAAGTAAACACATCAGTCAGGAACAACTCTATATAATGGTTTTCATTGCAACACAAACACAATGTGCAGTTTGCAGAATTATGTGCTTGCACTTTCACTGACGCTCTCTGCCCCAGGAGCTGCAGTCCTTCCCCAGCTGATTCAGACAGCACTGTCCTTCCTGTGACATATCCAATCGAGAATGGAAGGCCAAGCATTAATAACCTTCACTGGGGAACAGAGCTACAGGTTTAAAACTTTCACGATGCCCCCAGCGGAGAATTGAGCCCTGTGACAGGAGGGGACACTAACCACGATACTGTGGAGGACAAAAACATCGAAGGAAGCCCTTCAGCCTGTTGTGGCTGCACTTGTCCAACACAACTGCTTAACGACCTGAATCAAGTTTTTCATTGTTTATATGTTTTGGCATCACAAATTAACATCTCAATTTTTTTCAGGTTGGAAGGGTTTCCACCTCTCTGACCCTTTCCGCACATCTACTCAAAACTTTCTGCCTTTTCCCGAAATCTCTTGGCCCCAGTGTTCGATCCCCCCATCAATAACAAACGCTTTTTTCAGTCTATCTTATCCATATCCCTCATTATTTTGTACATCTCAGTCATGTCTTCTCCAATCTCCTCTGCTGAGCGACAAACAACCCCAGTCTGTCCAATCTCTCCTCATAACTGAAACTCTTCAGCCCAGACAATATCCCATTGAATCTCTCCTGCAACGTTCCCAGTGCGATCACACCATTGCTATACTGTGAATTGCAGAACTGCACACAGTAATCTAGCTAGAGCCGAATTAACTTTTTTTTTCTATTCTGTTACAGTATGAGGGCGTCGCTGGCTCGGTAGTATTGATTGCGATCCCTAATTGCACAGCGGGCAGTTGACACTCAACTGTATTGCAGTGAGTCTGGAGACACATTGAGGCCCGACCAAGTAAGAACGGCAGGTTCCTTCCTCAAAGGACGTCAGTGAACCCGATGGTTTTGTTTTTTCAACAATTGACCATGGATTGTAGGTGTTATTAGATTCGTAATTCCAGATATTTATTGAATCTCAATTCTAACACCTGGCATGGTTGGAGTCAAACCCGGGTCCCTGGTTCGTTTGCTTATTGTCTAAATTAACAGTCCAGTGGTAATAGTGCTCAGCCATTGCAGAAAACCTGTGAAACTAATCTTTCTCAATGAAGTCACTTTTCCTCGATATTGTCCTGTGTCATTTTCCTGAGCTTGACTCCCAATAATCGCAAGTCCATATCAGTAAAAGCTGCTACCTGAGGATTGGCCTCACAACAGTGGTAACCAAAAGAAGCAACTGGTCTGCAGGTCCCTATGGTGGGGTTGGGGCACGTTCACCCAGCAACAGTGACGCAGCAGCACGGAGTGAAGAGTATCAATGTCAGAGTCAGTGTTAGATTCTGCAGTGCCTTAATGAAATAGGAAATGACTCCACAACCACATGATGAAAGAGCAGCGCTCCCAAAACTAGTGCCCAGTTAAACCTGTTACACTCTAACCTGGTGTTGTGTGATTTTTAACTTTGTACACCATAGTCGAACACTGGCATCTCGAAATTAATGAAATGGGGGTGTGGGACGGAAAGTTCGGTTAGTGATCGAAGGAGGGAGAGAAATCTCTGAGAATGGGTGGATTTGAATTCTGACATATGAAACACAGAGATGTGAGCGAGCAGAATTTGAAGGGAAAAGATCATCACCTTGGAGAAAATTACCATGTTAAAGCAACTGATTCCTTTGTGTTTCACAAAAACTGGGGCAGATAGAGCAATTAGTGCCGTGACTCGGATTCGAACCGAGGTTGCTGCGGCCACAACGCAGAGTACTAACCACTATACGATCACGGCGTCCCACAAACACGCACTCTGGCAGTGCGCAATAAGTACAGTATCATAGGAAATGTTAGGCAGCGCACCAAATGAACAATATCAGTGATGAGCGAACAGTGGCAGATACCTGGGAACTCAGAATGGGCTGACCGTTTAATATCGGTTCCCCCAGTGGCTGTGGTGATTCCATTATTTATATGCTGTAGGCTGAGATAAATAGATTTCTCGAAAACATCAAAAACTCCGGGGACAGTGCAGGTGTTGTTGAAATGTATGCTTCAATAGTAATGCAGTTTAACATCGGCTACTTTACCAGGTTCCCCCCGACACACACACACAAGGCAGTAACCACTGCTGCCTGATAGTCCCAATTCCTAGCCCCAGAATCTGAGGAATTGAGTGGCGCAGTCGCGAAGATCCAACTGGAAGTCGGGATGGGAATGAGGTCGCAGAGATACTCGAGGACTCCAGTGACACAACCGGTGAATGCAGGGTATTTCTATGACGGTTTAGAGGCGCAAGTAATTCCGAGGTTGGGAGTGCTCCTGGCCAAAGGCGGGAATTTTTTTTCCCGTTAATAGCAATCTACAGTGCAGCTTGCTGAGAGAGCTGAGTGCCACAACTGGAGCGTGGGCGGCTGGTTTGAAGTTTGAACTTGCTTCACTATCACCAACTTGCCTGGAATGAATTGCTTTTACCATTTTCATTTCCAAAATCTCCCTGCAGTCTGCGGCTTTCTTCCTCATTGTTAATTACATGACTAACTGTTGTATGATCCGCACACCGCTAAATCACGGCCACTACAAGTAAATATGAATCATTGATCTATATGAGAAAACAGTGGAACTCACTGCAGGCATGCTTTGTCGGTTTGCAGGCGACGCCAGAATTGTAGACAGTGAGGAAGATTATCTAAGTTTCAAAAGGATCTTCATCCAATGAGTCGTTGGACTGAAAAATGTAACATGGAGTTCAATCTGGATAAATGGAAGGTATTGCATTTTGGTACAACAACAAGAGTAGGGCTTTGCGTAGTGTTGGAGAACACGGAAGCTCGGGGTGCAGGTGCATAATTCCTTGTAGTTTGCATCACCTACAGACAAGATGGTTCAAAGGCATTTAACATACTTCCATACTTAACATACTTAACATACAAGGCAGTGTTGGGTGATTTTTAACTTTGTACACCATAGTCCAACACCGGCATCGCTAAATTAATGAAATAGGGGTGTGGTACGGAACGTTTAGTTAGTGATCGAAGGAGGGACAGAAATGTCTGAGAACGATTGGATTTGAATTCTGACATATGAAACACAGAGATGTGAGCAAGCAGAATTTGAAGGGAAAAGATCATCACCTTGGAGAAAATTACCATGTTAAAGCAACCGATTCCTTTGTGTTTCACAAAAACTGGGGCAGATAGAGCAATTAGTGCGGTGACTCGGATTCGAACCGAGGTTGCTGCGGCCACAACGCAGAGTACTAACCACTATACGATCACGGCATCCCACAGACGCGCACTCTGACAGGGCGCAATAAGTACAGTATCATAGGAAATGTTAGGCAGCGCACCAAATGCACAATATCAGTGATGAGCGAACAGTGGCAGATACCTGGGAACTCAGAATGGGCTGACCGTTTAATATCGGTTCCCCCAGTGGCTGTGGTGATTCCATTATTTATATGCTGTAGGCTGAGGTAAATAGATTTCTCGAAAACATCAAAACCTCCGGGGACAGTGCAGGTGTTGTTGAAATGTATGCTTCAATAGTAATGCAGTTTAACATCGGCTACTTTACCAGGTTCCCCCCGACACACACACACAAGGCAGTAACCACTGCTGCCTGATAGTCCCAATTCCTAGCCCCAGAATCTGAGGAATTGAGTGGCGCAGTCGCGAAGATCCAACTGGAAGTCGGGATGGGAATGAGGTCGCACAGATACTCGAGGACTCCAGTGACACAACCAGTGAATGCACGGCATTTCTATGACGGTTTAGAGGCGCAAGTAATTCCGAGGTTGGGAGTGCTCCTGGCCAAAGGCGGGGCAGAAGGGAAATTATTTTCCCGTTTATAGCAATCTACAGTGCAGCTTGCTGAGAGAGCTGAGTGCCACAATTGGAGTGAGGGCGGCTGGTTTGAAGTTTGAACTTGCTTCACTATCACCAACTTGCCTGGAATGAATTTCCTTCACCATTTTCATTTCCAATTGTTTAATATCTCCCTGCAGTCTGTGGCTTTCTTCCACATTGTTAATTGCATGACTAACTGCTGTATGATCCGCACACTGCTAAATCACGGCCACTACAAGTGAATATGAATCATTGATCTATATGAGAAAACAGTGGAACTCACTGCAGGCATGCTTTGTCGGTTTGCAGGCGACGCCAGAATTGTAGACAGTGAGGAAGATTATCTAAGTTTCAAAAGGATCTTCATCCAATGAGTCGTTGGACTGAAAAATGTAACATGGAGTTCAATCTGGATAAATGGAAGGTATTGCATTTTGGTACAACAACAAGTTGCGTAGTGTTGGAGAACACGGAAGCTCGGGGTGCAGGTGCATAATTCCTTGTAGTTTTCATCACCTACAGATAAGGTGGTTGAAAGGCATTTAACATACTTCCCTTCATTGTTCAGTCCTTTGTGTATAGGAGTTGGGACGTTATGTTGAAGCTTTGCAGGACATTGATGAGGCCTCTTCTGGAATATTATGTCCAGTTCCGGTCGCCCAGTTGTAGGAATTATATTTTTCAGCTGGAGCAGGTTCAAAATAGTATGCACGCATGTTGCTGTGTGTGGAAGGTTTGAGTTACAATGAAAGGCTGGATAGGCTGAGACTATTTTCAGCTTCGAGATCAGGGTGCTGGAAAACCACAACAGGTAAGGCAATATCCCAGGAGCAGGAGAATAATTTTTTTGCGCAAGTGTTCTTCATCAGGCTCTTCCCCGAAATGTCGATTCTCCCGCTCCTCAAATGCTGCATGACCTGTTGTGCATCCCAGCACAACACTGTGGATTCTGATCTCTCATCTGCAGTTCTCACTGTCTCCTAGTTGAGACTGTTTTCACTCTAGGTTATGGGTTTGAACGGCGACCAACAGAATTTGGGAGAAGATTTGTAGCTCGGGTGCTTGTTGTTGTGGTTCTGTTCGCCGAGCTGGAAATTTTTGTTGCAGACATTTCGTCCCCTGTCTAGGTGACATCCTCAGTGCTTGGGAGCCCCCTGTGAAGCGCTTCTGTGGCGTTTCCTCCGGCATTTATAGTGGCCTGTCCCTGCCGCTTCCGGTTGTCAGTCCGGCACACTGCAGCACACCAGAACTGCAAAAAGTGGAAGAGGAACACATGTACAAGGTATTCGCCAAAAACGGATACCCGCGCAATTTCATCAACAGATGCCTAAGAGAAAGACAACGGAACGAGGACATGCCGCAACCCAAAGGACGAGCCACAGTACCATACATCAAGAGCATTTCAGAACTGACAGCCAGACTACTGCGACCACTAGGACTTATAACAGCACACAAACCAACAGCCACCCTCAGACAACAACTCACCAGAACGAAGGACCCGATACCCAGCATGAGCAAAACTAATGTAGTGTACAAAATCCCATGCAAGGACTGCACAAAACACTATATAGGACAAACAGGAAGACAGCTAACGATCCGCATCCATGAACATCAAAGAGCCACGAAACGCCACGACCAGCTATCCTTAGTAGCCACACACGCAGACGACAAGCAACATGAATTCGACTGGGATAACACTACCATTATAGGGCAAGCCAAACAAAGAACAGCCAGGGAAATTCCTAGAAGCATGGCACTCATCCACAAACTCCATCAACAAACACATCGACCTGGACCCAATATACCGGCCACTACAGCGGACAACTGAAACTGACAACCGGAAGCGGCAGGGACAGGCCACTATAAATGCCGGAGGAAACACCACATAAGCGCTTCACAGGAGGCTCCGAAGCACTGAGGATGTCACCTAGACAGGGCACGAAACGTTTGCAACAAGAATTTCCAGCTCGGCGAACAGAACCACAGCAACCTGACAGAAGTTTGTGAATTATTGAGAGGCAAGTTAGAGTTAGCGATAGCTGCCTTTTCTCAGGATGGGGATTTCAAGGTGAGAGGGCATATGTTTAAGATGAAAAGACAGAGTTTTTTTTTTAAAAAGTCATGTGAGGCTTTTTTTAAGGAAGGTGTTTTACGTGTGCAATTAACTTGCTGAGGAAGTGATGGATGAGGGTGTGTTTGCAACATTTAATGGACAATTGATTCCAAATATGAATGGGAAAGTGGGATTTTTAAAATAAATTTATTCATGCCTAGTACATCAGTTATTTCCCAGAGGACATTTTAGAGTCAACCGCGGTATTATCCATCTGGAGTCTCCTGTGGGAAAGAGCAGCTGAATATGACAATTTGCTTCCCGAACTGGCATGAGTGAATCAGATGGGATTTTCCATACAACTGATTTAGGTCATCACGAGATTCTTCAATTCCAGGTGCTTATTGAATTCAAACTCCACCATCTGTCATGCCAGGACCTTAACTCTTTGTCCTCAAAATATTACCTGGTTTTTTGGATTAACAACACAGTAATAAAACTACAAGGGCATTATAACCACTCAACGGGTACAGGAGGAGGCAGTTGGGAGTAGATTAGTTTGGCAGTATGTTCAGCATGGATTGGTTGCACTGACGGGCCTGTATGCCTTCATGCTGTATGACTCTATGATTGACGCTATGGAGCAAATATCTGGTTGGGATTAACAGCAGCACTGACAACATAATCGAACACCTGATGGGATATGTAATCCTGCTGGAGGCTGGGAGGTTGTTTTGATCAGTCATCCCTTCCCACACACGGGACTGGTGAACGGCCTCTCCCCAGTGTTACTGATTAAATGAGTTTCCATTTCTGTGGTTAATTGAATCCCTTCCAGCAGTTCCCACATTGCCCTGCTTTCTCTGCGGTATCAGTGTCCTTTTTTCTACACAGGGTGAACGATCCTTTCACATTGTGTCCACACAGGTACAAATCCCGTTTTCCATGTTGTTAATGTGTTTTCATTCTTCCTTATTCACCCACAGGGTGTGAGTATCACTGGTCAGGACAACACTTATTTTTCGCCCCTCGTTCGTTGCTGTCTGGCTACACCACAAACCTGGGTGCGATCCCAGCCTCGGGTGTCTGTCTGTGGGCAGTCTGCACATTCTCTGTGTGTTTGCGTTTTTATTTCTCCCTCTGACCAAAGGTGTGCCTGTTACAGGGATCAACAATGGGAAATGCAGGCTTATGGGGTAGGGAATACCCTGGGGTCTGGTGGGATGCGCTTCCGATGTACCCTGTGAACTGGAAGGGCCGACAAGCCTGCTTCCCCACATGATGGGGATTCCTGAATTAAGGGTGAATGTTTTTTTTCTGGTCCTGGAGTCTCTCGTAGGCCGGACTGGGTGAAGATGGTTGAATCCACTGCATAAGGGACATGAATGAATGAGATTGCAGGAAATTTAAATCATGATCTCTGTTCCTGAGGTCAGGCTTGCATTTCAGGTTTTATTCGTCGAACGTAAACATCACCTTTTCCGTGTTCCAGTCGCCAAGGATGACTAGTTTAAAATATCACCCCAACACCACCTTCTCCAGGTTGAAGCCTTGACTGTGTGGAAGAAACTGATACTGAGCAGATGCGAGCAAATGTAACTGCCACCGCCAGTGTCGGAAACACAGATCCAAATAGCAAAATCATCTTTTAAACCCACCACTGCAAAGTTAAGGGCTCAACACGCTCCAGTTGTGCCACTCAGCTGTCTTAGAAAGATGCACCGGAAATCGCTATGGTAGTATAAACGGGGACAACCATTCCCTTGAGCAGGAGCACACTTAACCGAGGAATTTCTTGCGTCTCTGTACCATCACAGAAGGACAAGGCGCTCACCTATTGCATCACTGGAGCCAGTGAGTAACTGCGCACTCATTCCCATCCCCATTTCCAGTTGGATCTGGGCGGCTGTGCCGATGTTAAGCTAAAATGCTATTGAAGCAAACATTTCAACAATATCCTGTACTGTCTCCCGAGTCTTTGATGTTTTGTCGAAATCGATCAATCTCAGTTTTCAACATTCTCATTCAAGGGATCTCTACAGCCTCTGAGGACATCGAACTGAAAGATTCAGCTCATTCTCAGTTCCCACATGACTGTCACTGTTCGCTGAGTACTGATACTGTACATTTGCTGTTCTTCCGAACATTTCCTCTGCTAGTATACTTATTGCTGCTTGCAAGCATCCTGTTCTGTGGTTACTGTGATCGTGGTTGTCGGTATTTTGCATTGTGACCACAGCAACCTCGATTTGAAACCAAATCACGGCACTAAGTGTTCTCTCCGTTGTCCTTTTTGTGACACATGCTAAGATATGAATTGTTTTACCTTCAAATTCCGCTCTCTTACATCTCTGCGTTTCATAGATCAGGATTCAAACATACCCGTTGTCGGAGATTTCTCTCCTTCCCACGATCATTAAACCTCCTTTCCGTCCCTCCTCCCATTTCTCTGGGGCAATGCTCAATCTATCACTCTCTTTCACATTCATACTGTTCTGTCTGTGCTGCTGCTGCGGTCACTGTTGTTGGGTGAACGTGCCCCAGTACCACCATCGGGACCTTCAAACAAATCGGGGTTGTGAAATCAATCCCCATGTAGCAGCTTTTACTGACCAGAGACAATTGTAGTGTCAGGCTCAAGGAAAACACCAGGACAGTTTTGGTGAAAATACATTTTATTGTTAAAGATCAGCTTTTATGGCTTTCTGCGTTGGTCTTGTGATAATTTCATAGGACTGATAATCCAGAGACCGAGGTAATAGTCTGGGTACTCGGGCTTGAATCCCATCATGCCATAATTGTCAAATTTGGATTAAAAAAATATCTGCAAGGAAGAATCTAATGACTACTATAGATCCATTGACAATTGTTGAAAAAAAAATCTGTTTCACTGATGTCATTGCGGGATGGAATTTGCTATCCTTACATGGCCTAGGCTGCATGTGACTTCAGACCCATAGCAATATAGTTGAGTCTCAACTGCCCTCTGGGCAATTAGGAATGGGTAATAAATGCTGCTTAGCTAGAATCGCCCTCATACAAATCCAGAAATTTTAAAACAAATGCTCAGTAGGCTCAAGCAAGAGTGTTGTTTGCAGTTTTGCAAGTCACATTATAGCAGGGATGTGATCATACTGAGAAAATTGCAGGAGATATTTACCGGGATACTGTTTGGGTTGAAGAGTTTCAGTTGTGAAGAAAGACAGGACAGAGTGGAGTGTTTCTTGCAGTGCAAAGGAGATGTGTACACGATATGATTGAGTTAGGGCACGGACAGGGTTGAATAAACGAGTTTCCCATTGATGGAGGGATCGATCAGCAGGGGCCAGAGACTTAAGGAGAAAGACAGAAACGTTTGAGAAGATGTGCGAAAAAGCTTTATCAGCTAGTGGGTGTATGGAATTTGGAATACACTGTCTACATTTTTCAGAGCGGCAGAAAGCTTCATAACCTGAATAAATATTCAGATGTGAACTTTTGATGCCAAGACATATAAGGCTGTGAGGTAAGCATTCTGAAATGGATTCAGTTCATTAGGCAGTTGTTTTTGACAAGTGTGGCCACATTTGGTTGAAGGGCCTCCTTTGACACTTTTGCCCTCGGTAGTATAATGGTTAGTGTCCCCGCCTGTCACAGTGCTCAATTCTCCGCTGGGGACAATGTAAACGTTTTAAAACTGTCGCTCCATTCCCAAGTGCGGGTATTGATACCTGTCCTTCCATTCTCGATGAGGCATATCACACGAAGGACAGTGCTGCCTGAATAAAGGTGGGGAAGGACTGCAACTCTCAGGGAGGCAGAGTGTCAGTGAACGGCCAAACACGTGACTTCTGCAAACTTCACCTTGTGACTGTGTTGGAATGAAAAGCACTTGACAGACTTGTTCCGGATTGAAGTGTTTACAAGAAGCAGGAAGTGAGGAAGAAACAACATAAACACATTCAAGTATGAGTGCAGAAACATTTCCCGCAGCACGAATTAAATTGTAAAGGACAGAGTGGCGTTTCGATACAGTGAATTTGGGTTCATTTGTTTTGATGAGGCTATTACCAGGGTATAAAACCATTAAAACATGATACAGCATTTGCTCAGTATGATGGAACATTGTCTCAGTAATTCGCACTGCTGTTCAGAGGGAGGGTTATTTTGATTGGCAAAGTTAAATTGCCCTCTCGTGTCCAGGGAGTGAATTAAGTAAGTTAGGTGAATTAGCCATGGGTAACGCGGGGATAAGGTCAGCAGTCACAGGACGTCAGGTTATACTCCAACAGGTTTATTTGAAATCATAAGAGGGAGGGATTCCCCTTCTTCAGGTGAAATATAAGGAAATAGGGAGGGGAGCTAGGTTTGGTTGAGATGCTCTTCAGAGAGTCAACACCGGCTAAATTTACTGAAATGCTCTTTCTGCACTGTAGAATTTAGTGATTCTATGAATTGTTAATGACGGTGTTTACTGAGGTGTAAAGCCATTAGATAAGATGCTGATGGGGGTGTACTGAGGATGAGATTTTATTCACTTGTCTTCTTTGAAAATTGAGAACAGTTATCCCTGATCCAAGGAAGACTTAATGGGGGTTTTCAGGTGATGAAATGTTTGGACAGAGTAAATAGGTGGAAAATTCCCTCTTTCAAGTAAGTAAACATCTAGATGTCAGGCATTCAATACCTTTGATAAACCCTTTGAAGGACAAAGCAATGATGAGAACAGAATCGCTGTCACTCCGAGAATCTGTTTTTTTTCAAAATATTTGGACATTTGGTGACATACAAGGAATAAATTTCACAAGGAGAGAGACAGCGTGTGGCTAGGTAAAGGTGTAGGGCTGGCGTGTAGTCGGTCGGAAGTTACGGGGAAACAATGTCTCGGTTGGTTGACTTTAAATGTAAAGACATTTCTTTAATGTGTGCAGCTGAATAAGATTCGGGTCCAAAACTCTGCATTTTGAAAGATTTGGCATAATATTCCACCTAAAGCATTGTAAATGGAACTGAGTGGATTTTTATTTATTGTGAAGAAGAATATGTTACATAATGAATGGGAAGTTACCAATTGCTTGGAGATCGACTTCCTGCTTTCATCACATGCGTTAAAGATGTGAGAACAAACACCATGATGTTTGGTCCATTTAATACTCAGTGAAATCTGCCAAAACAACGAGCAACGAAACTGGTGGGTTTTATTTTGCACTTTAACCCTCTGTTTTTCTAAGCAGTATTTTCCTTAAGCTGAAATAAAGTCCGAGCAAATTTGAATACAACATTAATCGTTCCAATGAGATATATCTAATTCACTTCTGATTATTACAATGAACATTGTGAGGTTTCAGGAACATTAAAATGAAACGAACAAATTAGCATGTCTTGCGATTTAATCCAATTCAGGTTTAGCCATATGAGAAAGGCCATTGAGCGACAACGTCGCCTTTATTTCCCTCACCATGGCTTCTTCACGTGAGAGAGAAAGTGACTGAAGAAATTATGTGTCAAATGTAGGTGTAAATATGACGGTAAATTTTGTCCTGTTTCATTCTGACTCAGTTATGACTCAGAATGTATCACTGACAGCTATTCATTCTGACCAGCATGGCTATTTATTGGAATTTCCTTTAATTATAATTCAAGTGAAAGCAGAAACACAATGGTGTGGATTCGATTCTGCTCTGGAACTTTCTCATCCATGACGTTCACAACATATAACCTGATGAGGTCACATGTCATCCCTCTACAAAATGTGCTGAGGAGACCGAGAAATGATGGTGGTGAGTTATTATATCGCTGTGCTCCACATTCACTGGTTCGAGTCACACTCTGGTTGTTAACTTTACACACCGCTCTGGCAGTTTTTCTTTGCACCTCACACTCCGGTATACACTGGATAGAGAATCTTGTTCTTGCCCTTCACTGCACGTGAGACTCACAAATAATCGACACCACATTAAAGTCGAAATGAAGAGTGAGAGCAGTCATTCTATTCAATTGGAGATGAAATTGGTGGAATGAGAAGGAACGCATTTTTCTTTCCGCCCGACATTCCATCTTGTCTTTCTATGAATTTACATCGAAAGAAAGAGAAAAAAAAAACAAGAGATTGGGAGCACAAGTTTATCCATTGGGGTTGTTCATGAGTATTTTAACCTAACACTTCTCACAAAGATCTATCATTATTTCAAACAGTCACTCGGAATTGGAACCGCAGAAAATTTCTCCAATGGAAAAAAATTCTTTGTTTCACAAATTTCTGCAGTGTGTGAATCATACAACAATCCATCATCCAGCGTGATCACTGACTTTCCAACTGTATAAGATCTAGCAACTTCCTTCAGCAATCGCAGCTTCTGTACACAGCCACCTGTGCTGAGCCCAGTGTCATTTGTTGCCCCCAGGTCACAGCATATTTCTTCTTCCTGAGTTTATGAGCCTTGTTCCTGATCTGTCTGATCTGTTTAATAAACCTTTTCTGTCACTTCATCACATCCCCTCATAATTCTGAACTCATGAATAAAATAAGGCGTTAGACGAAATGTTAAACCAAATGTAAGTATGCTATTCAGCCCAAGGAGTCTGCTCAACCATTCAACGAACTCATGGTTGATCTGTTTTGGAGATGCCGGTGTTGGACTGGGGTGTTCAAAGTTAAAAATTACACAACACCTGATAGTCACCTGACTAATACCTGATGAAGGAGTGATGCTCCGAAAGCTAGTGTGCTTCCAATTAAACCTGTTGGTCTATAACCTGGTGTTGTGTGATTTTTAACATAGTCGATCTGATAATCTTGAATTCCTTTCAGCTCACTTAGTTCGACAAAGTTTCATCATCTTTCTGATTAACTATCTGGCACTGTTTGAAAATACCCAACCACACAGTCTCAACAGCGGTTACTGGAAAATGCCACAGATTCTTTGACCCCTGAGCAAAGAAATTACTCCTCATTTCTGAATTAAATGGGCAATATCTAATTCTGAGATTATGTCCTCTGGTGCTCTCCTCAGAGCATAGGGAAAGCCACCTGCCCGTATCTACCCTGTCAAGATCCCACGAATATTGAACGTTATTATGTGATTATAAAGTTCCCCTCCTCCTCCTTTGTTTGAAGGAGAATAATCCCAGCCTAACCAATCATTCCACGAAGTTCTACTGTATACAGAGTTAGCAACATGTTAGTAAGTCTGCGCTGTCCCTTATAGCGTCCTTATATATTATTAAGACAGATGGAGAAATTTCGGTGAGGAAACGGGTTGAAATTTCAGGCGCAGACCGGAATTGGAATTGAAATCAGAAAGCGATTAGAATCGGATTGACCCACAGAAGGACCAAATGCAGCGAAGATAACTCTGACAAATGAGAATCTAATCATATTCGATTGACATTCAATGGCTTCAGTGTAACTGAATTCCTCCGTGTAATCGTCCTGGAAGCCAGTATTTAGGAGAAATAGAACCTGACCGCCCATATAAAGAAGTTGACGACAAACACCTGTCCGTGGGTCGACTTTGTTTGATTATTAACACAACTCTTGTCTCCGTGAAGCCTACATCGTCCGCAACTCACAATTTAGATGTTCAACAGAACTCTCTCCATTTGCCGAGGTGGGTGCAGCTTCAATGCCACTGAAGGAACTGGGCATCCTCCACGACAATGCAGTCACCAATCTGTATATTGTTCAACACCTGAACTTTTATTCCCTTAACTTCTCAGGCACAATTGCAGCAGAGTGCACCACCTAGAAGATTCACTGGAGTAAGTCATCCAGGCTTTGTTGACAGAACCTTCAAAGCTCAAAACTTGTACTGACTATAAGGACAAGTTCGAAGATGCACTGAACCTCCACCATTTGCAAATTACCCTCTGAGGCACATACCAGCATGACCTGGAGAGGAATCAGTGGTAAATCCATTGAGTGGTGAAGTAGGTTGATGGGCAAAGATTTATACTTCAGCCCTCTATCTTTCATCTTTCAATTTTTAAAAATGTAGATTATTGCATGGACCAGACTTGTGCTCATTCCTTTCGTTGTTTCCTAAACTGGCGGTTGCTAAAGATCGAATATCATCCACAGTCTGTGGTCAACAATAGAAAATACCCAAAAACCTCTCGAACAACTGATCTCCCTGTCCAACAATCTTCAGGGATCTGTGAATGTCCACTCCAAGATCTCTTTGTTCCTATACACCACTCAGAATGCTCACTGTTATTGTTCCAACTCCCCAAATTCACTACCACTCATTGGTCTGGATTCAATTCCATTCACCATTTTTCCTTTCCACCTGATGGATACATCCCTGCGGTCACTGACAATATTCATTATAGTCAACTATGTATCGTCAGTAAACTTCTAAATCATGACTCCTAATAAAAAAGTTTGATTTATTGATCTACATCAGGAAACAGTGGTACTTCACTGGGAAAAATCTTCCAAACATGGTTCCTTGCTGCATGGGATGAACAACTGCCATGTTCCAATCTCCAAGGGTTGCTAGCCCAGTATCTCGCCACTACATTTGCAGATGACACAAAGATTGGTGGAGAAGCCAGAAATCATAGGGGACTGTCAAAGAATGAAGGGGAACATAGATAGACAGAAGGGTTGAGCGGAGAATTGGCAAATGGTGTTCCATTCAAGCAAATGTGAAGTGATGATTTAGGGAAGTCTAATTCCAGAGCCAAGTATACAGTAAACGGAACAGCCTTGGGTAAACTTGATGAGAAGAGAGATCTGGGAGTTCAGGTTCTTTGTACCCTGAAGGTGACTGCACAGGTGGATAGAGTGGTCAAGAAGGCATATGGCATGCTTGCCTTCACCGGATAGGGCATTGAGTATAAGAGCAGGCAAGTCCTGCTAAAATTGTACAGGAGTTTGATTCGGCCGCGTTTAGAATACTCTGCACAGTTCTGGTATCCAAATTATCAAAATTATGTGGACGTTTAGGAGAGAATGCGGAGAAGGCTTACGCAGATGTTGCCTGGTATGGAAGATGCAAGCTCTGAAGAGAGGTTGAGTAGGTTACTTCTGCTTTCATTAGAATAAACGAGATTGCTGGGACCTGATTGAGGTCTACAATATCATGAAGGGTACAGACAGGGTGGCTAAAGATAAGCTTTTTTCCAAGATGAGTAATTCAATAATGAGAGGTCACACGTTCAATGAGAGAGGTGAAATGTTTAAGGGAGATAGACATGGAAAGTATTTTACACAGAGGGTGGTAGGTGCTGGAATGCGTTGCCAGCAGAGGTAGTAGAGGCAGGCATGGTAGATTCATTTCAGGTGCGCCTGGACAGATGCATGAGTAAGTGAGAAGCAGAGGGATACGGATGCTTAGAAATTGGGCGACATGTTTAGATAGTTGATTTGGACCGGCTGAGGCTTGGCCGTCCAAAGGGCCTGTTCCTGGGCTGCACATTTTCTGTATTCTTTGTTCTTCTTTGTTCACTACACTACCAGCTGTGGGTTACAGGTGAAGTAGTGTTACTTCTGCAATCATAATTACTTATGCAAGGTAAATGAACTCACACCAGTGTACAAT
Source organism: Chiloscyllium plagiosum (assembly GCF_037043375.1). Taxonomy (NCBI): domain Eukaryota; kingdom Metazoa; phylum Chordata; class Chondrichthyes; order Orectolobiformes; family Hemiscylliidae; genus Chiloscyllium; species Chiloscyllium plagiosum. Next base: position 34,034,543 of record NW_028270189.1, read on the forward strand.
TGTTTCAACCAAGAGCTGAGTCAACAAGAATGAAACCTTTGTGAAGGAAATATATAATTGTTTTCATATTAGCTAAAATGTGCATACAAGAATGAAAGGTGACTGCAAACAATGGTAGATCGTACAGACAAATAGATAAGGTGCTGTGAGGGTGTAGGTTAAGCCAGATATGCTTGTACAAGCAGCAGTTATAAGCATTTGTTTCTGCAAAAAAACAAAACAAAAAAGAAACCCAATTGAAAGGTTTTAAGGTTCAATATGGTTGGGGTAAGGGAGGAAATGTCACAAGTGGGGGAAATAGATCGCAGTGAAGGAGGATATACCTAACAGTTAACCACAGCCAGGATGTGGTGAAAAGGCCAAGTAAAACCTGTACTTTGTTATGCACAAGGCCAGATAAGGCAAGAGAGAAACAATAGTAATGGGCACCAGGTTTGGAGTAGTGAATCCTATGTATTTGCTAAACTCTGCGAGTCTATTTCAGGGACCACGCTTGCAAGTGTATAATAAACATACTGATTGCTTCATATCTTGTTTCGCATGAAATTATTGAAGTGAGTGGGTGAAGTTTCTAACAATTGGGGGATTGTCCGGGATATTCTTCCAAGACTGGGAGGAGTGGTTGGCCCTGGACACTGGGAAGAGGCCTCCCATTCACAATTGAGGAGCGGTTTCTTGTCCCGGTTTTGTCCACTCCCTTGGGTGGCTGGTACGTATCCCACAAAGAGTCATCTGAATCAGACAGTGAAAGAAGGTCGATAAAAAATATGGAAAAAAAGGGGCCAGGCAACTCTGTGCACAGACCAACGTCAGAAAACTGAATTTTAAGTATTAACTTGGTGGCCGGGAAAAGGGGTATTTAATCGCTGAGGGACTGGTGAAAGGCCCGAGAAATGGGGGGTAGGCAGAGTAAGTCGAACTGTCACGGAGTAAAGGAAGAAAAAGTCCCTGGTAACTTTCCTCCTGAAAGTCCATTGGGGAGGATGTTGAGGGAATGGACAAGTAACACTTGTACAAGGGAAAAAGATAAAAAGAAAATGATTGAATATTGTTGTTTAGTATGGACCAAAGAACCAATCCTCCATCCAGCTGTCTTCTGGCCAAAGTATGATTCGGATGAGGATTGGGTATGTCAGTATTTAGATTTGTATGTGAATAAAAAATAAACTTTTAGTCAAGAAGAGGCGGACTATGCATCCTGTTGGAAGGGAAGTTTGGGAATGATGGTAGTAAAGCCAAAGGATTCCCCCTCTGCCCCCCCCCCCCCCAGTCCCTGGGATAGTTTTTCCTGTTTGCACTCCCGCCCCCCGTACCATAAAATCAGATTAGGTGAAAATGGGGGAGAGGAGAGACAGACAGACAGGGACAGGAAATGGATGACCCACAAGAGGAGAACGAAGGGGCGGTGGAGAGGGATGTTGTTGTTCCCGACCCTCAATCCGCAACAAAAGGAAGGGAAGATCAAGTAGATGTAGAGGAGGCCTCTGGAGTAACTAAACGAAAGCCTAAGAGGGAAAAACAAAAACAAAAAAGGGGAAGAATATAAAGACTTATCCCCTTCGCGAGGTACCAATAGGGGACAAAGAGATTGGGTTTGTAAGTGCCCACCTCACCAGTGGGGAGGTCAGAACATTTAAAAAGGAGATGAAGGTCCTGGTTGAGGGTCCGGTAGGGCTGTCTGATCAAATTGATCAATTCTTGGGGCCCAGCCTGTATACTTGGGCTGAGTTAATGTCTATTTTGAATGTACTATTTACTGGGGAAGAAAGGGGACTTATGTCAGGAGCAGCCATTAAAATATGGGACAGGGAACTTCCCATTGGGAATGGGGATACTGGACAGGGAGAGACGGAGGTTCCCCTCAGAGACACACAGTGGTAAAATCAAAACCCGGAGCATAGGGAAGAAATGATGGAATTGAAAGACCTGATTCTAAAAGGAATAAGAGAGGCAGTTCCGAAGTCGCAGAATTTGACTAAAGCCTTTGAAGTTGAAGAGGAGAAAGATGAGACACCCTCAGCTTTCTTGCAAAGATTAAGAGACTCAATGCGGAAATATTCTGGAATGAACCCTGAGGACCCAGTGGCACAGGGTCTTTTGAAAGTATATTTTGTGACAAAGGCATGGCCAGACATACAGAGAAAGATACAGAAGATAGAAGGGAGGAGTGAAAAACCATTAGATGAATTATTAAGAGAGGCACAGAAAGTGTTTGCAAAGAGAGACGTTGCGAGACAAAACCAGAATGCAAAAATGATGGTAGCTACGATTGATGAAGTAGTTAAGAAAAGAATGGAACCAATAATGAGCAACCGGAGCGGTGGGTGGCAGCATGTAGGACAGAGAGGAAGAGGGAGAGGGAGAGGACAAGGAGGAGCATTTGATAGAGGGTTCTGGCGACAGGGACAGAGATGGAAGTCTCCACAGGCAGAATGTTGTTATTGCAGAAACTCGGGTATTTTAAGCGGGAGTGTACTGATCTACAAAGGGAAGTAAGGGCAATTCCGCTCATGAATTTTGATGAAGATTAGAGGTGTTAGGGGTGCCTGCCCCCGGGGAGCCACCAGGATAAATTTGAAGGTGGGACCCTGTGGGGAAGAGGTAGTCTTCCTAGTAGATACCGGGGTAGCACGGTCATCACTAAATTTTAAACCAAAGAAAGTAGGAATGTCAACACGGTCAATTACTGTTTTCGGGGTAAAAGGGGAAAGATTTACTGTTCCAGTATTTGAACCTATGATGATAGAAGTTCCGATGGATACAGTCACAGGGGAACTGTTGTATATCCCTGATATAGGAAGTAACTTACTAGGGATAGATTTAATTATCCTCTTAGGACTGGAGATTTGAATTCAGGAAAAAGAATTAGTTGTACAAATGACAATGTTGACAGAAGATGTGGAGAGAGAGATAGACCCTATTATATGGGCTAGAGAAGGGAATTGTGGAAAAGTACAGATCCGTCCCCTAGAAATAACTTTAAAATGGAAAGGGGACGTTGTTTATGAGCGACATTATCCCATTTCCATAGAAGGTAAACGAGGACTGCAGCCAGTAATTGAGGGGCTAGAGATGGACTGTTGGAGCCATGTATGTCTCCTTATAATATCCTAATTCTACCAGTGCGGAAATCTTATCGATTGGTGCAGGATTTGACAACATTGAATCGAATAGTACAGATCAGGCACCCAGTGGTGCCAAATCCCTCTACGTTATAAAGTAAGATCCCTCATGACCACAAATGATTTAGTGTGATAGATTTAAAGGATGCCTTTTAGGCTTGTCCCTTGGCGGAGGAAAGTAGGAATTTGTTCACCTTTGAATGGGAAGATCCCAAGACAGGACGGAAACAGCAATACCGGTGGACCGCGCTCCCCCAGGGGTTTACGCAATCCCCAAATTTATTTGGACAGATGTCAGAACAAATATTGGAGAAATTTATCAGCCCCAAAGGAACTACCCTGTTGCAGTATTTAGACGACCTCTTAGTAACAGGAAAGAGAAGAGAAAGAGTAGTAGATGCCACTAAAAAAAATGTTGAATTTTCTTGGTCAGCAGGGACTGCGAGTATCTAAAAACAAAATACAATATGTGGAGCAAGAAGTGAAATACTTGGGACATTTAGTTAGTGAGGGAAAGAGAAAGGTAAGCCCGGAACGGTTAAAGGGAATAGTGGGGATTCCGTTGCCCAGGAATAAACAGAAATATCTTAATTGTTTGGGTTTAACTGGATACTGCAGATTGTGGATTGATTCTTCTGCTCAAAAGACGAATAAATTAGATCTCAAACCATTAGAGGAGGAACCAAAGTGTCTGAGTTGGGAAGAAGAGGAAAAATAACAATTTAAGTAATTCAAAACAGATCTGATCCATGCCCGCATGTTAGCCTTACCTTCTCTAGATAAACCTTTCCAGCTCTTTGCTACCGTTGATAAGGGAGCGGCTTTGGGAGTATTAACCCAGAGGTGGGGAGGAATGAAACAGCCAGTAGCATATCTTTCGAAGCTCTTGGATCCAGTATCCTGGGGGTGGCCTGAGTGTGTGCAGGCCCTGGCTGCCACTGCATTGTTGGTGGAGGAAAGCAGAAAGCTTACATTTGGGGGAGCCCTAATAGTAAGTACCCCACACCAAGTGAGAATGATCCTAAACCAAAAAGCTGGGCGATGGTTGACAGACTCGTGGATTCTGAAGTATGAGGCAATATTAATACAAAAGGATGATCTAGTGTTGGTCACGGACAATTGTTTAAATCCAGCTGCCTTTCTTTGGAAAGGGAAGGAGAATCTCCTCAGAATCCAGAACACAACTGCCTTGACGTTATAGAATAACAAACTAAGGTCCGCATGGACCTGAGAGATGTTCCACTTCATGCAGGAGCCTGACATTTTATAGACGGATCATCCCGGGAGACTGAAGGGAAAAGAAATAATGAGTATGCAGTCGTAGACGGGACGAAAGGTAGTGTGGTAGAGACAGGAAGGTTGCCAAATAGGTGGTCAGCTCAGACCTGCGAACTCTATGCATTGGAAAGAGCCCTTAGGGCATTAGAAAATAAAGAGGGAGCAGCATACAGTGACTCAAATATGCATTTGGTGTTGTGCACACTTTTGGAAAGAATTGGCAGGAAAGAGGACTGATCAATAGCCGGGGGAAGGAATTAGCACATGAGGAGCTGATTAAATGGGTCTTGGAGTCCCTATTACTCCCCTGAGAAATAGTGGTAGTGCATGTAAATGGTCATCAGAAAGGAAATGGACCAGAAGTTAGGGGGAATAGATTAGCCGATGAAGTGGCTAAGGAAGCAGGCCTGGACCCACAAGGAGTGCTGATTCATTCCCTAATACCTACTGTCCCTGATCCCTGGAAGCTTCTATACTTACTGAAAGAGAAGAAAGAGAATTGAGAGATTTAGGGGCTACAAAGACAGCTGACGGGCATTGGAAGTTACCTGATGGAAGGGAAATGTTAAACAAAATGATGATGCGGGAGATTATGGCCGTCCTACACCAAGGCAGCCATTGGGGAGTACAAGCAATGTGTGATTTAGTTCTTAGGGAATATGGATGTAAAGGAATATATACAATTGCTAAACAAATATGTGAAGGATGTATAATATGCACAAAGGTAAATAAGAAAGTCCTGAGAAAACAGACCCCGGGAGGAAGAGACCCAGGATTGAGACCCTTCAGAGTGTATAAGAAGATTATACTGAACTACCCAGAGTAGGAAGACTAAAATATATGCTGGTCATAGTAAATCATCTACCTGGTTAGGTTGAGGCATACCCACTAGCTACTGCCACTGCAAGTGTGATGTCTAAAACAATATTAGAGCACATAATTCCCTGATATGGGCTCGTGAACCATATAGATTCCGACCAAGGAACTCATTTTACCTCTGAAGTGTTACAGGGGGTAATGGAAGGTTTGGGAATTTTCTGGGAGTTCCATGCTCCATGGCACCCACCATCATCAGGAAGGCTTGAGAGAATGAACCAAACACTCAAACGACAGCTCTCGAAATTGATAATAGAAACCAGACTCCCTTGGAACAAATGTTTACCTATAGCTCTCTTGCAAGTACGAACAGCCCCAAGGAAAGATTTGGGACTAACCCCGATGAAATCATATTTGCATTACCTTATCTGGGAAAGAACGGAGAATTGACAATTCCCGAAACTGAAGACTTGTTCTAAAGAAGTATATACTGGGCTTGTCCGCCGCTTTGTCTTTCCTCAGGAAACAGGGTTTATTGGCACAGACTCCGCCCCTTGAATTCACCGCCCATCCCATCCGGCCAGGAGATTGGGGCTTAGTAAAATCATGGACAGAGACTAAATTGCAGCCGGACTGGGAAGGGCCATATCAGGATCCTTTGACCGAAACGGCAATAAGGACAGCGGAGAAAGGCTGGACTCACTACACACGGATCAAAGGGCTAGTAAAATGTCCAGTTGAGGAAGAAGTCTGGACAGCCTAAACAACGCAAGACCCGCTGAAACTCAGGCTGAAGAGACTTAGAGTAACTGATTATACAGTGGCGATACGAGCGCGGGATTATTTATGTAGGATTGTGTATTAAGGTTTTTTGTGCTTCAGCACAATTTTTAGAATGTTGGGGATGCTTAGAATTATGATGCTAGCTCTCTTAGTATTGGGATTTTGTCAAATATAATTTTCATATGTGTGATTAACGGTCCCTGAGTCTGATAATCAGCAAGCAATAGATCTGATGCATGTAACTTAGTAAATTGTGGGGATGTAGATAATCAGAGACAGTACCGCAGCTCAGAGATACATCTTAAGTCCATTGGGGATGGTACTTGGTATAATGGTCTCGTCACAGTACACTGGGCCCTCCTTCCGACCAGTTTGCGATTGTCCCGATAAAAAGTCTAACCCAATATACCTAATGATAAAGAAAACCACATGGCTCAAAGCAATTCTGGGAGGTGGGGGGAGGGTGTGGGCACCTATGAAATACAATTAGATAAAACATTTGGGATAGAAATGTAAGCAAACGGGAAGGATTTCTCGGGCTGTTGTTTTCAAATTAGCGTAGGACAGGGAAAACGGGCAGAACTATTGGATAATAAGGTACAACCTTTCACCCCTCCCGATGATCCTAAAGTAGTAAAAATTATAGAGATGAAGGACTTGAAACAGACCATCAAAATAGAAACTGGATACGGGGATGCAAATGCCTGGGTTGAATGGTTAAAGTATAGTGTAAAAAGTCTGAACAAGAGCAATTGCTATGCATGTGCCTCCAGTAGTCCAGTGGCCCAGGTGGTTCCCTTTCTGCTTGAGTGGAAGTGAGACAGGAAGGACATGATATGTATAATAGCCCTGTATCAGGATGCGACTGCATGGAATGATAGGAATTGTACCTCCCTATCTCTTATTTTCGCTCCCTTGGAGAAGAAAGATTCAAAAGCCCCGCTATGTTTTCAACCACAGTTGGAAATCACACGTCGTGTGTGGGTAGAGGAGGTACAAATCGGTCTAGAGATTTGGGGGAGCTGAAAGTATGTACAGAGATTAAGAATGTCACCAAAACGGACAAGGGAGGGAACTACTCAGCACCAAAGGCTCCCCGAGCGGATCTGTGGTGGTACTGTGGAGGCGAAAAATTGAGACCCACCCTACCACCGGATTGGAGAGGGATATGTGCAATTGTACAATTGGTAATTCCATTTATCCTGGCATTTGAGGAGGAAAAGATAGTGGGGAAAAAGGGAAGGAGTAAGAGATCACTGTTAGACACTTCTTTCGATGACAGGATTTATCTCGATTCTGTAGGAGTCCCTAGGAGGGTACCTGATGAGTTCAAGGCTCGTAATCATATTGCAGCAGCCTATGAGTCAGCTCTCTTTTGGTGGGTAACAATTAATAAAAATGTAGATTAGATAAATTACATTTTCTATAATCAACAGCGATTTATAAATTATACAATAGATGTGGTTAAAGGAATATCAGAACAGCTTGATGTGACAAATAGTATGGCATGGGAAAACAGAATGGCCCTCGATATGATTTTAGCAGAAAAAGGGTGTGTATGTGTGATGTTAGGAGGAAGCTGTTGCACCTTTATTCCTAATAACACTGCACCTGATGGTTCAATTACTCGGGTGCTAAGGGGATTGACTACCTTAGCAGAGGAACTGGCTGAGAATTCAGGAGTAGACACATCTCTCACGGGATGGCGTGAATCATGGTTTGGAAAATGGAAGGGGGTGGTGGTTTTCATCCTTACTTCCCTGATAGTAGTAGCCGGGGTATTGGTAGCCATTGGCTGTTGCATCATGCCCTGTATACGAGGACTCACCCAAAGACTGATTCAGACAGCCTTAATAAAACAGATACCCCTAAAATGGAATCAGGCAGAGGAACTTTGTCGATTAAATAATGAGGTGATGAGTGAGTCCAAGATGGATGAAATCTCCGGAATGATGCTTCTGAATTTTGGGGACAATGCTTAAAAGAAAAATGCAGAAGATAACAAATGGTAATTAAAGAAAAAGGGGGAAATTTTGGGATATAGGTAAAGTAGTGTCACTTCTGCAACATAATTATTTATGCAAGGTTTATGCACTCACACCAGTGTATAATGGTTTCAACCAAGAGCTGAGTCAACAAGAATGAAAACTATGTAAAAACAATGACTGCAGATGCTGGAAACCAGATTCTGGATTAGTGGTTCTGGAAGAGCACAGCATTTCAGGCAGCATCCAAGTAGCTTCGAAATCGACGTTTCGGGCAAATGCCCGAAACGTCGATTTCGAAGCTACTTGGATGCTGCCTGAACTGCTGTGCTCTTCCAGCACTACTCATCAAGAATGAAAACTATGTGAAGGAAATATATAATTGTTTTGTATTAGCTAAAATGTGCCTACAAGAATGAAACGTGCCTGCAGACAATGGTAGATGTGACAGACAAATTTGAATGTGCCTGCACTTTTCCAACACCACAGCTTCCTCACTTTCTCCAAATATGCTTAATGAACATGAAATGAAAATGTTAGCATCAGCAGTTGAACAAGACCAAATAAACACATTTTTTGAAATATCTATAGTGAAAACTTGTTTGAGAACATACAACAAATCAGATCGAACATCTCTTGCCGTTAGAACCCTTGGCCCTTCATAATAAAGAATAACCATGCTTTGACCAACCAGTATGGTGTATAACGACTGAACTGAAATACCAGAGGATAACGATTGCATTTATTGAAGGGAATGATAACCAGATCCTTACTGTGATAGTGGGAATTGATCTCAGGAACAATAAGATATTTACTGTGATTATTCCACTGAACAGTAATTAGATGGTCATGAAGATCTTTGTGTGGCTTTATGTGCAGTGTTTTGTTTGAACATTGATTTCAGTAACATTGAGATATTTTACAAGATTGACAATTGACAGTTAAAGATAAGTTTTAAAGGCAACATTTAAAAAAATTGTCAGTTTTGTTTAGCGAAACACAATTCTAAGTTTATGAAATCTCTACTGTGTGGAAACAGGCCATTTGGCCCAACAAGTCTACACTGACGTTCCAAAGAATAATCCACTCGGCACCATTCTGCTCTCAGATTACTGGACATTTACCCCTGACTAATGCACATAACCTACACATCCCTGAACAGAACGTACAGCTTAGCATGGCCAATGTACCTAACCTGCATATCTTTGGATTGTAGGAGAAAACCAGAACATGCAAACTCCACACAAACATATGGCCGAGGATGGAATCAACCCCAAGTGCATAACACTGTAAGACAGGAGTGTTAACCACTGATCCTCTGTTCTCAATGCCCAGCCCCCATGTTCAAGAGGTCTATGTAGCTGTTCATTGGTTCTCTTGTCCAGATACTAATTTATAATTGATATCGCTTTAATTGTGCCCGGAATTTTGAGATTTGTCTCAAAGTTAAGAAGAAAACGAGGAGCAATTAATATGAGAAGTTGAGAGAATAGAAAGCACAGTAAATTTAAATTACAGACTGTGAGAAACAATGCTCACTTACTTCAATAATTTCAGCCCAAGACAAGATCTGAAGCAATCAGTTTGTTTATTAGACGCTTGCAAGCGTGGTGCCTGGAATAAGGCACACAGAGTTTAGCAAATACATATCTTATATAGGATTCACTACTCCAAACCCGGTGTATCGAAAAGATTCCTGAAGGGCTTATGCCCAAAACGTTGATTCTGCTTCTCTTGAATGCTATCTGACCTGCTGTGCTTTACAGGCACAACGCTCTTGCTATTAGAAATATTTGACTGAACATTCAGAGACAATACTAAAATTTACCTCTGTCAATTTAATTTACTGCGCTTTCTATTCACTGAAGTTTTCATGTTAATTGCTCCTCTTTTTCTTCTTAAATCTGATACAAATTTCAAAATACAGAACACAATAAAATTCACATGAATTATAAATTTACATTCTGGGCAAGAAAACCAATGGAAGGCGATATAGAATTCTTGAACAGCCTACACATATGAATGAAAAAGCAATTCCTTCTAAAAAAAATGTTTCCACGTCTGTATCGTTTTCTCAATTCAATAATCCTGCAAGTAGTTTATAATTGTCAGTTGATCTCTCTGAATGAGTAGCTAATCAATGTCAATGTAACAGCTGAAACATTAACAACAGATTGATATCTGGGTGTTAAAGACCTTATTTGAAGCCAACAAATGTTTGGTATTTACTAGAATCCCACCAGAAAACATTCTTGAATCATAATACAAGAAGTGAGATATGTGAGAGATGTGCAAACCTTATTTTTAAATTAACAAACTCGAATATTTTCAAAGCATTTCAATCTTACGGTCAAAATGAACAGGTGAATGGAAAAATAAAAACAAGCTTCTGACAATTCATAAACTGAACAACAATTACATATTCACTTTGATCAAAGGACAGAGGAATATTTAGATGAATCACAACATTTAGTTACATAGTAGGTAACCAGCTGACTGACAAGTAATAGGTGGGAGCATTTGTTAGTTTCCTGAAGAAGATATCAACTTTATTTCCAATTTATAGCACGACAGAATAATGTTTAATGTGTATCAATTGTTTGAACTTGCCCCTTTGCAACAAAATAAAGGATCAATCTCATCGTAATCTTTAATTCTGCAACATTTTCAAATATTCTCCAGGAACTTATAAGCAATAGAATTAGATACAGGTATCCCCACTATCTGAAAGTACAGCGTTATTATGAAACCTTACATAAGCTGAAAAGGCGTAAATCGAAGAAGCTTGAATCTTTTTCCTTTTTTTTCGTAAAAGTGAAAATCCTCTTCAGATTTCTTCCAGTTAGAGAAAGCAGGGACAGATGTAAGTCTTTTGTAAAAGCAAAGTGGCTAAAGCAAACTTTCCAAAAGTAGGGGATACGTGTACACATATTTCTTGGTAACCTGACTCAAATAAGTATCACATTTTGTGATTATTCTTATAATAGATAAAAGCAGATCTAATGTTGGATTGAAAAGCAATTCAATCTGTGCTTGTGTACTCTCTAATCACCATTCAGAGCAGCTCTTGATATATTTCTGTTGAAGTTGTGATTTGAAACCTTCACTCGGGTCTAGTAATAGAGACCCTGCCACAGCTCCACAAGCTCCTTTCATAATGTTCCCACTCAGGACGGCAGGACTGCAATATTATGTTTAATGTGGTAACTCAAATCAAAACTCATCAGCTGTTTATTGCAGTAATTTGAATGGGAATTAATCAGGTAGTTTCTGTGTGTAATGGACTGGAAATTAAACAATATTTTACAATAACAATGGAATAAAGGAATGGTAAACTTAAATAAACAGGAATCTCATGACAATTCTTTGAAAGACAAATTGACAAAACTGTGTGATCATTGTACTTTGATTTCTAATATGCATCAGTCACTCAATGTGAATATTCAGCTGAAGACAATTTCCCTTCCTTTCAACAACGTACAACTTTCACAAATTCAAACTGAACAGGCATTGAAAAAGGAAGGAACAAGCAGATGGTAATTCGATTTTCTTTACATAAACATGCGATTAATTTTAAGTAAGTTTTATATACGTAAAAAGGAAACTTATTGTGGTTCGAAATACAATAAATGTGAGCATGAAGTGAAATATAATCAAATCAATTTAACTGTGTTTTCTCAGTTAAAATACAGTTCAATATTCAAAGTAATCGAGTGATTGTACACTGCAATATCTTTAATTCAGTGCTGAGATATAATTCCATATTTATACCCCTTAGAGTGAAGCAAACTTGTGCCAGGAGTCAGAGGGGGTAGGGGAGGTCCTGAATGAGTACTTTGCTTAAGTATTCACGAGTGAGTGGGACCTTGTTCTTTGTGAGAACAATGTGAAACAGGCTGATATGGTCGAACAGGTCGATATTAAGATGGAGAATGTGCTGAGAATATTGAAAAATCATGGGGATAGATAAGTCCCCTGGGCCAGAAAGGATATAACTTAGGTTGTTATGGGAAGGGAGTCAAGGGATTACTGTGTTTTGGCGATGATCTTTGCATCCTCACTGTCCACTGGAGTCATACCAGATGATTGGAGGGTGGCAAACGTCATTCCCTTATTCAAGAAAGGCAACTGAAATATTCCTGGGAATCATCGATGAGTCAGTCTTACATCAGTTGTGGGCAAATTATTGGAGAGGATTCTGAGAGACAGGATTTATGATTATTTGGAAAAGGATAGATTGATTAGAGATGGTCAGCATGGCTTTGTGAGCGGCAGGTTATGTCTCACAAACCTTATTGAATTATTTGAGGATGTGACAAACACATTGGTGAGGACAGAGTAGTGGATGTGGTATGTCTGGACTTTAGCAAGGTGTTTGATTAGGTTCCACATGGTAGACTCATTTAGAAAGTAATGAGGTCTGGGATACAGGGAAACCTGCCTGGTTAAATAATAAATTGGCTGGCCCATAGAAGACAGGGTGAGATTAAATGGATAGTTTTCAGCTTGGAGCACGGTGACCAATGGTGTTCTGAAGGGATTAGTTCTGGGGCCTCTGCTCTTTGTGATCTTTTATAAATGACTTGGATGAGGAAGTGGAAGGGTGGGTTAGGAAGTTTCCAATGACACGAGAGTTGGTGGAGTTGTGGATAGTGTGGAGAGCCTTTGTAGGCTGCTAGAGGACATTGACATAATGCAGAGCTGGGCTGAGAAGTGGCAGATGGAATTCTACCTGGGAAAATGTGAAGTTATTCATTTTGGAATTTCAAATTTGAGTGCATATTTTCAGATTAAATGCAAGATTCTTGACAATGTGGTGGAAAAGAGGGATTGTGGGGTGCACGTCCATATATCCCTCATAGCTGACATCCGAGGTGATAGGGTTATTAAGACAGTGTATGGTGTGTTGGCTTTCATTAGCAGGGATATTGAGTCTAAGAGCCACGTGTTTATGCTGCAGCTCTATGGATCAGTGGTGAGACTACACTTAGAATATTGTGTTCGGTTCTGATCACCTCATTATATATAGGATGCGGAAGCCTTAGAGAAGGTGCAGATGAGATTTATCAAGATGTTGCCTGGACTGGAAGGCATGTCTTCTGAAGAAATATTGAGGGAGCTGGGGCTTTGCTCATTGCAGTGAAAGAGGGTGAGAGCTTACTTGATAGCTTTGTGTAAGATGATGAGAGGCATAGATAGAGTGGATGATGAAAGACTTTTCCCCACAAAGTGGCATAATTTTAAGGTGAATTGGGAAAGTTGTGTGGAGATGTCAGAGATAGTTTCTTTATAGATAGTGGTGGGTGCGTGGAATGCACTGCCAGTGGTGGTAGTAGATTCAGATCCATCAGGGACATCTAAGCGACTCTTGGATAGGCACATGGATGATAGTAACTGAAGGGCATGTTGGTTCGTTTGATCTTAGAGTAGGATAAAGGATCGGAACAACATCGTGGCCAAAGGGCCTGTACTGTGCTGTACTGTTCTATATTCTATGGACTGAAATGAACAATTATTACATATTAGCAACATATAGATTTTCAAAACTCTATTAGCATACTTAAGAATAATGATAAATTTCATCTTGCTATTTGACTGTGCTATCTGCAAAAATGACCAGAAATTATTGTAGGGAAAAGTAATTAGGCTTTTCTAAATTTATAAGGCTGGGATTACACAGATCATTCAAATGAGCAAAAGTCATATTTATAACAGTGCGAGTTGCAGCAGAAATAATGGATTCTTTTGTAGGTGCATTGATTGGAAATAAAATTGATTTTTATATTACTGTATAGGTACTAGGGAATATTGGATTAAATTCAGATATAAACTTCACTGCTGTGTTAGCAAGACTAAACTAAAGCATATAATAATTATTATCATGCAAATGCCTTAATAATTACTGTTAGAATTCTGGAAAAAAAGATATATTGCACCATTTTTCAAACAGTCAATAAATTAAATTGTGAATCTCAGTATACTTGTTACCCAGACCAATTATTATGCAAATTATTGTAATGGTAATGACTTAATAACTAATGCTAAATCCTAAACAGATACATTGGTTCAATAATTTGTCAGCCTGTTGCTCTGAAATTGATTGGATATTTATTAAGATCCGTAAACTGAGGGACAAAATATAATAGCTCACTTGATAGAATTGAGGGAAAAAATGAGACAGTGTTTATTGAAAAGGATTGTTTTTGTTTAAAAATGCAGTTGATGCAAGAATAATATATTTTCCTCCATTGGTTTTCTTGTAGAGACATGGTTTTTTTTAATTGTCATGATTCAATGTTGAGACACTTGTGTCAGAGTCTGCAAAGGGGAGAGTGAGAGAGAAAGAAATTTTAAAAAAGCAGAAAGGAAAGGAACTGGCGAGCAGAGGAGCTCCAACTGTAGTGTCTCACCCTGCTATCATCTTATTGGGTGAGCTGGAATGCAGACTAGTCAAGGAACAACCTGACACAGTCATACGCTCAGAATTTTAGCTTACAATGTCCTAGACACCACCGTCGCCATCCCTGTATGTCCTGTCCCACCGGCAGGACATGGATGTCACTGAAATGCTGGGACATGCAGGGTTATGGACTAAGATTGGCAGAATGTGATCAGTGTGATTTATTTAACATTTCTCCAGAATATTAAACTCCAGTACAATTTGAAAAGTTATTAGCGTCATCAGACTTGAACTACAAATGTCAGAAAAAAATTATCAGGAAGTTAAAGCACAGATCGAGGCCACTTGGCCCATCCCATATGTGTTGACTGTAATAGAACTCCCTAGGCTTTACAGCTTTTTGTACTCACCATTGAAAGCCACAATTTCAGACTGTGAACTCTGCCAAATATGCTTTTATAATCTGTTTTATAAATGTATTTCTTTGACAGCTGCACACCTTGTTTCCTTGTTTCTTTCCCAGCCCTCACTCCATTCCCTTGGCCTTGCGGGATGACCATTTCTCCTGTTTAATCTCTCCTGCATTCCCCCGTGTGACAGACTGCCTTTTTGTCCTTGTCTCACCCCCACCTTGCTCACAACTTGTGACATTTCTGATGGTTCCCAGACCTCTGTAACTATCACTGCGCCCCCTGGGTCAATGGCGCGAGTTTTGAATTCTCTTCCTCCTGAGATAATCAGAAATCTTTCCGGTTGCAGTTTCCCCCAAACTTTATTTTGAAAAGCAAAGCATTTGTGTCAGAGTCAAGTTTTTGTGAGCCTTCATCCACAATTCCCAGCATTTGGATGTAATTTGTGACCCTCTCACAGATGTGTAACGTTACTGGATTGGCCATGCTAACATGGCCGCAGTGTGCAATACAGGTGGGTTGGGCTAGCCATGGGTAATGTGGGTTTATGGGGATATGGTGGGTGAGCAGCTCATTGTGGACTCGATGAGCCAAATAGACTCTTTCTGCACCCACTGGATTCTGTGATTCTAACTAGTTGTGATTGTTGTCACATTTTCCTCATGCCAGGTTCATTTAACTCAGATACATATGATTCTGTGGGTGCTCGCTCACTCCTTCCCTTCAGTTTTACATCAATTTCACACTGTATGTGAAGGTGGGAATGGGTGTGTAAATATAAATACTCCAACCGAAACCCCTCACAGGTCAGGACATGTTTCTGCTACTTTCATCACTCACAAGGAACAGGAAAATAAAGGTTCAGTCACAAATCTTACAGGAACATAGCGGTTATAATTACCAGGAAAGGCTGAACAGCTGAAAACGCTTTTCTCAAGAGGAGGCTCAGAGACAGCCTGGTACAAGTAGAAAGCTTTGTGTCTGTGTTTTCAGAGATTTGTGGTTGAAATCATTGGGTTGGAAGCATGTTTCATTGCCCCAGATCATCAAAGGTGCTATCTAAATGTGCATCTTTCTTTCTATCTGTCTGAGTTAACAATCAGATGGACAGGTCAATGTCTGAGTGTCTTACTAAATCCCTGATTGAATGTCTCCCCCTCCAAACTCAGGTGCCTCACCACTCACTGGGTCATGTGGAAACTCTGCCGTTACAATGAGAACTGTTTTTGCTGTCACCACTCCTCGTGCTTCCGCCTAACCCCGACTTCCCTTCATTAAATCCCAGCTGCCTCTAGCCCACCCACATGGACATGTTGAAGAGCATGACAGGAGAATGGATTGAAACCGAGAGTTCAATAGCCAGAATGAAATAGAAAGAAGAAAATAAACGGTGATTGTGGATCCCAGGAGATACAGACTCCAGGATTAGTCCTTGTGGGAATTCCTGCAGTAATACAAGACAGCATTCCATGATGAGTTAAACCCGGGTGGCAAGGCAGGGAGCCACTGAACATGGGCAGGTTGAGTTCAAACACAGGAGGTTTGTTCAGTCAGTAACAGTGTGTTCGACATGGAGGTGAAGTGAACAGTGAGGGGAAATGTTACCACAAGCTGCCGATGGATAACTTGCATTGGAACAGGAGGAGGCCATCAGCCCCTCAACCCTACTCTGCCATTAATGATGATCATAGCTGATGTGTGACCTAACGTACAACTTTCAAAACCCTCTAATTTCATCAATAAACTCCTCTGCAACACACAAGATGAGTATTGTAAAACTAAACATCTGCAAATGCTGGGACATCAGAAACAAAATCAGAAATTGCTGGAAAAATTCAGTAGTTCTGGCAGCATCGGTGGAGAGTGAACTGTTCGTGTCCAGTGACCAGCTGCAGCTGTCCATTCTGCTGTTTCTGTCACACTGGAACAGGTTCTGGTGCGGGGGAATGAGATTGACAATAACAACTGACAAAATAGGAGGATGTACTCAATCAGAATTAGGAATTCACTTACCCCTCCCAGTGGGACACACACCGACAAAGTCACACTGCGGAGAGGCTGTTCACCTGCCCCACGTATGGGAAGGGATTTACTCCATCTTACAATCTGCTGAGGCACCAGAGATGGCACAGTGGATTTCGACCCTTCACCTGCTCCATGTGTGAGAAAGGATTCATTCAAATCTCTCACCAGCGGAGACATTAGTGCATTCCCACTGGAGAGAGGCCATTCACCTGCTCAGTGTGTGGGAAAGCATTCACTCAGTCCTCTGACCTGCTTAAACACCAGTGAGCTCACTCTGGGGAAATGTCATTCACTTGTTCCCTGTGTGGGGGGAGATTCACTCAAATGCAGCACCTGCGGAGTCTCCAGTGAGCCCACACAGGGGAGAGGCCATTCAGATGGTCAGTGTGTGAGAGGGGATTCAGTAATTCATCCTGCCCCACTGAGAACCCAGTGAGCCCAAACCGCGGGAGAGCTCATTCAGATGCTCAGTGTGGGAGAAGGGATTCAGTGATTCATCGCTCCTGCTGAGACTCCAAGGAGCCCATACTGAGGAGAGACCGTTCAGATGCTTAGTGTGAGAGAAGGGATTCAGTGATTATTCCTGCCCCAGAGACTCCAGCGGGTTTACTCTGGGTAGGAGCTGTTCACCCCTCTGTGTGACAAGGGATTTGCTGCATCTTCAACATGATTGAGAGACCAGTGAGTGCTCACAGGGAAGTGGTCATACACCTACACCGTGTGGACTGCAGGATTCTCATTCTGATGTTACTATCCATCAGAGTCAGGAGTGGACCTTGTACATGATGACACTGTTGGAGTATTGATGTTGTTGTTGTTAACCACATTAACTGGGCTGGAGTTGACTGAACTTACATTGCCACTTTCTGAACCTCAGGATGCCTCTCTGGGCAGTAAGTGTCCACAAACAGCAATGTGACAAGGAGCAGGGATCATCTGTTTTGATTTAAATTGTGATTGCAGCACGGCTGCTTCACAGCCTTGGAGTCCAGCCTTGGCCAACAGCCTGTGTGGAGTTCCCACATTCTCCCCATGATAGTGTGGGTCCCCTCCAGCTGCTCTGGTTTCCTCCCGCAGTCCAAAGATGTGCAGGTCAGGTGGATCAGTCCTAAATTGACCACAGGATCCAGGATTGTGCAGACTAGGTAGATCAGCCATGGGAAATGCAGTGTTACAGTAAGAGTGCTCTCGGTGTGATGTTCTTCAGTTGGTCGGTGGGGTTTGATGGGCCAATGCTCTCCTTCCACACTGTCGTGATTCTATTCTATGATTGAGGATAAAGGCTACACAGCAGGGTGTCCTTGGAGAAGGAACATGTGGTATGCATCAGTGCTCTCGATGCCTTCAGATAGAGGTGGGCATCTCAGGGGATACAGTGCTTTATCTCCACCATTGCCCCCCTCCCCACAACTCTACCTCGATTTTGTCCCTTCTCATTCTGTCACTTGTAATGGTTTGCTTGGCCAGTAATGGGCTTTGTTTATAAATATTCAATTGGTTACACAAATGGTTTACTGCTGGTGATTATATGTCTAGATTAGAGTGGTGCTGGAAAACCAAAGCAGGTCAGGCATGATCCGAGGAGCCAGAAAATCAATGTCTTGGCAAAAGCCCTTTTCCAGCACCACTCTGATCTAGGCTCTGGTTTCCAGCATCTGCAGTCCTCACTTTTGCACTGCTGGTGATTATATGTTAGCCAAAAGCAAAATGGCGTAATGATGATTTTGATGGTGGAAAGGTTGCTGTGATAACATTTCTGGGTCGGAGAAATGGGGAAAAAGAACGCTTCACAGCTCATTGAACGAGAACTGAAAAGCTGTTAAATCAAACCTCAGACAGGGAGGCAATATTTCCCTGAGGTTTGAGTAACTGGAAAGTGATGGTGTCCGGGAATAGACAGGATTTTGTTTTACAGGAGGTTGAAAGCTTTAAAACTGTTATATTCAGACAGTTCAATTAATTTTCTTTAATTTTATTTGCTGTGCAAAAAACTTTTACAACATTTTAAAGCCAAAATGTACAAACCTTGTGTTAAAGATAAATGTTACATAAAATCCATCAAACCATCCCTCACTGAAAACTGTTGTGCAAGTGCAATCTCCTGGAGAATCCCTGCCCTGCCTACTCCTTCCGACCCGGGCTCCATGACTATATACATACCTGGGAGATAGCAGCAGGAGGAGGCCATTCAGCCTTTCAATCCTGCTCCACCATTCAATGGGAAACAGCTGACCATCCAGCTCAGTCTCCTGTCCCTGCTGTGTTCCAATCCCCTTTTATGACTTTACCTCGAAGAACTATATCGAAGTCCTCCTTTGGCTTCACTGCCTTTTGTTCCAGTGATGTTGATGTTGCTGTGTTACTGTGTAGGTGTAGGCAGGGGTAATGTGATGGTGCTGCCTACTGGAGGATGTACTCAGCATCCCTCATCATCCTGCAGTAACATCAACCGGGTTTCAGCAACTAGAGATAGATACCATTTCCAGGATATGGGCATCACTGGCTCAGCCAGCATTTATTCCTCATCTCTAGTTACCCTTGAGAACACGGTGGTGAGCTGCTGTCTTGAACCACTCGCAGTCCATTTGGTGCAGATAGACCGACAATGCTGGGAGGGAGAGTGTTGCAGGATTTTGGCCCAGTGATTCTCTATCTTTGGCTCTTCAAATATTGTTAAACTTAATCACCAGTCTGCAAATCTTCACCATCTCACACCCTGTATAAAGGAATATGTCCAGATTAGAAATTCAGAACAGATAATTCTAATTTCTCTGGAATATTTTTCCCCTTTGTTTCCCCAAAGCTGCAACCGTCCAGCCCACTTACTCTCTCCCATCATTCTGACTCTGCTGTCCCCTAATGTACACCCTCCCCATTCTCATGGAGTAACTGATAAACAGATCCATGCTACCACTTTCCGTCCCTGGTTAGACTCTGCACCCTTTCTGGGTTCACTTCCTTTCCCTTCAGTTGCTGCAAGTGAATAATGTAACAGCAGAATGAAACAAAAGGGAACAGACAGGGAGGTGGCAGATCCTGGACAGAAGAGGAACCTTCAGGCTGGGAGAATGGGTCAGATCCTTCTTTGTTTCTCAGAGGTCGATTCCCAGCATTACAACAAGTTGGGAATGGAACTTGGTTCCACGTGAGTGTGATGGCACTTTGACCCCCCCCCCCCCCAACTGATCAATACTATAAGCAGATGTGCCCCTTCTCCACCCAATCACAGTGTGAATGCTTTCTGCTGGTTACCCAAAACACATGCTCCAAAACCCATTCACATTCTGTACATGTACAGTAACAGGTTTCCCTGCACACATGTGATCCCTGCCTCAGGGATTGTGGGAGTTATAGTCCCCATGAAGCCTCTGGAGACCTGTTTCTGGAAAGTGAATGAAAAGTGTGGGGTGGAGGGTGTTGTGTATCCGATCCCCATTCAGACACACAGGACATGTGGGTTGTCACTGCGTTTTACTGAGACATCCGCTTAGAAAACTCGATTTCTGATGTAAGGAATATACATTCAGCCAATTGTGGGGTGGGGAGGTTAATAAGTGGCAGCAAATTTTAAGAGAGGTGGCTCAGTGGCTAGCACTGCTGCCTCACAGCGTCAGAGACCCGGGTTTGATTCCAGCCTTAGGCGACTGTGTGGAGTTTACACATTCTCCCTATGTCTGCGTGGGTTCCCGCTGGGTGTTCCGGTTTCTTTCCACAGTCCAAAGATGCACAAGTTGGATGGATTGGCCATGCTAAATTGCCTACAGGGTCCACGATGTGCCAGTTAGACAATTAACAACAGGAAATGCAGGGTTACAGGGAATGGATGGGTCCGAATGGGATGCTCACCATAGGGTTGGCGTGGACTCGATCGATGAATACCCTGTTTCTGCACTATAGGGACTCTATTCTATTCTCATGAGGAAGAATGTACCTATCTCAATGTGTTCTGAATTTGTGGAATTCCCTATTCAAAATGCAGTGGATGCCAGGGCAATGAGCAACCTTAATGAAAAGATACAGATGTTTAATTTGCAATGAGTTGAAGGGTGAGAGAGAGCAGGCGGGAAAATCCAGCTGAGAGCAAGGTGAGCTCAATCATCAGCGCATTAAATGGTGGAGATGGTTCGAAGGGCTGCATTGACTCTCCTGTGCGCAGTGCTTATCTTCTTACGGTAATAATTGGAAAGCTGAATCCAAAAATCACCACCTTCAGAAAATGCAGGATACTCAGATGGATTAGCATTCCAAACTTAGATAGTGAGGAAGCGAGTAGGAGATAATGATTTTGCAATTTTACACTGAGGGGACACAGTGATTTATGGTTTTCGACTGTGTAGGACATTCACACTGTCCAGAATACTCTGTTGGGAATATCTATCCTGTACTTTACTACAAAGCCAAGGTCTCTGACAATGAAACCCAAAACACCGCCTCCCCACGTAATCTGATAAAAGACTTGAGAAGTCTGGTTGAATTTAGAACACAGATGGAAAACGGGAAGATTAAATCCAATCCCAAGATCCTGTGCTTAAACAAAGGAGACGACAATAGGATGAGGCAGGAGTTGGCTAATATAGACTGGAAGCAAAGACTTTAGGGTGGGACAGTTGACAGACAGTGGAGGAATATCAAAGAATTTTTCAAACTGCTCAGCAAAAACATATATCAGTGAAAAGGAAGGACTGTAGGAAAAGGAGTAATCTGCCGTGGGTGGGTAAGGAAATAATGGAGTCTGTCAAATTGAAATAGAAAGCATACAAATTGGTAAAAACCAAGGAGAAACCAGGAGATTAGAAAAACTTCAAAGATCAACAGAAAGCTTGATGGGATTCGGGATAAAATGTAATGAGTAGCTATCTGCAGGGACAGAATAGCAGTTTACACTATTGGAGGGGAACCTATTGTTTGGAGAACATATGGCCTCTGTAATTGTTGAAGCACTTAACTGTTACCATAGAGATAATCCTGATCACGTTAAAACTCACAGCACACCCCAAAAACTTGTATGTCCAAATAAACCTGTTGGACTATAACCTGGTGATGTGTGGTTTTTAACTTTGTTGATCCCACCTCAACCCCGGCTCCTCCACATCAGAATCCTGATAGACAGCCCCACTGAAACTGAAGCGCCTGTCAGGCACTTGAGGGAGCCAAAGGGGCGTGGGGGGAGGGGTGCGTGGTTTAACCACAAAGTGCTGAACAGAACTAGACTTTTTAACTGCTGTTGCCATTGAGATAATCCTGAGAGATAGTCTCTATTCAAAGTCACAAACCACAAAGGTAGAAGAATGGGAGCCGTACACCGGACAGGCGGGGAGTTACCTGATGCTGCCTGGAGGCATTTTGCACGTAAAATATCCAGGTAACTACCATGTCTCATCAATAAAGACTCAAAGAAGACCTCTCAGAGTTCTGTGCCTATTTATTCCTACTCAGCAGGGTTCAGGAATATGAGGACACAGCAGTCAGAATTCACAGTGGAGGATATGAAGAACATGCCAGGAATTGATAAGGAGACTGAGGAAGGTGAGGACCTATAAATAACCGTTATCATGAAAGAGTTAGAGCTGGGCAACCTAATGGAGCTAAAGGTAGACAAGTCTCTTTGCTCTGATGGAATACATCCCAAGATACCAACAGAGTTAGGGGGAGAAATAGCAAATGCACTTAAGTCATAGAATCCTACAGCAGAGACAGGCACTTTGGCCCAAACTGGCCCATGCCAATCAGAATGTCCATCCACGCTAACCCTATTTCCATGCACTTGGCTCATCTGCTTCTGAAACGTTCCTATCCATGTATTTGTCCAAATGCCCTTTAGATGTTGTTAACAGACCCGCCTCAACCACTTCCACTGGAAGTTCATTCCATATACATACCACCCTCTGTGTAGAACAGTTGCCTCTCAGGGTTCCCTTTTAGTCTTTCTCCTCTAACCTTAAACTGATACCCTCCAGTCCTTATTCCCTGGGAAAAAGGCTGAGTGCATTCACCTTACCCATGCCTCTCATGATCTTATACACTTCTTTAATATATTCCCCCTCGGTTTCCTCTGCTATAAACAAAAAAGTCCTCGCTTGTCTAACCTCTCCCTGTAACTCAGACCCCTGAGATCTGGCATCATCCTTGTAAATTTCTTCTGCACCTTTCCAGTTTCATAACTGAAACCTACACTGCACTCATCACATTTCCAGTGTTTCCCCACGGCGCTGGAACCGACGTGACAACACCAATGGATTACAATCCATGATCGATAATTCACTCCGTTACAACAATTCCATTTTCACAGCTTTTTCCATGATGCAAGAATCCTTTTGTCTTTCTGGTTTCATGGTAAATTGTCCTCATACAAAACCAATCTGGGGCTTAACTGTTCCTGGGAAATGTGCCATGATGTTTTAGACTTTCAAAAACCAAATGAAATCTCTCTCCACAGTCCCCACGCTAACATGGACTTCGCTGTCTCAGTACTTTTTCCAGTCACGCTGACATTTGAGATATTCGTCCACAGGCAGAATGCACATCTTTCGTTCCAGATGAAAAGGCCAATGATATCCAGATCGGCACGGATCAAGTAACTATCAAAACTGAACATGAAATTCAATGTGAATTTCTCAACTACAAATTCCCCCTTTCAGTACTCTACAACAGAGAAAACAAAGTGCTGGAGCTACTCAGCAGGTCTGGCAGCATCTGAAATGGTGACAGATGCAGGAAACATTGCAGCCTGGAAGAAGTGTTTAGATGATTACACCAGGCACGTGCGCTTGATGACCAATATGGAGAAGATGGGGGCATTGTGTTCAACAGTTTTATACCAGAGACACTGACTCCATTTTATTCCGTGTTTCTCTGAGATTCCCTCTTTTCAGAAGCAGGCAGGAGTGGGAAGCAGTGGAGAATGTAAATGATGTGTGACCTTCCTAGTGAGAGGATTCGAGTACCGGAGCAGGGATCCCTTTCTGGAAGGGCCTTGGCGAGACCACACCTGGAGTACTGCGTGTACCTTTGTTCCCCTTTCCCAAGGAAGACTCTCCTGGTTACTGAGAGAGAGTAAAGGAGGGGCACCAGCCTGGGTCCTGGGATGTGTAGATAATTAAGGGCTGCAGATGCTGGAAGTCAGAGTTTATACAATGTTGATCTGGGGAAGTGCAGCAGGTCAGGCAGCATCAGAGGGGCAGGAAAGTTGATGTTTTGGGTCAGGACAGTTTGTCAGTCCGAATGAATAGTCCTGACCCGAAACATCAATTTTCCTGCCCCATCGTATCCATGCTGGTCATCAAACGCCTATTTATTCTAGTCCCACGTTCTGGCACTCCATGTAACATCTTGGTGTGATCATCTAAACACTTCTTCCAGGCTGCAATGTTTCCTGCATCTGTCACCATTTCAGATGCTGACAGACTTGCTGAGGATGTCCAGCAATTTATGTTCTTATTGCAGATTTCCACCATTTTGCTGAAGCACATAGACATGTATACAGCTCCATATTTTGTTGACTCACATTTCTGAGATGGCAGGACTGATGGCTGAAGAGGGACTCAATCCTTGTTTAATCCTCCTTTTCTTTGGCTTTCTGAGCTGCTGACTACATCACTAATATTCTACCTCCCATTCCCTGACCTGAATCTGACCCATCTAAGCCGACACTTTAGTTCCCAACCCCCTGCCAGACTAGTTAAAACCTCACCAATGGAACTGCAAAAGCCCCCATCAGATTTGTCTCAGCTCTGCCCAGGGGTAACCGGTCAGGCTGGTACAGGACCCACCCAGAAACAGTACCAGTGCCTGAAGAATCTAAACCTTTCTCTGGTACACCATTTCCCCAGCCACACATCCAGCTGATCTACCCTCTTATTCCTGCTCTCAGTAGCACATGGCACTGGGAGTAAGTCTGACCTTATTACATTTCAGGATCTACATTTTAATGCATCTCTGCTCTCCCTATATCTAGCTTTCAGGCCCTCATCCCTCTGTTTAGCGATGTCGTTGGTATCTGTGTGTTCCACCACCATGGGCTGTTTAACTTCCAGCTCCAGAAAGTCCTGCAGCCGCTCCATGATATTGCGGATCCTAGCTTTATGGAGGTAACATACCATCCTGGATTCATGTCTGTGGTCACAGCAGTGCCCGCCCTAACCCTGAGCATTGAATCCCCTGTCACTATAGCCGTGTTTCCTCTCTTTCCTCCCGCTCTTTGCAGCGGAGCTCTCTGTGGTGGCATGACCCTGGCTGGTGCTGATTTCCCGAGAAGCCACCCCACCCATTCCCACCCTTACAGAATCCCAAGCGGGATACAGTATCTGTATAAGAAGGGGATGACCACTGGGGACCCCTGCACCCCATTCCTGAGCCTTTTCCTTGATCTGATGGTCACCCATTCCCTTTCTGCCTGTGTAGCCCTCACCTGCAGTGTGACTAACTCACTAAACATGCTGTCCATAACATTCTCAGATTCTCCACAGTGAGTCCACTCACAGCTCCAGGTCTGAAAAGCAGTTTCCCAGTAACTGCAGATGAACACACTTGCAGCACACATAGCCGTCAGGCACACTGGAAGCGTCCCTTATTTCCCACACTGTACAAGAGGACCACACCACGGGTCTGAGGTGCCATATCACAACATCTCTCTACATTTATCTCGTTACTCCCATTAAGAAAATTTAAATGAGTGCGCAACCTTCCTTCACTTCAAACATGTACATTATAATTAAAAAAAACTTTACTTCAGCAGATATATCATACTTTAAAAACTTAAATACTCCGCAGGTATCACTGAGAAATTGGCTGTTCCCATTGGGACCACGTGAATTACTGAATGGCCTGAACTAAACTTGAGTTTCAGCTTCACCTTCTCCCAGTCTCACCTCACTCTGTTTACACCCAACTCCAAAACACTCTCATTGAGCCAAGCAGCACTCTCAGTGCAGCCTTGTCATTTTCAATGTCTGCTCACACCTACACTGCCCTCGGCCTCCTGTACTGTTCTAATGCATCTCAATGGGAGCTC
This sequence comes from Chiloscyllium plagiosum, assembly GCF_037043375.1. NCBI lineage: Eukaryota > Metazoa > Chordata > Chondrichthyes > Orectolobiformes > Hemiscylliidae > Chiloscyllium > Chiloscyllium plagiosum. The sequence goes on from NW_028270189.1 coordinate 34,060,372, forward strand.
AGGAACAGCATCTCATCTTTCAGTTCAGCCCTTTGCAACCCCAGAGTCAACATGGACTTCAGCAGTTTCTGGATGAACAGACAGTTGTCAGAATCTGGAATGTTCCACCTGAAATGGTGCTGGAATTTGAGTCCACAAGGAAATTCAATGAGAAGCTTGCAGGAAATTGGAAGTAGAGGGTTTACAGGTTAACATCATGAAATGGGTGACTGGGACTAAATCTGGCATTTGGATAAATCTGTGCTCTCTCTCAGGCCAATACCTCCTTCCACAGCTGCAGGGCCAAGAATTGAACACATACCCAAAGGGTGATCTGACCATGAACTTGAACATCTTTCTGCTTTTTGCTTGACAAAACTATTGGTGATATTTTCTCAGACTGAACAAACCTTTCTCGTTCCACAGTTAAATGCCAATGATATTCAGATCGTGATTATTCCGTGGACAGTAGAAACTTGTTTTTGAGATCCCAGTCTCAATTATTCTCAATTAATATCCTATAAAATGAATTCGCAAAACAAAGCTCACAGTCAGTGCAAGATGAATAGTGAAGGCGAACACTTCTCTTGGTATGTGTTTGATGTGTAAACACTCCTCTTGAAATCACCCCACCCCCCCAAAAAAGAGGACATGTGCATGCGCCTTGCTGTACCTTACCCCAAATAAAGATGGCGGCCATAACCCAGGACCTCTCACTGCCTGAGGCCCACAGCTGTTTTCCTCTTTGCTGCAAATGTGGGACCAAGATTTTCTAATTCAGATTAACAACCTGCACAGAGTATGACTAAACCCTCCCAGTCTACACTGATACATCTCATCCGGTTTCTGCTGCCACTCTCCCCTTTCCACCTCCTGCAAACACCAAGGGTCATCACGGGTTCTGTGACCCTTCATCAGAACCGAAAACAGCTGGGAAAAGTAGAATCCCTATAGCGTGGAAACAGGCTCTTCGGCCCAACAATTACACATCCACCCTCCGAAGTTCATTTCACCCAGACCCATTCCCCTCCCTATTACTCTCCATTTCCCCGGACTAATGCACATCCACGAACACTACGGGAAATTTAGCTGGGCCAATTCACTGAACCTGCACATCTTTGGACTACAGGAGATAGGGGTAAAGAGTAAATAATAGGTGGGGACAGAGTGCAAAGAGAGACAGGAACATTTGTAAAGACAAAGGAGTGAATAACGATCTGGTGGGACGGTGGAAAGCTGTTAGTGGAGGAGACAGGAACCTGGTAGCATCTGAGTGGCAGTGGTGGAAATGGTGACTGATGAGTTACATTGTGGCTGCAAAAAGGCCACACTTTAACGCAAGCTGGAAGAACAACACCTCACCTCCCAGTCGGGGACCCTGCAATCCTCTGGCTTCAACATCAAATTCAATAATTTTAGGTCTGAACTCTCCCACGTCCTAGTGTCTTTGCCCCCTACCCCACATACCAGGCCTTGTTATTACATAGCCTGCCATTACACACTACCTATGTTTAGCCACTAACAGTCCCCATAAACAGCTATTCACCCCCACCCCCCCCCAGCCAAATCGTTATCCACTCCTTTGTTCAACTGCTCCTATCTCTCTCTTTGGACTCTATCCCCCCAATCATTTACTCCTTAACCACTACCTTCTGCATAAAAACCAACATTTTTTTCCGAGTAGCACCAGCTCCTGAGGATGGGTCACCGAATCCAAAATGCGAACCGATTTCTCTTCACAGATGCTGCCAGATCTGCTGAGCTTTTCCAGTACTTTCAGTTGTTGTGTGTGATTTACAGGCTCCGCAGTTCTTTTGGTTCTAATTTCCCCGGAGTATCTAATTCAGGTCCAGCAGACTGAAACAGTGTTTATCAACCCTCCCAGTCCACACTAACTCCATCTCTCTCCCAGTATCTGCTGTCTCTCCCACTCCTTCACATTCAGTCCCCCCTCACAGTGACACTGCGCCTGCAAAGCTGATGGTCATGTGTTGGCCTGCTGGACCCACCCCTCATTCACTCCCATTGGCTGGAGGATCACGCCAACTCTCCTATTGGTCTGAAGCTGTGTCAATCAGTCAGGCCCCATTGTGACCTGAATGGTGGGATCCTCCCAGGTGCATCAGAGGCTGAGGGGTGACCTCACAGAGGTTTATAAAATCAGGAGGGGCATGGATAGGAAAAATAGACAAGGTCGTTTCCCTGGGGTGGGGGAGTCCAGAATGAGAGGGCATAGGTTTAACATGAGAGGGGAAGAATTTAAAATGGATCAGAGGGGCAATTGTTTTTCCCACTGAGGTTGGTGCGTGTATGGAATCTTCTGTCGGGAAGTGGAGGATGTTGCTACAATTATACAAATTTGGCATCTGGATGGGTATATGAATAGGAAAGGTATAGAGTGATATGTGCCAAGTGTTGGCAAATGGGTCTAGATTAGGTTGGGATATCTGGTTGGCATGGACTGGTTTATCCAAAGGGTTTATTTTCATGCTGTACATCTCTACGGCTCTGCCCTGGGATGAGCTTCATCATTCACAGTGAATTGGGCAGTATCACAGAGCACAGGGGCTGGAGGCTATTCCGCCCATTGGGGCTGTACTCTCTCCCTCTGGAGATAGTGCCAGTCAGTCCCAACTCAACTTCCATTTGGACACAGCCCTCCAAATCCTTCCTTAAAAAAGTTAAATTTCAAATTTGTTTTGACAATAGCTACTGAATCTGCATCCAGCTGTCTTTCAAACTGTTCCAGATGCTCAGAATTTAGTGAGTAAAATAATCTTCACATTTTTAATCTGCATTATTTGCCAGTTACCTGAAAGTAGTTACTAAAAATTGTGACGTTAAAAATTTCTCACTCTGTCTCTCTGTAAATGAAATGCCCTGGAAACAAATCAACTCCTGGTCGAAATCACTGCTTCACCTTCTCAGCTCCAAGGAGAATTGTCTGACCTTCTGCTAACTCTCCATAAAAGAGAAACCTATCTTAATTTTAATTTATTAGTGCCATAGAGATGTACAGCACAGAAACAGACCCTTCAGTCCAACTTGTCCAGGCCAACCAGATATCCTAAATTAATCTCGTCCCATATGCCAGCACTTGGCCCATAACCTTCTAAACCTTTCCCAATCACATATCCAATGAGATGTGTTTTAAATGTTGTAACTATACCAACCTCCACACTTTCTCTGGCAGCTTATTCCATACACGTATCACGTTCAGCTTGAAACTTTGCCCCTAATATCCCTTTTCAATCTTTTCCCTCACGCCTGTGCTTTCTAGTTTTGGACTCACCTAAACAGGAATAAGACCCTGGCTGTTTACCCTATCCATGCCCCTCACGATTTTATCAACCTCTATGGTCACCCCTCAGCATGCGATTCTCCAGTGAAAACAGCCTCAGCCTATTCAGCCTCTCCCTATAGCTCAATCCCTCAACCCTGGAAACATATTTTCTGAATCCTTTCAAGTTTCACAATATCGTTCCGATAGTGGGGAGACCAGGACTGAAAGCTGATTCAGTCACTTCTGGAATTCTATGTCCTGTACAGCCGCAAAATGACGTCACAACTCCTGTACTCAATGCACTGACCGATAAAGGCAAGAATACTAAACACCTTCTTCACTACCCTGCCTATCTATGATTCCACTTTCAAGGAACGATGAACCTGCACTCCAAGATCTCTTAGTTCAGCAACACTGCCCAGGACCTTCCCATTAAGTGTAGAAGTCCGGCCCTGATTTGCTTTTCCAAAATGCAGAACCTCACATTTATCAAAATTAAACTTCATCTGCCACTCCTCAGCCCATTTGATCGGAGTCTCATTGTACTCTGAGGTAACTTTACTGTCCACTGCACGTCAAATTTTGGTGTCTATTGTAAACCTACTAACCATAGCTCCTATATTCACATGGAAATCATTGATATAAATGACAAAAAGCAGTGGACCCAGCACCCAGCCTGACAGCATTTTGCTCACCACAGGCTTCCAGTCCTAAAAGCACCCTTCACCAAGACACTGACTGCTCAGCAAGGTTAGAGCTCATGGAATACAGGGAGAACTAGCCAATTGGGATCCAGAACTCGCTCAAAGGCAGAAGACAGAGGGTGGTGGTGGATGGTTGATTTTCAGACTGGAGGCCTGTGACCAGTGGAGTGCCACAAGGGTCGGTGCTGGATCCACTACTTTTCGTCATTTATATGAATGACTTGGATGTGAACATAGCAGGCATAGTTAGTGAGATGACACCAAAGTTGGAGGTGTAGTGGACAGTGAAAACAATTACCTCAGAGTACAACGGGATCTTGATCAGATGAGTGAATGGGCTGAGGAGTGGCATTTGGGGAAATCAAATCTTAGGACTTATACACTTAATGGTAAGGTCCTGAGGAGTGTTACTGAACAAAGAGACCTTGGAGTGCAGGTTCATAGCTCCTTGAAAGTGGAGCCGCAGGTAGATAGGATAGTGAAGGCGGCATATGGTTAGAACATTAAGTACAGGAGTTGGGAGGTCATGTTGTGGCTGTACAGGGCATTGGTGAGGTCACTATTGGAATATTGCGTACAAACCTGGTCTCCTTCCTATTGGAAGGATGTTGTGAAACTTGAAAGGGTTCAGAAAAGATTTACAAGAAAGTTACCAGGATTGGAGGATTTGAGCTCAGCTGGGGGTTGAATAGATTTTGAATAGACTGGGGCTATTTTCCCTGGAGCGTCCGAAGCTGAGAGGTGAGCTTATAGAGGTATATAAAATCATGAGGGGCATGGATAGGATAAATAGACAAAGTCTCTTCCCTGGGGTGGTGGATCCCAGCACTAGAGGGCATAGGTTTAGGGTGAGAGGGGAAAGACTTTAAAGAGACTTGTAGGGCAACGTTTTCACAGAGGGTGGTATGTGTATGGAATGAGCTGCCAGAGGAAGTGGTGGAGGTTGGACGAATGCAACATTTATAAGGCATCTTGATGGGTATAGAATAGGAAGGATATGAGCCGGGTGCAAGCAGGTGGGACTACATTGCGTTGGGATATCTGGTCAGCATGTACTGGTTGGACCGAAGGGTCTCTGCTTCTGTGTTGTACATCTATGACTCTTTGATCTTCCAGTCAATTTTGTATCCAAATAGCTAGTTCCGCCTGTATTCTATGGTGTTGAACTTGCTAACCAGTCTGTTATGTGGAACCTTGTGTCTTTCTCAAGTCCAAGTTATTGACTTCCATGCACAAAGCTATGCTGACTATCCCTAATCTTTTCTTGCCTTTCCAATGACATGTAAATTCTGTCCCTGAGAATCCCTTCCAACAACTTGCCTGCCACTGACTTCAGGCTCACTGGTCTATAGTTCCCTGGCTTTTCCTTACTATCTTTCTCAAATAATGATTTGGAGATGCCAGTGTTGGACTGGGGTGTACAAAGTTAGAAATCACACAACACCAGGTTATAGTCCAACCGGTTTAATTGGAAGCACACTTCCAATTAAACCTGTTTGACTATAACCTGGTGTGTGATTTTTAACTTTCTCAAATAATGGCACCCATCTTCCAGCACCCTGTCTGTGGCAATCGATGATACAAATATCTCAGCGAGGGGCCCAGCAATCACTTCCCTGGCTTCCCACAAAGTTCTGGGATACACCTGCTCAGATTCCTGGGATTTATCCACCTTTCTGCTTTTTAAGACATCCAGTACCTCCTCCACTGTAATATGAACAATTGCCAAGTTATCACTATTTATTTCTCCAAACTCTCTAGCTTCCATATCATTTTTCAGTAAAAACTGATGTGAAATACTGACAGAATCTCTCCCACCGCCTGCGGTTCCATGGACAGCCTAACTGATTTTTGAGGGTTGCTATTCTCTGCCTGGTTACTCTTTTGTCCATAGTATATTTGTCGAATCTCTTTGGATTCTCCTGAAACCAATTTCCCAAGCTATCTCACGTCCTCTTTTTGCTCTCCTGGTTTCCCGAGAGTTTTCCTCCTCTAGGGAGTCACACAAACACAGCTCTCAATACCTGCCATATCCCTCCTTCATTTTCTTGACCAGAGCCTCAATTTCTCTAGTCATGCAGCATTCTCTACACCTACCAGCCTTGGCCTTAAAAGGAAAATACTGTGTCTGTACTCACATTATCACAGGCCTATGGAGGCATTGGCAGATGTGGACATCAAAACAATCAATCATTCTCAGTAAAGAGGTACTGTTGAAAAAGCTAAGAGCCCAAAGGTAGATGGGTCTCCTGGCCCTGATAGAATGCATCCCAGAGATGGCGGGGGAAAATAGCAAATGCTCATGTGATTATTCACTAAAATTTGATTGACTCTGGGACAGTTCCGACAGATTGGCAAGCTGCAAACGTGATGCCACTTATTCTAAAAAAATGCATAGGGTGCTGGTGAGGCCACACCTGGAGTACTGTGTACAGGTTTGGTCTCCTTACTTCTGCAAGGATGTACTGGCACTGGAGGGAGTGCAGATGAGGGTCACTAGTTTGGGCCTGGAGTTGAGAGGGTTGGTGTATGTGGAGAGATTTAGGACTGAGTTCAGGAGGAACTTCTGCAGCTAAAGGGTTGTGAATCTGTGGAATTTGCTGCTGAGTAAAGCAGCTGAGGCTTTCATCTTGAATGTGTTTAAGGCAAAAGGTAGATTTCTGAACAGGAAAGCAATTAAGGGTTACAAGTAAGAGCAGGAAAGTGGAGCTGAGGCCATGAAAAGATCAGCCCTGGTCTTACTGAATGGCAGAGCAGGCTTGAGGGGCCAGATTGCTTACTCCTGCTCCTCTTCCTTATGTTCTTATGTTCCCCCTTTCCAGCCATCCCTTTCCCTGGAAATAACTTCCCGCAAACAAATTTTGCAAGTTCTTACCTTGTGCCATCGAAATTGTCCAATTTAGAAGGCTATCTATTAGATCTGGTCTATTATTTTCTGTAACTATTTTAAAGCTAGTAGAATTATCAGAGAATCCAGACAGCGTGGAAGCGGGCCATTCAGCCCATCACATCCACACTGAACAACAGAGCCTTCTACCCTACCCCTATAACGTTGCAATTCCAATGAGCAATCCACCTGGCCAGCACATCCCTGAACACTATGGGCAATTCAGCCTGGATAACCCACCCATCCTACACATCTTTGGACTGTGGGAGGAAACCAGAGCAACCAGACGAAACCCAAGCAGACAACCACAACAAGGTGATCATCCCTTTCTTATTTCCCAGTCCATCCAAATAACTTCACTGGAAATACTCCCAATAATATCCTCCCTGAGCACAACCATAAAGGTATCCCTAATCCAAAATGCCATTCTGCCTCCTCTCGTCCCTCTTTCTATCCTTCCCATTGCATCTATACCCATCCATCACTGAGCCACGTTTCTGTAATATTCATGATATCCCAGTCCAATGTTCAAAACCAAATCCTCAGCTCATCTGCCTTCCCTGTCGGGCCTCTTGCACTGAAATAAATGCAGTGAAACTGCTCGGTCCTTCCTCGTTCTGTGCCTTGCCCTTGCCTGCCTTGACTGTCTAACTTGGAGGAGAAAGTGAGGTCTGCAGACGCTGGAGATCAAAGCTGAAACTTTATTGCTGGAACAGCACAGCAGGTCAGGCAGCATCTAGGGAACAGAAGATTCGACGTTTCGGGCACATGCCCTTCTTCAGGAATGACTGTCTAACTTCTCAACTGTACCAGCCTCAGACATACCTCTTCTCTCACTATCTCTTTAGGTTTACCCCCCACTCCCTCACTGGTTTAATGCCTCCTGAGTAGCACTAGCAAATCTCCCTGCCTGGATATTAGACACCTTCCAATTCAGGTACAATCCATCCTTCTTATGCAGGTCAATTCTACCCCAGCAGAGATTCCAATGATCCAAACATGGCAATCCTTCTCCCTGCACCAGATCCTTAGCCACACATTCATCTGCTCTATCCTGCTGTTCCTACTCTCACTAGCATGCGGCACAAAGAGTAATCCAGATATTACTACCCACGAAGACCTACTTTCTAATCCTCCAGGATAATTTGCTATATTCTCTCGTCAGGACCTCATCCTTTCCTCTTCCGATGTCATTGGTACTAATGTACAATGAGCTCCCACTGATCATACTCCCTTTTGAGAATACTCTGCTCCCTCTCCGAGACATCCTTGTCCCTGGCACCAGGGAGGTACCACCCATTCTGATGTCTCACTGTCAGCTGCAGAAACGGCAGTCTGTGCCCTATACCAGAGAATCTCCTATCACCATCGATTACCAGGCACCTCATATACCTCACATTACATTGGAGCCAGTCTCTGTACCCCAGTACCTTGCTTGTCAGTGCGATATGCCCCTGAGAGGGTGACCTCCGACGCTTTCCGAAACAGTGTACTTGTTTGAGATCAATCAGCCGGGCCCCATTGTGAGGTAAGTGGTGGGATCCTCTCTCTCTCTCTGCCCAGTGATGAACTTCATCATTCACAGTGAATGGGGCAGTATCACAGAGCACAGGGGCTGGGGGCTATTCAGCCCATTGGGACTGTACTCTCTCCCTCTGGAGATGCTGCAAATCTGTCCCAACTCCCCTCTCACTTGCCCAAAGCCCACTAAGTCCTTCCTTAAAAAGTAAAATTATAAATCTGTTTGAGAACATCTGCTGAATCTGTGTCCAGCTGCCGTTCAGCCTATTCCAGGTGCGCAGAACTTACTGAGTGAAATAATGTTCCCATTTTCACTCTGCATTATTTGCCAGTTACCTGAAAGTAGTTACGAAAAATTGTGATCGTGCTAACAATTCCTCTCTCTCTGCAAATTAATTGTTTGGAAACAAATCTGCACCTGGTCCAAATCACCGCTTAACTTAATTATCTGTGCTTCTGCTAGCTCTCCACAAAAGAGGAACACATCTTAATTTATTAGTGTCATAGAGATGGACAGCACAGAAACAGACCTTCGGTCCAATTCGTTCATGCCAACTCGGGATCCTAAACTACTGGAGTCCCATTTGCCAGCTATTGGGCCCTATCCCTCAAAACCCATCCCATTCATGGATGCCTTTCAAATGTTGTAATTGTATCAGTCTCCACTACTTCATCTGGCAGCTCATTCCACACACACACCACACTCAGCTTGAAAACGTTGCCCCTTAGATCCCTTTTAAATCTTTGCCCTCTCAACTTAAGCCCATGTGCTCTTGTTTTGGACCCACCTCACCTGGGGGGGGGGGGGGGGAAGACCCTGGCTGTTCACCGTATCCATGCCCCTCATGATTTATAAATCTCCATAAAGTCACCTCTGTCTTTGACTCTCCAGGGAAATTACCCCCAGCCTCTCCCTGTAGCCCAAATCCTCCAACCCTGGCAAAGTCTTTGTCAATCTTGTCTGAATTCTTTCAAGATTCAGAACATCCTTCCCAGAACAGGGGATTTTGAACTTAAAACAGAATTCCTGAAATGGCTTAATCAATGTCCTGTCCAGCCACAATATGATGTCCCAGCTTCTGTATTCAATGCATCGACCAATAAATATAAGCATACCAAACACCACCTTCACTAGTCTGCCTATCTGCGACTCTACTTTCAACGAACAATGAATCTGAACTCCATGGTCTGTTTGTTCAGCAACACTGCGAAGGACTTTACCATTAAGTGTAGAAGTCCTGCCCTGATTTGCCTTTCCAAAATACAATAGCTCAAATTTATCTAAATTGAACTCAGTCTGCCATTTTTCGTTCCAATGGCCCATCTGAACAAGATCCTGTTGTATTCTGAACTAACTTTCTACACTGCCCACTACACCACCAATTTTAGTGCCTTCTGACCATATCTCATATATTCACATCCAAGTCATTTATTGAAGGCCCCAATATCCATTGCTGCAGCACACTGCTGCTCACAGGCCTCCAGTCCACAAAACAACCCTACATCACCACTCTCTGTCTCCTACCTTCAAGCCAGTTTTGTATCTAAATAGCTCATTCTCCCAGCATTCCATGTTATCTAACCCTGCTAACCAGTCTGCTTTGTGGAACCTTGTTCAATTCCCATGGAGACAACGTTCACAGGCTGCCATCAATCATCTTTGTCACTTCTTCAAGAAAAAAAACACACTCAAGTTAGTGAGACACGATTTTGCACAAACAAAGCCACTTTAACTCTCCCTAATCATTTCCGAATACACGTTTATCCTGTCCTTTAGAATCCCTTCCAACAACTTGCCTGCCACTGACTTCAGGCTCACTGTTCTCTTGTTCCATGGCCTCTCCTTCCCACCTTTTTAAAAATAATGGCACCTCGCTCGTCGCTATCAATGATACAAATATCTCAGGAGAGGCCCAACAATCTTAATGGAGGACAGAGGGGGTTAGGGAGGATATTCTAGAGGTTTGTGTCCTTGGCAGCTCCAATCGTGGAGTGATGTAGGTGGGGAATAGCTGTCAACGGAGACAATTAGTGGTTAATCGTGGGTAGTGTGTAATGGCAGGCAATGTGATAACAATGTGTGAGAGTTAAGGGTTGGAGGGGTGGAGCTCAAGGGCAGTGGTGTCGGAAGTGGAGGAGATACACTGGAGGGCATTGGGGTTGACCACATGAGAGGGGAAATTACAGTCCTTGAAATATGGTCCATTTGGTATGTTCTGGAGTGTTCTGCCAGCTTGCAACAAGCTTCACTGGATCACTGCACCTAAGCATGAGACAGATGTTGGCCAGGGAACACGCTCGCGTGTTAAAGTGGCAGGCAACCAGGAGCTCAGGGTCTTTTTTGGCCTGAGAGGGAGCATAGATTGATCCAAATTGCACTTCATTTCTTTGTAGGAACTGTAAGATTTAGTCCCAATCACCCAATTCATAATGTTAACCTGTAAACTCCTTATGGACTCGAATCCTAGCACCTTTTCAGGTGGAATGTTCCAGATTCTGATAACTCTGTTCATTGAGAAAAATGATCCCTTTTATATCTTTTCCCTCTCATCTTAAGCCTGTGTCCTCTAGTTCTGAACCCACAGAACCCGGGAAAAAGTCCCTGACTGCTCACCTTATCCAGGTCCATCATGATTTTATAAACATTTAGAAGGTCACCTCTCAGTCTCTAACTCTCCAGGGAAAATAGTCCCAGCCTATTCAGCATTTCCCAATAGCTCAACCCGTCCAACCCTGGCAAAGTCCTTGCAAACCTTTCCTGAAACCTTTGAAGTTTCACAACATCATTCCGAAAACAGGGAGATTGGAACTGAAAACAGAATCCCAGAAGAGCATTCATCAATGTCCTGTACAACCACAATATGACGTTACAACAGCTGCATTCAATGCATTGACCAATAACGGGGAGTGTACCAAACACTGCATTCACTACCCCGCCTACCTGTGACTCTACTTTCAAGGAACTATGAACCTGCACTCCAACGTCTCTTTGTTCAGCAACACTCCCCAGGACTTTACCATTAAGTGTACAGGTCCTGCCCTGATTTGCCTTTCCGAAATCCAACAGCTCACATTTGTCTAAATTGAACTCCATCTGCCATTCCTTGCGCCATTGGCCCATCTGATCAAGATCCTGTTGCATTCTAAACTAACCTTCTTCACTGTCCACTACACCTCCAATTTTTGTGCCTTCTGTAAACCTACTGACCATACCTTACACATTCACATCCAAGTCAATTATTTAAGGACCCAATATCGATCCTTGTAGCACACTGCTGACCACAGGCCTCCAGTCCGCAAAGCAACCGTCCATCACCACCCTCTGTCTCCTACCTTCAAGCCAGTTTTGTATCCAAATGGCTTGCTCTCCCTGCATTCCATGTTACCTAACCCTGCTAACCAGTCTGCTTTGTGGAACCTTGTTGAATGTCCACATAAACAACATTCACCGCCTGGCTTCATCAATTTTCTTTGTCACTTCAAAACACTCAGTCAAGTTAGTGAGACACAATTGTGCACGTACAAAGCCACATCGACACTCCCTAATCATTCCTTACCTTTCCAAATAGATGGATATCCTGTCCCTCAGAATCCCTTCCAACAACTTGCCTGCCACTGACTTCAGGCTCACTGTTCTCTTGTTCCATGGCCTCTCCTTACCACCTTTTTAAAATAAGGGCACCTCACCTGTCGCTATCAACGATACAAATATCTCAGGAGAGGCCCAACAATCACTTCTAGATTTCCAGAAAGTTCTGGGATACACCTGATCAGGTTCCAGGGCTTTATCAACCTTGATGTGATTTAAGACATCCAGTACCACCTCCTCTGTAACATGGACACTTTTCAAGTTATCTCTGTTTATTTCTCCAAACTCCTGAGCTTCCATATCCTTCTCCAGTAAAAAATGGCAAGAAATAGTTGCATATCTTTCCCACTCCCTGTGGTTCCATAGACAGCCTTGTTGATCTTTAAGGGGGCCTATTCTCTGGTCGAGTTAATCTTTTGTCTGTGATATATTTGTTTAATCTCTTTGGATTTTACTTAAACCAGTGCCTGAAGCTATTTCATGTCTTCTTTTTGCTCTCCTGATTTCCTTCAAGTATGAAAGCGTGATCCTGTACTCCCAATTCCTCTGCCTCTGCGATATCTGCTCCCAGGAGGAGCAATTCCACCCCAGGACATCCCAGAAAGGCCTCCTACTTCAAGGACCACAATTTCCCTCTCACTTGATCAACAATGCCCTCCAATGCATACCCTCCACTTCCCACACCTCCACCTTTATCCCACCACTTCAACCACAATAAGATTATAACCTTGCAGTCTTCACCTTCCACTCCACTAATCTCCAGATACAGTGCATTAACCTCTGTTATTTCTGCTACCTAAAGTCGGATCCCACCACCACAGACATATTTCCCTCTCCATCCCTATCTGCGTTACATGGAGACCATTCCCTCGACAACCCTCTTGTTAGGCCCACCCCCTCCCACCAACCCATGCTCCACACTCTCGACCCTCCCTTGCCGCCACGGGAGATGTAAAACATGCGGCCACACCTCCCTCTGACCTCTGTCCAAGACACGAAAAGGATCTTTTCACATCAGGCAGAGATTTCTCCGCACATCCCAAAACCTCATCTACTGCATCTGGACACTATGGGAAATTTAACGTGGTTCATCCAACTAACCTACACATCTTTGGACTGTGGGAGCAAACTGGAACACCCGAAGGAAACCCTCACAGACACTGGGGAGAACGTGCCAACTCCAACACAGAGTCGCCAGAGACTGGAATCAAACCCAGGTCTCTGGTGCTGAGGAAGCAGCGCTAACCACTAAGCCACAATACTGTGGGATCTTTGGTGCTGATGTGCTGCCCCACTGATACCTCGGTCACTCACCCTGCCTCATTTCCTAAGAGGCAGCGATGACAGAGTGAAATTATCGCTAGACAATTAATCCAGAGACCCAGATAACGTTCTGGGGACCTGGGTTTGAATCCTATCACAGCAGATTTTGGAACGTGAATTCAATAAATATCTGGAAAAATTAATTTTGTGACGACAATGAATCCATTGTCAATTGTTGGGAAATCCCATCTGGTTCACTCATGACCTGTAGGGAAGGAAAATGCCATCCTTACCTGTTCTGGTCTGCATGTGACTCCAGATCTATAGCAACGTGGTTGATTCTTAACTGCCCCCCGGTTAAACAAAGCAATAAATGCTGGCCAAGCCAGTGACAGCCTCATCCTGTGAATGAATAAAGAAAACAGGTCAGGTTTTGTTCCTTCTCTAGTAGGTACATCCTACAAACTGAATCTGAAATGTTCTCGTACACACTGAACAAATACCTTTCCATCCAAACCCTTAACACTACAGCACTCCAAGACTATGTTGGTAAAGTTAAAACCCCTTAAAATTGCATCCATATTATTCTTACAGATAACTGAGGTCTCCTGGTAAAATTGTGTCTCAATTCCCCGCTGACTATTGGGAGAGAGTCTATAATACAATCCCAGTAAGACGGTTATCCCTTTCTTATTTCTCAGTACCACCCAAGTAACTTGCCTGGATGTACTCCCAGGAATATCCTCCCGAAGCCCAGCTGTAATGTTATCCCTAATCAAAGACGCCACTCCCCCTGTACAGTTGCCCCCTTTCTATCGCATCTACACCCTGGAATATTAAGCTGCTAGTCCTATCCATCCCTGAGTGATGCCTCTGTAATTGCTATAATATCCCAGTGCCATGTTCAAAACCATTCCCTGAGCCCATCTGCCTGACCTGTCAGGCATCTTGCACTGAAATAAATGCAGTGTAACTGGTCTGTCCCACTTTATTCTGTGGCTTGCTCTTGCCTGCCTTGACAGTCTAATCTGAACTGTACCAGCCTCGGACATCCCTCTTTTCTCACTATCTCTTTAGGTTTACCCCAACTCCCTCACTGGTTTAATGCCTCCCGAGTGGAACTAGCAAATCTCCCTGCTCATCAGGACCCCATGCTTTCCCCTTCCTATGCCATTGGTACCAATGTACAATGTCCTCCCACTGGCTATTCTCCCCTTTGAGAATATTCTGCTCCCTCTGTGAGACATCCTTGACCCTAGCATCAGGGAGGCACCACCCCATTCTGATGTCTCACTGTCAGCTGCAGAAATGGCAGACTGTGCCCCTGACTAGAGTGTCCCCTAACACCATCGTTTGCGTGGAACTGGGTATACCTTACATTATGTTAGAGCCAGTCTCAGTTGCAGTGCAGTAACTTGGCAGTCAGTGCTATATTCCCCTGAAAGTCTATTACCCCCTACATTTTCCAAAACAGTACACTTGTTTGAGCTGGGGATAACCACTGGATATTCCTGCAGTACTTGCCTACAGCTGTGAAATGTCACTGTTTGTTTCTCTTTTCTCCAAGCTGCATTTCCGAGCGGTTTATACCTGCACAACCAGTCAGCTGGGAGAGGTCACTGCTCGGTTTTATTCACTGGAGGTTGCCTTTGCTGCCCAGACCAGTATTTATTGGCCACCTTTATGTGTCTTGGAGAAAGTGGTGGTGAACGGCCGCCCTGAAATGCTGCAGTCCATGTACACCACAGTGATGTTTGGACAACAATCCCCCACTAGACCCACATCCCTCCCTGTCTCTGTAATCCCTCTCCAGCTTCAGAAATTGCATGTGTGTAATTTTACCTCAAATTGTACACTGAGAATGATGGAGCTTTTTTAAAAATAATACATTGCTAAAAAGGGAGGCAATGGCCAGATGATATTCTTGCTAGACGAGTAAAATGAGCAATCTTCCGAGGATTACGGTTAGATGGTAGCACCATGGCTGATGGTGGCATCTGATATCAATAAAATCTCGAATGAAAAGGCTCATGATGACCATGAAACTACTGTCGACTGTTAGGAAAAAACCCATCTGGTTCACTAATGCCCTTTAGGGAAGGAAACGGTCTTCCTCACCCGGTCTGGCCAACATGTGACTCCAGACCCACAGCAATGTGGTTAACTCCCAACTGCCCTCAGGGTAAACATCCACATCTGAGTGAATAAACAAAAAGAGATTTATATTTAAATCGCAGAGGAAAGATTTTTTAAAAACAAAATGGTGTTTTCAAACTTTAAAAAAATCACCTTGGTCAGATGGCACTATAGACGCTGCAATAATCAGGGAGAATATAAGGAACAAATATACAGAGAGATCTCCGATATACAGTCACAACAATAAGGTTATAGTAGTAGGTGATTACGATAGTGTGAAAGGTTTGGTTGGTAAAGAATGTGTTAAATGAGTTCAAGAAATGTTCTTTATCAATATTTAAATGTTCCTATCAGGAAGCAAGCAACACCTGACCTTTTCTTGTCTGATCAGACAGGGCAAGTGACTGAAGTGATAGGACGGGAACAGTTTGGGTGAGAGGAAATTGTGGGCACCATGGAGAAATAGTTGTGTAATCGATAACTACAGGTGAGCTGCCTGATGACTGGAGAGTGGCTAATGTTGTACCTTTGTTAATGAAGGGGTGTAAGGAGCAGCCCAGGAACTGTAGACCTCAGTGGTGGGTAAGCCGTTGGAGGCGATTCAGAAGGATAGGATTTGCATGTATTTGGAGAGTTAAGGAATGATTAGGGACACTCAACATGGTTACTTAACAGGGTGTCTCACAGACTTGATTGAGATTTTTAAGGTAGTCACCAAGAAGATCGATGAGGGCAGAGTGGCAGACATTGTTTATTTGGACTTTAGTAAAGCCTTTAAAAAGGTTGTGCAGGGAAGACGAAGTTGTAAAGTTCGATCCCATGGGATTCAGCAAGAGCTTGCCAACTGGATACAAAATTAGCTTAACAATAGGAGACAGTAATAGTGGAGGGTTGTTTTTCACACTGGAGGCCCGTGACCAGCAGTGTTCTCCAGGAATCGGTGCTGGATCGATTTTTGTTTGTCATGTGTGTAGATGGTTTGAATTAGAATATACAAGGCATGGTTTGTTTGTGGGTGACATCAAAAACTGTTAAGGTAGACAGTAACAAAAGGTTATCCACGAATACAGAGGGATCCTGATCAATTGGGTGAATGGGCTGAAATGTGGCAGATGGAATTTAATTTGAATAAATGTAAGATATTATATTTAATAAAACAAAATCTCCTTTAGCCTCATTAATTAATTACACTAATTAAAAGTAAGGCCTTGAGTAGTGATGTGGAACAAAGAGACCGAGGGGTTCAGGTCTTTGCAGTTTGTGTCACATGTAGACAGGGTGGTTAAGTGGGTGTTTAGCACGCTTACCTTCATTGCTCAGACCTTTAGGTATAGGAGTTGGGACCCTGTCATGAGGTTATACATGATGTTGGTGAGGCCTCTTCACTGTGTTCAGTTCTGGTCCCCGTTAGAGGAAGGATGTTATTAAATTGGAGAAGGTTCAGAAGATGTTTCCCAGGATGTTGCCATGAATGGAATGATTGTTTTAGAAGGAGAGGATGGATAGGCTGGGATGTCTGTCACTGGAGAGCAGGAGGTTGAGGGGTGGCCTTATTAGAGGTTTATAAAATCATGGAGTGTGAGCAGCAGCTAAGGTAAGACAGTTTGTTTTAAAATTACTTACCGGTAGCGGACAACGGTGTTTTTTTCTCTCTTTACAGAAAGAGCGGGAGCAGCAGGGGAAAGTGACGAAGACCGGAGGGGCAGTCGGGTAGGTTTTTTTTCCCTTCAAAAGCGCGCAGGAGAAGAACCCGAGGCACTACAGAGGTAGTGTCTCCCAGCCGCCCTCCTCCTCTAACCTAAATAATAAGACCCGTTGTGGTAAGTAGGTAAGTGCTGCATTTTGCTTGTTCTATTCTTTAGACCTAGTTTTTTTTTTACAAAAGGTTACTTTCAGAGGGATGGCAGTGAAGGCAGTGCAATGTTCCTCTTGCAACATGTTTGAGGTGAGGGATGCCATGGACATCCCTGCTGAAAACACTTGCCGGAAGTGCACCCATCTCCAGCTCCTCCAAGACCGTGTTAGAGAACTGGAGCTGGAGTTGGATGAACTTAGGATCATTCGGGAGGCAGAGGGGGTCATAGATCGGAGCTTTAGGGAAGTAGTAACTCCAAAGATGGCCGATAGATGGGTGACAGTGAGGGGGACTGGGAGGAAGCAGCCAGTGCAGGGACCCCTGCGGCCGTTCCCCTCAAGAACAAGTATACCGTTTTGGATACTTGTGGGGGGGACGACTTACCAGGGACAAGTAACGGGGCTCAGGTCTCTGGCACGGAGCCTGTCCCCGTTACTCAGAAGGGAAGGGTGGAGAAGAGCAGAGCAGTAGTAATCGGGGACTCGCTAGTTCGGGGCACAGATAGGAGGTTTTGTGGGAACGAGAGAGACTCACGTTTGGTATGTTGCCTCCCAGGTGCAAGGGTACGTGATGTCTCTGATCGTGTTTTCCGGGTCCTTAAGGGGGAGGGGGAGCAGCCCGAAGTCGTGGGCCACATTGGCACCAATGACATAGGTAGGAGGAGGGCTGAGGATGTTAGACAGGCTTTCAGGGAGCTAGGTTGGAAACTCAGAGTTAGAACGAACAGAGTTGTTGTCTCTGGTTTGTTACCCGTGCCACGTGATAGAGAGTCGAGGAATAGGGAGAGAGAACAGTTAAATGCGTGGCTACAGGGATGGTGCAGGAGGGAGGGATTCCGGTATTTGGATAACTGGGGTTCTTTCTGGGGAAGGTGGGACCTCTATAAACAGGATGGTCTACACCTGAACCTGAGGGGCACCAGTATCCTTGGTGGGAGGTTTGCCAGTGCTCTTGGGGGGGGCTTTAAACTAACTCTGGAGGGGCATGGCAACCCAGACTGTAGCTTTAGGGTGCAGGACCTGGAGTGTAGGGAGGTTAGGAACATGGCATCAATTTCAAAGGAGGGTGCCTGTAAACAGGAAAGTGGTTTGAAGTGTGTATACTTCAATGCAAGACGTACACGGAATAAGGTAGGTGAACTTGCAGCGTGGGTTGGTACCTGGTTCTTCGATGTTGTGGCTATTACGGAGACATGGGTAGAACAGGGACAGGATTGGCTGTTGCAGGTTCCAGGGTTTAAATGTTTTAGTAGGGTCAGAGGTGGGGGTAAAAGAGGGGGAGGTGTGGCATTGCTTGTCAAAGATAGTATTACAGCTGTGGAAAGGACGATGGATGAAGACTCGCCATCAGAGGTAGTTTGGGCTGAGGTTAGGAATAGGAAAGGTGAGCTCACCCTGTTAGGAGTTTTTTACAGGCCTCCTAATAGTCCTAGAAACGTAGAAGAAAGGATTGCGAGGATGATTCAAGAGAAGAGTGAAAGTAATAGGGTGGTTGTTATGGGGGACTTTCCTGATATTAATTGGGAAAGCTATAGCTCAAGTTCGTTAGATGGGTCAGTGTTTGTCCAATGTGTGCAGGAGGGTTTCCTGACACAATATGTAGATAAGCCAACAAGAGGTGAGGCCATACTGGATTTGGTTCTGGGTAATGAACCAGGCCAGGTGTTAGAATTAGAGGTAGGTGAGCACTTTGGGGACAGTGACCACAATTCGGTGACCTTTACTCTAGTGATGGAGAGGGATAAGTGTGCACTACAGGGCAAGAGTTATAGCTGGGGGCAGGGAAATTATGATGCTGTGAGGCATGACTTAGGATGTGTGGCCTGGAAAAGTAAGCTTCAAGGCAAGGGTGTAATTGATATGTGGAGCTTGTTCAAGGAGAAACTATTGAGTGTCCTTGGTAAGTATGTACCTGTCAGGCAGGGAGGAAAGGGTCGTGTGAGTGAGCCGTGGTTTAATAAGGAATTGGAATCCCTTGTTAAATGGAAGAGGGCGGCCTATGTAAAGATGAGGCGTGAAGGTTCAATTGGGACGATTGAGAGTTATAAGGTAGTCAGGAAGGACCTGAAGAGAGAGCTAAGAGCAGCAAGGAGGGGACATGAAAGGTCCTTAGTTGGTAGGATTAGGGAAAACCCTAAGGCTTTCTATAGGTATGTCAGGAATAAAAGAATGACTAGGGTAGGAATAGGTCCAGTCAAGAATAGTAGTGGGAAGTTGCGTGTGGAGGCTGAAGAGATTGGGGAGACACTGAATGAATACTTTTCGTCAGTATTCAGTCAGGAACAGGACATTGTTGTCAATGTGAGTACTGAGTCACAATTAAGTAGAATGGATGGCTTTGAGGTATGTAGAGAAGAGGTGTTGGAAATTCTGGAAAGGGTGAAAATAGATAAGTCCCCTGGGCCTGATGGCATTTATCCTAGGATTCTCTGGGAAGCAAGGGAGGAGATTGCAGAGCCATTGGCCTTGATTTTTATGTCCTCGTTGTCTGCAGGAGTAGTGCCAGAAGATTGGAGGCTAGCAAATGTGGTTCCCTTGTTCAAGAAGGGGAGTAGGGATAACCCTAGTAACTATAGGCCGGTGAGTCTCACTTCTGTTGTGGGCAAAATCTTAGAGAGAATTGTAAGGGATAGGATTTATGAACATCTGGATAGGAATAATGTGATCAAGGATAGTCAGCATGGTTTTGTGAAGGGCAGGTCGTGCCTCACAAACCTTATTGAATTCTTTGAGAAGGTGACTAAGGAGGTGGACGAGGGGAAAGCAGTAGATGTGGTGTATATGGATTTTAGTAAGGCGTTTGATAAGGTTCCCCATGGTAGACTACTGCAAACAATACGGAGGTATGGCATTGAGGGTGAGTTGGAGGTTTGGATTAGGAGTTGGCTGGCTGGAAGAAGACAGAGGGTAGTAGTTGATGGCAAAGGTTCATCTTGGAATGCCGTCGCTAGCGGTGTTCCGCAAGGATCTGTTTTGGGACCATTGCTGTTTGTCATTTTTATAAATGACCTGGAGGAGGGGTTAGAAGGTTGGGTGAGCAAGTTTGCGGATGATACGAAAGTCGGAGGAGTTGTAGACAGTGAGGAAGGATGTGGCAGGTTACAGCGGGATATAGATAAGCTGCAGAACTGGGCAGAAAGGTGGCAAATGGAGTTCAATGTAGCTAAGTGTGAGGTGATTCACTTTGGTAAGAGTAATAAAAAGATGGGGTACTGGGCTCACGGTCGGATACTTGGTAGTGCGGATGAGCAGAGGGATCTTGGTGTCCATGTACACAAATCTTTGAAAGTTGCTACCCAGGTAAATAGTGCGGTGAAGAAGGCATATGGCGTACTGGCTTTTATTCGTAGAGGAATTGAGTTCCGGAGTACTGAGGTCATGTTGCAGTTGTATAGGACTCTGGTGCGGCCACATCTGGAGTATTGTGTGCAGTCTTGGTCGCCATACTATAGGAAGGATGTGGAGGCACTGGAACGGGTGCAGAGGAGGTTCACCAGGATGTTGCCTGGTATGGTAGAAAGATCGTATGAGGAAAGGCTGAGGCACTTGGGGTTGTTTTCATTGGAGAAAAGAAGGTTTAGGGGTGACTTGATAGAGGTGTATAAGATGATTAGGGGTTTAGATAGGGTCGACAGTGAGAATCTTTTTCCTCGTATGGAGTCAGCTATTACAAGGGGACATAGCTTTAAATTAAGGGGGGGGTAGGTATAGGACAGATGTTAGGGGTAGGTTCATTACTCAGCGAGTCGTGAGTTCATGGAATGCCCTGCCAGTAGCAGTGGTGGACTCTCCTTCATTATGGGCATTTAAGCGGGCATTGGATAGGCATATGGAGGATAGTGGGCTAGTGCAGGTTAGGTGGGCTTGGATCGGCGCAACATCGAGGGCCGAAGGGCCTGTACTGCGCTGTATTCTTCTGTGTTCTATGTTCTATGTAGATAAGATCAATGGCTGCATGGGAGGGGGATTCAAGACACCGGTGCATACACTTTGAGAAGAGATGACAAAGATTTTAAAAAGACATGAGTTTTTCTATTTTTGCACTTATGGGTTGAACTTCCAGAGGAAGTGGTAGCTGTGAATAGAATTACAATACTTAAAAGATATTTGAATAAGTACATAAATAGGAGATATTTGGAGGGATATAGGCCAAGCAGAGGCAGGTGTGATTAGTTTAGGTGGAATTATAGTCGACATGGATTGGTTAGACCACAGGATCCATTTCCATGATACATAACTTTGAAACTCTTAACTCTCGGTGTCTTCGTGTTCACAACTCTCCCTATCACTGTCACCTCATGAAGCTTCACAACTCTTCCTTATCTCTGCTATCATAAGCATCTCTGTAACATCCTCCAATCACACAATCCTCCCTATCTCTGTAATCTCGATCCCCACAAATCTCTCTGCTAAGTGCCTTTCTGTAATTCCAGCCTTGAGGATAGCCCATTTTTAACTCAGATTCCTGCACCCTGAGCTCCAGAATTTCCTACTAAACCTCTCTGCTCATTTGCCTCCCCAAAACATTAACCAATCATCTATCATCTATTCTAATATCAAAAAGGTATGAGATGATCGCAGCGGGCCTGTGTGCTTGATGACCAATATGGAGAAGATGGGGGCATTGTGTTCAACAGTTTAATACCAGAGACTCTGACCCCATTTTATTCCGTGTTTCTCAGTGATTCCCTCTTTTTGAAGCAGACATGAGTGAGAAGCAGTGGAGAATGTAAATGATACACAGTCTGCATAGTGAGAGGATTCCACCACCACTGGCTGTTTACCCTCCAGCTCCACAATGTCCAATAACCTATCCATGCTATCGCGGATCCTGGCACCAGGGAGGTAACATACTATCCTGGATTCATGCCTGTGGCCACAGAAGTACCTGTCTGTACCCCTGACTATTGAATCCCCGTCACTCTCTTTCCTCCTGTTCTGTGCAGAATCCGAAGCGGGATACAGTATCTGTTTGATAACGGGATGATCACTGGGAACTCCTGCATTTCCTTCCTGAGCCTTTTACTTGATCTGATAGTCATCCATTCCCTTTCCTAACTCACTGAACGTGCTGTCCATAACATCCTCAGAATTGCAGATGAGCTACAGTGAGTCCATTCACAGCTTCAGATCTGAAAAGCAGTTTCCCAGTAACTGCAGATGGGCACACTTCCTGCACATATTGTCGCCAGGGACACTGGAAGCATCCCTTATTTCCCACATTGTACAAGAGGAGAATACCGTGGATCTGAGGTCTCCTGTAACAATGTCTCTCTAGATTCAGCTAGTTCTCCTATCGCGAGAACTTAAATGAGCTAGCAACCTTTCTTCACTTCAAGCATGTCCATTATAATCTAAAGCCCTGACCTTTACTGAAGCTAACATGTTATACTTTAAAATCTGTTACAAAATATTCAGCAGGTATCTCATAAAAATTGGCTATTCCCATTGGGGCCATGTGAATTTCTGAATGGCCTGAACTAAACCTGAGTTTCAGCTTCACCTTCTCCCTGTCTCATCTCATTGTTTTCACCCAACTCCAAAACACACTCACTGAGCCAAGCAGCATTCTCAGTACAGCCCTGTCATTTTCAGTTGTCAGAATCTGGAACATTCCACCTGAAAAGATGCTGGAATTTTAGTCCATAGGAATTTTAATGGGTAGCTTGCAGAGAACTGAAAATAAAGAGTTTACAGGTTAACATTACGAAGTGGGTGATTGGGGACTAAATCTGACAGTTCCTGCAAAGAGATGAGGTGCAATTTGGATAAATCTGTGCTCCCTTTCAGGGCAATATCTCCTTCCTCAGCTGCAGGGCCCAGAACAGAGCACACACCCAAAGGGTGATCCAGACACAAATTTGTCAATCTCTCTGATTTTTGCTTTACAAAAGTATTGAAGATTAGATTTAGATTACTTTACAGTGTGGAAACAGGCCCTTCGGCCCAACAAGTCCACACCGACCCGCCAAAGTGAAACCCACCCATACCCCTACATTTACCCCTTACCTAACACTACGGGCAATTTAACATGGCCAATTCACCTGACACTGCACATCTTTGGACTGTGGGAGGAAACCGGAGCACCCGGAGGAAACCCACGCAGACACGGGGAGAACGTGCAAACTCCACACAGTCAGTCGCCTGAGGCAGGAATTGAACCCAGGTCTCAGGCACGGTGAGGCAGCAGTGCTAACCACTGTGCCACCGTGCCGCCCACTAAATGATATTTTCTCATAGACAGAACAGACAAACCTTTCTGTTTTCACAGTTAAATGCCAATTATATTCAGGTCCTGATGTCTCTGCTGACTGTAAAAACCTGTTTTTGAGATCCCAGTCTCAATTAATATCCCATAAAATGAATTCACACAACAAAACTCACAGTCAGTGCAGGATGAATAGTAAAGACAAATATTTATCTTGCACCTAACCTACACGTCTCTGAAAACTAGGGGCAATTTAGCTCCCAGTGCAATGGCAAAGGAGATAGGGGTTAAAGAGTGAATAATAGGTGGGGACAGAGCCCAAAGGAACATTTGGAAAGAAAAAGGACTGGGATAGCGATCTGGCTGGGAGAGTGCATAGCTGTTAATGGAGGGAACAGGAACCGGTGTCTGGCAGCATCTCAGTGGATGTGATGGAAATGGTGGCTGATGTACGTTCTGCCGCAAATAAGACCCTGAGCTTCCAGTTGCCTGCCACTTCAACACACGAGCCTGTTCCCTGGCCAGCATCCCTGTCTCATACTTACTGCAATGTTCCAGTGAAGCTTGATACAAACTGGCAGAACACTCCAGAACATACCAAATGGATCCGTATTTCAATTACAGCAATTTCCCCTCCCATGTGGTCAACAATACCCTCCACCGTATCTCCTCTACTTCCCACACCTCCGTCCTTGAACCCAACTCCTTCAACTGCAACAAGGATAGAATCCCCCAAGTCCTCACATTCCACCCAGGTACAACACATCATCCTCCACCATTTCCACCACCTACAATCAGACCCCATCAGAGATATATTTCCCTCCCCAGCCCTTTCAGCATTCCTCAGAGACCATTCCCTCTGTGACTTCCTTGTTAGATCCACACTCCCCACCAACCCATCCTCCACTCCCAGGCACCTTCGCTCGCCATTGCAAGAGGTGGAAAACCTGTGCCCACACCTTCCCCTCACCTCCATCCAAGACACCAAAGGATCCTTCCACATTCAGCAGAGATAGTTCTTACATTCAAACATCTCACCTATTGAGTCCTTTGCTCTCGATGTGGTCTCCTCTACAGTGGGGAGACAGGACACCAACTTGCGGAATATTTCAGGGAACACTTCTGGGACACGTACCAACCAACCACACTGCCCTGTGGCCGACAACTTCAACAGCCCCTCCCACTCCGCCAAGGACATGCAGATTCTGGGCTGCCTCCATCGCCAAATCGACCCATCCGAAGCCTGGAGGAATAACACCTCATCGTCCGCCTTGGGACCCTTCAACCACACAGCATCAATGTTTCCTCATCTCCCCTCACCCCACCTTATCCTAGCTCCAACTCTCCAACTCGGCACTGGCCTCTTGAACTGACCCACCTGTCCATCTTCCTTCCCCATTATCCACTCCACCCTCTCACCATTACCTCTCATCTGCATCTACCTATTGCCTTCCTAGCTCCCTTCCCCCCCAACCTACACACCCCCTCCTATTTATTTCTCAGCACTCTTTCCCACACCACACATTCCTGATGAAGGGCATATACCTAAAATGTCGATTCTCCAGCTACTTGGATGCTGCCTGACCTGCTGTGTGTTTCCAGTGCCACATGTTAACGAAGCTGGAAGAAGAAAATCTCATCACCCACTCGGGGACCCTTCAGCCCTTTGGCCTCAATATCAAATTCAATAATTTTAGATCCTGAACTCTCCCACGTCCTAGCATCCTAGCCCCCTACCCCACACACCAGGCCTTGTTATTATATAGCCTGCTATTACACACTGATTAGCCACTAACAGTCCCCATAAACAGCTATTCACTCTCCCCCAGCCAGATCGATATACACTCCTTTGTCCAATTTCTCCTCTCTCTCTCTTTGGGCTCTATTCCCAATCATTTACTCTTTAACCTATACCTTCTGCATATAAACCAACATTTTTTCCTCAGTCACATCAGTTCTGAGGAAGGTTCATAGGATCAGAAATGTTAACTATGACTTGTCTTCAAAGATGCTGCCAGACCTGCTGAGCTTTTCCAGCACTTTCTGGTTGTTGTTTATCATTTCCATCATCCACAGTTTTTTCTGGTTTTTATTTAGCGGGAGCTTGTAATTCATGTCAAGCAGCCTACATCATGTGTTTATAAACCACCCCAGTAGCCACAAACTCCATTTTTCTCCCAGTCTATGCCACTCCCATCACACTCACTGAGTCCCCCCCTCACAGTGACACTGCGCCTGCACAGCTCATGGTCACGTGTTGGCCTGCTGGCCACACCCCTCATTCACTTCTATTGGCTGGAGGATCACGCCAACTCTCCTATTGGTCTGCAGCTGCTGTCAATCACCTGGGCCCCATTGTGTCATGTTGGTGGGATCCTCCCATAAGTGTTGGAGGCTGAAGGGTGACCTCATTGAGTTTTATAAAACCATGAGGGGCATGAATGGGATAAATAGACAGGTCCAGAACGGGAGGGCATAGGTTTAAGTTGACAGGGAAAATATTTAAAAGGGACCTAAGGGGCAACTTCTGTCAATCAGAGGATGCTGCATGCATGGAATTTTCGGTCAGGACAAGTGGTGGAGCCTGGTACAATTACACCATCTGAAACGCATCTGAATGGGTATATGAATAGGAAGGGTATAGAGGGATATATGCCAAGTGCTGGCAAATAGGACTTGATTAGGTTAAGACATCTGGTCAGCATGGACGAGTTTGACCGAAGGGTCTGTTTCTGTGCAGTACATCTCTATGGCTCGATGGCTCTGCGGTGGGATGAGCTTCATCATTCACAGTGATTGGGGCATTATCACAGAGTATAAGGGCTGGGGGCTATTCAGCCCATTTGAGCTGTACTTTCTCCCTCTGCAGATGCTGCAAATCTGTCCCAACTCCCCTCCCATCTGTCCATAACCCTCCAAATCTTTCCTTAAAAAGTTGAATTCCAAATTTGTTTTGACAGTAACTGTTGAATCTGCATTCAGCTGTTGTTCAAACTGTTCCAGATGCTCAGAACTGACTCAGTAAAATAATCTTCTCATTTTTACCTTGCATTATTTGCCAGTTACATGAATGCAGTTACTAAAAATTGTGACAAACCTTCTACTTTCCCTCTCTGTCAACTAAATATCCTGGAGACAAATCTGCTCCTGGTCGAAATCACGACAAGGGGAGGTTGAATAGGCTGGGGCTGTTTTCCCTGGAGTGTCGGAGGCTGAGGGGTGACCTCACAGAGGTACATAAAATCATGAGCGGCATGGATAGGATAAAGAAGATAAATAGACAAAGTCTCCTCCCTGGAGTGGGGGCTTCCAGAACTAGAGGGCATAGGTTTAGGGTGGGAGGGGAAAGATATAAAAGAGACCTGAGGGGCAACGTTTACACGCAGAGGGTGGTACGTGTATGGAATGAGTTTCCAGAGGAAGTGGTGGAGGCTAGTACAATTGCAACATTTAAAAGGCATCTAGATACGTATATGAATAGGAATGATTTGGAGGGATATGGGCCGGGTGCTGGAAGGTGGGATAGATTGGGCTGGAATATCTGGTTAGCATGGATGGGTTGGACCGAAGGGTCTGTTTCTGTGCTGTATATCTCTGTGATGAATGACCTTTCAGCCATTTTTTTTTAAAACCAAATAGCTAGTTCTCCCCGTATTCTATGATGTTGAACTTGCTAACCAGTCTGTTGTTATGTGGAACATTGTGTCTTCCTGAAGTCCATGTTAACGATGTCCATGCACAAAGCCATGCTGATTCTCCCCAATTATTTGCCTTTCCAATTACATGCAAATCCTGTCCCTTAGAATCCCTTCCAACAACTTGCCTGCCACTGACTTCAGGCTCACCGGTCTATAGTTCTCTGGCTTTTCCTTACCACCTTTCTCAAATAATGGCACACATCTTCCAGCACCTCACCTGTAGTTATTGATGACACAAATATCTCAGGGAGGGGCCCAACAATCACTTCCCTAGCTTCCCACAAATTTCTGGGATACATCTGATCAGGTCCCAGGGATTTATCCACCTTTATCCATTTTAAGACATTCAGGGTATCCTCCTCTGTAACATGGACACTTGCCAAGTTATCGCTATTTATTTGTGCAAATTCTCTAGCTTCCATATCGTTTTTCAGTAAAAACCAATGTGTAATATTCATATAGAATCTTTCCAACCTCCTGCGGTTCCATAGTCAGTCTTGTTGATCTTTGAGGGTCCCTATTCTCTGCCTGGTCACTCTTTGTCCTTAGTGTATTTCTAGAATCTCTTTGGATTCTCCTTAAACCTATTTCCCAAAGCCATCGCTTGTCCCCTTTTTGCCCTCCTGGTTTCCCTCAAGTATTCTCCCACTGTCTCTATACTCCTCCAGGGATCCACTCAAACCCAGCTGTCTGCACCTGTCATATCCCTCCTTCATTTTCTTGACCAGAGCCTCAATTTCTCTTGACAGGCAGCATTCTCTACGCCTCCCAGCCTTGCCCTTAACAGGAACATACTGTCTGTGTACTCTCATTGTCTCATTTTTACAGGCCTACGGAGGCAATGGCAGATGTGGACAGAGAATCAATCATTCTCAGTAAAGAGGAAGTGTTGGGAAAGGTAACAGCCTAAAGGTAAAAGGGGTGCCTGGCCGTGATGGAATGCATCCCAGGGGCGAAAAGAGATGGCCAGGAAAATAGCAAATGTGTTTATGATAATTCCCGAATATTTGCTGGACTCTGGGACGTATCTGACAGATTGGAAAGCTGCAAATGTGATGCCACTATTTTAAAAAAAAACACCCATTAGTTTAACTTCTGTAGTGGGGAAAATGCTTGAACCTCTCAAGGAAGTAATAGCGAGTTATCTGGGCAGAAACTATCCCCCATTGAGCAGACACAGCATGGATTCATGAAAGGCAGCTCATGTTTAACGCATTTACTTGAACTATTTGAGGACATCACAAATGCATTGGACAAGGGGGACCCGGTGGATGTGGTGTATCTGGATTTCCAGAAAGTAATCGACAAGTTGCCACATGAAAGGCTGCTGTATAAGATAAAGGCTGCACGGCTTTATGGGTAATGTATTAGCATGGATACAGGATCGGTTAACCAACAAAAAGTAAAGAATGGGGATAAACGGGTGTTTGGATTAGTGTTGGCACTACAACTGTTTACAATTTACACAAATGTTTTGGAGTTGAGGACCAAGTGTACGGTGTCGGAGTTCAGATTTGATACAAAGATGAGGTAGAGCAATGTGTGCAGAGGCCACCGTAAGTCTGCACAGGGATACAGATCGGTTGAGTGAGTGGGTAAGGATCTGGCAGATGGAGGACAATGTTGGGAAATGAGAGGTCATCCATTTTGGTCGGACTAACAGCAAACTGGATGATGAAATGGTGAAAACTTGCAGCATGCTGCTGTGCAGAGGGAGCTGGGTGTCCTTCTGCATGAATCACAGGAAGTTGGTTTGCAGGTGCAGCAGGTAATTAAGGCAGTGAACGGAATATTGTGCTTCCTTGCTAGAGGGATAGTTATGCTGCAGCTGTACAGGCCACACCTGGTACAGGTGTGTACAGGTTTGATCTCCTTACTTCAGCAAGGATGTACTGGCACTGGAGGGGGTGCAGAGGAGGGTCACTAGTTTGGGCCTGGAGTTGAGAGGGTTGGTCTATGTGGAGAGATTGAGAAAACTCATTGTAATTTAGAAGAATGGGAGATTGGATGGGGTAAAAAAACAAAATTATGAAGGGAGTAAGTAAGATAGAAGCAGGGAGTTTATTTTCACCAGGGGTGGGTGAAACTAGAGAACGTAGCGTCAAAATAAGGTGGAGCAGATTTAGGACTGAGTTCAGGAGTAACTTCTTCAGCTGAAGGGTTGTGAATCTGTGGAATTCCCTGCTGAGTGAAGCAGTTGAGCTATCAACTTTATTTGCCTTTAAGGCAAAAGGTAGATTTGTGAACAGGAAAGGAATTAAGGGTTATGGTGAGAGAGCAGGAATGTGGAGCTGAGGCCATGAAAAGATCAACCCTGATCTTATTGAATGGCAGAGCAGGTTTGAGGGGTCAGATGAAAGTTTTTGCCTTGTGCCATCAAAATTGACCTTTGAAAAGTTAAGTTTCTAAATTGGACAATCTGGTCTATTATTTTCTGTAACTATTTTAAAATTAATAGAATTATCAGAGAATCCCAGAATCCCAACAGTGTGGAATGAGACCATTCGGTCCATCACATCGATACTGACGCTCAGAGCCTCCTAACCTCCCCCTGTAACGTTGCATTTTCCAGGGCCACCCAACCTACACATCCCTGAACACTACGGGCAATTCAGCCTGGATAATCCAATCTACCCTGCACATCTTTGGACTGTGGGAGGAAACCAGAGAACCCGGATGCAATCCACGCAGACAACCGCAATAAGGTGATCATGCCTTTCTTAATTCCCAGTTCCACCCAAATAACTTCACTGGGCGTACTCCCATGAATATCCTCCCTAAGCACAAACATAATGCTATCCCTGATCAAAAACGCTACTCCCCCCCTCTCTTGACCCCGTTTCTATTCTTCCTATAGCATCTATACTCTGAAACATTAAGCTGCCAGTCCTATCCATCCCTGAGCCACGTTTCTGTAATACTCATAATATCCCAGTGCCATGTTCAAAACCATACCCTAAGCCCATCTGCCTTCCCTGTCAGGTCTCTTGCATTGAAATAAATGCAGTGTAACTGCTCAGTCTGACCTCATTCTCTGCTTTGCCCTTGTCTGCCTTGAATATTTGACCTCAGAACTGCACCAGCCTCAGACATACCTCTTTTCTCACTATCTATTTGCAATCACACCCACTCCCTCACTGGTTTAATGCCTCCTGAGTAGCATTAACAAATCTCCCTGCCCAGATATTACACACCTTCCAAATCAGGTACTATCCATCCTTCTTATCAGGTCAACTCTACTCCAGAGGAGATCACAATGATGCAAAAATGTGAATCATTTTCCCCTGCACCAGCTCCTTAGCCACTCATCCAGCACCTCCTCCTCTGTAATATGGACATTTTTCAAGACGTCACCATTTATTTCCCCACATTCTATATCGCCCATGTACTTCTTCACAGTAAACACTGATGCAAAGTATTGTTTCCCTATCTCGCCCATCGCCTGAAGCCCCACACAAAGACTGCCTTGCTGATCTCTATTTTCTCCTAGTTAGCCTTTTGTTCTTAATGTATTTATAAAAGCCCTTTGGATTATCCTTAACCCTATTCGCCAAAGCTATCTCACGTCCCCTTTTTGCCTCCTGATTTCCCTCTTAATTATACTCTTACTGCCTTTATACTTGAAGGACTTTTGGATTGGAATAAATGCAAAATACTACATTCTGACAAAACAAACGAGGGTAGGACTTACACTCAATAAAAGTAGGACCTTGAGTAGTGATATGGGAACGAAGAGACCGAGGGCTTCACTCTTGGAAGTTTGTGTCACATGTAGACAGGGTGGTTAAGAAGGTGCTTAGCACACTTACCTTCATTGTTCAGACCTTTGAGTACAGGAGTTGGGACGTTATGTTGAGGATGTACAGGACGTTGGGGAGGCTTCTTCTGGAATACTCTGTCCAGTTCTGGTTGTGCTGTTATAGGAAGGATATTATTAAATTGGAGCAGGTTCAGGAGAGATTTACCTGCATGTTGCCATGAATGGAGGGATTGTGTTCTAAGGAGAGGCTGGATAGGCTGGGAATTTTTTCCACTGGCGTGCATGAGGTTGAGGGGTGACCTTATTAGAGGTTTATAAAATCAGAAAGAGTGTAGATAAGGTGAATAGCCGGGGGAGAGGGGGATTCAAAACTCGGGTGCATTCATTTTGAGAAGAAATGAGAAAGGTTTGAGAAAAGACATAAGGGTTTTAAAAAATATATATACGTGTGGAATGAACTTCCAGAGGAAGTGGTAGCTGTGAATACAATTACAATATTTAAAATACATTCAGATAAGTACATAAATAGGAAATATTTGGATGGATGTGGACCAAGCGGAGGCACGTACACTTAGTTCAGTTTGCAATTATGGTTGGCATGGACTGGTTGGACCACAGGGCCTGTTTCCTTGCTGTATAACATTATGACTCTAATCCTCACTAACTCTAAATCCCTCCATCCTCAACTCTCCTGATCACTGTCACCTCATCCAGCCTCACAACTCTTCCTTATTTATATAATTCCTCACCAGCCACAGAACGCTCCCTATCTCATGTCCTCCAGTTTCTCAGATCTCTGCTACAAGTGCCTTTCTTTAGTTCCAGCATTGAGGATGCCCTCATTCACTCTGATTGGTTGGAAGACAAACTGGTACGACCTGGTCCTCTAGTACTGCCCTCTGCCCCCTATTGGCCTGCGCTGACATCAATCACACGAGACCCATTGTGAGGTGAGTGGTGGGATCCTCCCTCTCTCTGTCCTGGGATGAGCTTCATCATTCATAGTGAATGGGGCAGTATCACAGAGCACAGGGGCTGGGAGCTATTCAGCCCATTGGGACTGTACTCTCTCCCTCTGGAGATGCTGCACATCTGTCCCAATTCCCTTCCCATTTGCCCATAGCCCCCCCAAATCGTCCCCTAAAAAGTAAAATTCCAAATCTGTTTATGAATAACTGCCGAGTCTGTGTCCAGCTGCCAATCAGACAGTTCCAGATGCTCAGACTTTACTGAATAAAATATTGTTCACATGTTCACATATTATTTGCCAATTACCTGAAAATAGTTACTAAAATTGTGACATTGTTCACAATTCCCTTCTCTCTGCAAATTAAATATCCTAGACACAAATTTGCAGCTGGTCAAACTCACTGCTTAACCTTCTCAGCTCCGCATACAATTATCTGTGCTTCTGCTAGCTCTCTACAAAAGAGGAACACATCTTATTTTCATTTATTCGTGTCACAGAGATGTACAGCACAGAAACAGATCTTTGGTCCAATTTGTCCATGCCAACTAGGAATCCTAAACTAATGGAATCCTATTCCCAGCTATTGATCCGTATCCCTCGAAACACTTCCTATTCATGTACCCAATCAGATGCCTTTCAAATG
Organism: Chiloscyllium plagiosum; assembly: GCF_037043375.1. NCBI lineage: Eukaryota > Metazoa > Chordata > Chondrichthyes > Orectolobiformes > Hemiscylliidae > Chiloscyllium > Chiloscyllium plagiosum. The sequence continues at coordinate 34,092,867 of NW_028270189.1, forward strand.
TTGTAATTGTATCAGCCTCCACTACTTCATCTGGCAGCTCATCCAATACACACACCACACACAGCTTGAAAACTTTGCTCCTCAGATCCCTTTTAAATCTTTGCTCTCTTGACTTAAGCCCATGTGATCTTGTTTTGGAACCACCTAACCTGGGGGGGGAAAGACCCTGGCTGTTCACCTTATCCATACCCCTCCTGATTTTACAAATCTACATGAAGTCACCTCTCAATCTTTGACTCTCCAGGGAAATTACCCCCAGCCTCTCCCTGTAGCCCAAATCCTCCAACCCTGGCAAAGTCTTTGTCAATCTTGTCTGAACTCTTTCAAGATTCAGAACATCCTTCCCAGAACAGGGGATTTTGAACTTAAAACAGAATTCCTGAAATGGCTTCATCAATGTCCTGTCCAGCCACAATATGATGTCCCAGCTTCTGTATTCAATGCATCGACCAATAAATATAAGCATACCATACACCACCTTCACTAGTCTGCCTATCTGCGACTCTACTTTCTACGAACAATGAATCTGAACTCCATGGTCTCTTTGTTCAGCAACACTCCGAAGGACTTTACCATTAAGTGTATAAATCCTGCCCTGATTTGTCTTTCCAAAATGCAGCACCTCGCATTTGTCTAAATTGAACATTCTTTGCCATTCTTTGCTCCAATGGCCCATCTGATCAAGATCCTGTTGTATTCTGAACTAACCTTCTTCGCTGTCCACTACACCTCCAATTTTGGTGTCTTCTGTAAACCCACTGACTATATCTCATATTTACATCCAAGTCATTTATTAGAGGACCGAATATCCATTCCTGCAGCACACTGCTGCTCACACGCCTCCAGTCCGCAAAGCAACCCTCCATCACCACCCTCTGCCTCCTACCTTCAAGCCAGTTTTGTATCCAAATGGCTAGTTCTCCCAACATTCCATGTTATCTAACCTTGCTAACCAGTCTGCTTTGTGGAACATCGTTCAGTGTCCATATAGACAACGTCCACAGTCTGCCTTCATCAATCATCTTTGTCACATCTTCAAAAAAACTCAATCAAGTTAGAAAGAGAGAATTACTCACACAAAGTCATGTTGACTATCCTTAATCTTTCCTGGTCTTTCCAAATACATGTAAATCCTATCCCTCAGAATCCCTTCCAACAATTTGCCTACCACTAACTTCAGGCTGCCTGTTCTCTTGTTCCCTGGCCTTTCCTTACCACCTTTTTAAAATAACAACACCTGTCTTCCAGCACCTCACCTGTCACAAACGATGATATAAATACCTCAGGGAGGGGCACTGCTTTCCTAGCTTTCCACAAATTTCTGGGATACGCCTGATCAGGACCCAGAGATTTATCCACCTTGATGCCATTTAAGACATCCAGTACCACCTCCTCTGTAACATGGACACTTTTCAAGTTATCACTGTTGTTAACTATCAAGTTCTCCAAACTCTCCAGAAAAGAGTAGCATAGTATCTCTCCCACCTCCTGTTGTTCCACAGATGGCCTTCTTGATCTTTAAGAAGTTGTATTCTTTGTCTGTTTTTTCTTTTATCCTTGATATATTTGTAGAATCGCTTTGGATTCTACTTAAACCATTTCCTAGAGATATTTCATGTTCCCTTTTTGCTCATCTGATTTCCCTTGAGTATATCCCTGTAAAAACATGAACCTGTACTCCCAATTCCTCCGCCTCTGCCATATCTGCTTCCAGGAGAAGCAATTCCACTCCAGGACATCCCAGAAAGGATTCCTATTTCAAGGACTGCATTTCCCTCCCACGTGATCAACAATGCCCTCTAATGCATATCCTCCACTTCCTGTACCTCCACCTTCCCCTCACCCCTCCAACCACAATAAGAATATAATCCACCGGTCCTCACCTGCCACCCCACGAATCTCCAGATACAGCGCATTAACCTCTGCAATTTCCGCTACCTACAGTCAGACCCCACCACCAGGGATATATTTCCCTCCCCAGCCCTTCCACAGAGACCATGGGATATTTGGTGCTGATGTGCTGCCCCACTGATACCTCAGTCACTCACCCTGCCCAATGGTCTAGTGATACTATCGCTAGATGGATAATCCAGACACCCAGATAACGTTCTGGGGCCTAGGATTTGGATCCCGTCACAGCAGACAGTGGAATGTGAATTCAATAAAAATTTGGAAGTAAGAATCTATTAAAGACCATGAATCCATTGTTGATTGTTGCAAAAAAAAAAACCATGAGATTCACTAATATCCTTCATGGAAGGAATCTGCCATCCTTACCTGGTCTGGCCTGCATGTGACTCCAGACCCACAGCAACGTGGTTGAATCTTAACTGCCCTTGAGGCCCAGCCAGTGACACCCTCATCCTGTGAATGAATTAAAAAAGGTCAAGTCTTGTATACAATCATACTATTCTTACAGATAAGTGATCTGTTGGTAATTTGCTTCTCAATTCCCGGCTGACTATTTATTTCTCAGTTCCACCTGTACAACTTGCCTGGATGTACTTCCAGGAATATCCTCCTGAAGCCCAGCCATAATGTTATCCCTCATCAAAACCACCTCACCCCCCTGCTCTGTTGCCCCCTTTCTATCCTTGCTATAGCATCTATACCTTGGAACATTAGGAATCGTTAGGACCAGTAGCTTAAGTCATACCTCTGTAATTGCTGTAATATCCCAGTGCCATTTTCAAAACCATACCCTGAACTCCTCTGCCTGACCTATCGGGCCTCCTGCATTGAAATAAATGCAGTGTAACTGCTCAGTCCTACCTCATTCTGTGCCTTGCCCTTGCCTGCCTTGACTGTTTGACGCCTGAACTATACCAGCCTCAGACTTGGCTCTTTCCTCACTCTTTTGAGTTTACCTCCATTCCTTCACTGGTTTAATGCCTCCTGAATAGCACTAGCAACTCTTCCCTTTCAGTGCAGGTACAATCCATCCTTCTGATGGAGGTCAATTCTACCCCACAAGAGATTCGAATGATCCAACAATGTGAACTCTTCTATTCCTATGTCATTGATACCAATAAACAACAGCCTCCCCTCAAAATGGTTACTCTCCCCTTGAAGAATATTCTCTCCCTCTCTGAGACATTCTTATACAAAAATTACACATTCGAATAATAAACCTTACACTCATTACATCATTATAAAAAGATTACATAACACATGATGGTTTGGGGAGACCTTTTGAGAGAATGTGATGATTCAAAGGAGAATTTTTAAGCAGCAAAAGGGATTGATCTGGAATGCAATACTCACAATGCGAATATCCAGGTCCTGATGTACTGAGTAATTCAGAGTTTGGCAGAACATTTACTGAGATTACCATCTGAATGTCCACCTGTAATATCCTGTAATACAAGTTTATAAAATCTGTCACTCTCAGTTCAAGTTAGAAACCCACAACATCCCCTCCTCCTGGCGCAGGATTACTGTACATAGTTACAACAGGTCATCAAGAAGGGGAATGGAATGTTTTGTTTAGAGGGTTTTCAGTATGAGAGTTTGGAGTATATACCTGAGAGTAACATGAGGAAGTGGTGGTGAGACCACCATATCTGGAGTAAAGTGAGCAGTTTTGGTCCCTTTAGATACGGAAATGTGTCACTTTATTGGAGGCATTTCAGGAAAGATTCACGAGTAGAAAGTCCGGACTGCAGATGCTGGAGATCAGAGCTGAAAAATGTGTTGCAGGAAAAGCGCAGCAGGTCAGGCAGCATCCAAGCAGAAGGAGAATCAACGTTTTGGGCATAAGCTGAAGAAGGGCTTATGCCCGAAACATTGATTCTCCTGCTCCTTGGATGCTGCCTGACCTGCTGTGCTTTTCCAGCAACACATTTTTCAGCAGGGAAGATTCACTGGGATGATCCCTGGTTTGGATGGATTATCTTTTAAATAAAGGCTGAACAGGTTGGGACTCTACTCACTGGATTTTGGAGAAAGAGAGGTGATCTCATTGAGACAGATGGGATTCTTAAGGGGTTTGACAGGATAAATACTGAGTGGATGTTTCCGAGTGTTAATACTGAAAAGGGAGTCTGGAAACAGATTCTGGGTCAGTCGCGGAATCAAGGGTTCTGCTTCAGATTCGTCAAGTTTAAGGCGACACAGAGGCGGGTAAGGGGTTTCAGTCGCAATGGAGCTGGGGTGAGGTGGAGACAAACAATGTTTAAGAGATTGGAATTCCCTGGTGTTTGGGATTGTGCAGATGTCTGATCAGAAGGTCACCTTGGGGTCAAATATAACAGCAATATTGTGAAGAACATATTTCTGCCTCAGACAGTTACCAGGGAGAGGGAGAGGCTCAGCAGTAAGAGAAAGGAATTTGGAATAACAACTGAAGGCAATGGGTTTAACCGTGACAATGTTTCACTGGAGGAAACTGCAGCTAATCGAGTAGTGGGAATGTGATAAGCAGTTTGGTAACTGAGTAACAGTGGAGTAATGGAGAGGGATGATGGGGAGGGAGAGCTGGGCAGTGTCAGTGTACATGTGAAACCTAACATGGTGCTTTTTCACAATGTCAACTCCTGGCAGTATGTAGGTGAGATAGAGGAGAGAGCAAGGATAGATACTGGAGGGACACCAAATGCAAGGAATTCAGAAAGGAAAGAGAGAGTGGAAATGGAGCAGGATTTTCCAAAAACCGTGAGGTCAAAAGGAGGTTTTTCAAAGAAGGGGAGAGAAGGGCATAACCAGAAAAGACAGACCGACAGAACAAGATCTGTGAATCGGTGAGGAGGAGGAGGAGACAGAGTGTTGGAAAGTCTGTGATTTAGCGAGCGTTGGGTAAATTGTTAAGATGAGCTCTGATAAGGCTTAACAAGAGACTGGAGAAAGATGTAGGTTTCGGACAAAAACCAGGAACACCACGTGAGGCAGTTTGGCTCAGTGGGCTAGTGGGAGGGAGGGAAGCAGCAGATCGGATTATCTCAGTCTTAGTGACAGAGAAACTCCATGTGCCCCTCACTCGTTGTTGGAGGGGAGGATGGAGGAGACAGGATGATGGACAGTGTTTTACAAGAAACAAATCCAGGGTTAGTGATATTTAAAATGAGTGAACAAACCTGATGTATTTAGCTTTTATCCAGAATATTAAAACAAACGACTGAAGTCCTGGTTCGAATCCCGTCTTGGCAGATGGTAGAATCTGAATTCACGAGAAATAACTAGAATTAGGAATCTCCTGATCTCCATGGAATCATTGTCAATGGTGAAAAAAATCCTGCCAACCTGACAGCAGCCCATCCAGCTATTCATTGTACTAATCACTGCCAAGTCTCAACACAGGAATGAAACTGAATGGACCATGTGGCATCTAACAAGGCACCAGAAATTGCAATCACAGAATCAGCCCTCTCAATGCTGCAACGTCCTCCTCACTAACATCTAGTTTTTGGTGCCAAAACGTGGAGAGCTGTACCTCAGACTAGTCAAGAAGCAGCCTGACATAGTCATATTCACGGAATCATCCCTTACAGACAATGACCAGACACCACCATCACCATCCCGAGATATCGAGAGTGTGGTGCTGAAAAAGCACAACAGGTCAGGCAGCATCAGAGGAGCAGGAGAATCGACGTTTTGAGCCTCAGCCCTTCATCAGCCTGACCTGCTGCGCTTTTCCAGCACCAGACTCTTGACTCTGACCTCCGCATCTGCAGTCTTCAATTTCTCCTAAAATCTCTGGATATGTCCTGTCCCACCGGCAGGACAGACCAGACAGAGGTGGTGGAACAGTGGTGTACAGACAGGGAGGATTCGCCCTGGGAGTCTCATGGCTCCTGCTGATTACCACGTACTGTCCTCCCTTGGCTGATGAATCAGTTCTCCTTCGTGTTGAACAACATTTGGAGGAAGCACTGAGGCAATAAAATGGTGTCAAACGTACTCTGGGTACAGGATTTCAATGTCCACAATCGAGACTAGCTCTGCAACAGAATTACTGACTGAGCTGGCCAGGTCCTAAAGGACATAGCTGCTCAACTGAGTCTGCAGCGGGTGGTGAGGGAACCAACAAGAGGGAAAAAAACATACTTGATCTCATTGTTATGAATTGACCAGCTGCAGATACGCCTGGCCATACAGTATCGGTAAGAACGACCATCACATGTTCCTTTTGGAGACAATGCCTTGCCTTAAAGTTGAGAAAACCTCCACTGTGTTGAGTGGCACCATCACAGTTCTAAATGAGACAGACTTCAAAGAGATGTAGGATCTCAAACAGGGTATCTATGAGGCACTGTGGGACATCAACAGCAGCAGAACTGTACTCCAGCACAATCTGTAATCTCATGGGGTTGTAAATCCTGCTCTCACCCATCACAATGGACAGTAAAGGAGGGCATGCCATGAGCAGCACCAGGCAGACCGAAAAATGAAGTGCTAATCTGGTGAAGCTATCAAACAGAATTACCTGCATATCAAACAGCATCAGCAGCAAGCAACAGAGCTAAGTGATCCAACATCCAATGGAACAGATCGGAGCTCTGCAGTTCTGCCACACCCAGTTGTGAACGATGATGGACAATTAAACAACTCACTGATGGAAGCATCACAGATATCCCCACCTTTACTGATGGAGGGGCCTCACACATCCATTCACCAGATAAGATGACAGCATTTGCAGCAATCTGCATCCAGAAGTGCAAAGTGGGATGATCCATCTCAGCCTTCTCCAGTGGTTTCCAACATCACAGATGTGAGTTTTAAGCCAGTTCGATTCAGTTTGAATAACATCAAGAAATGGTTAAGTCGTGCAAAGGTTACAGGCCCTGCCAATATTCTGGCAATAATACTGATGGCTTGTGCTCCAGAACTTGCCACCAACCAAGCCACGTACCGCTCCAGCACTGGCATCTACCAAAAATGCGAAACATTGCCCAGGGATGTTCAACACAAAAACACAGGGCAATCCAACCCAGGCAATTTCCCTCTGTCAGTCCACACTCGATCAGCAGTAAAGTGATGGAAGTAGTCATCAACAGGGCTACCAAGCAGCAGCTGCTCAACAACAGCCAGCTGAGCGACACTCACTTTAGGCTCCACCAGGGCCACTCAGCTCCCGATTGTGTCACCGCCTGATTCACAACCTGACAACCAGCTGAATCCCAGAGGTGAGGTGAGGGTGATAGCTCAGTCCCACTCCAAGATCACTATTTCTAGCTGATTTCACCCTTGTCTCAGCTCATATACTTTCATCCACATTGTGTTATCTCTAGACTTCATTATCCAAACTCACTCCCTGGCCAGCTTCCCACATTCAACCTCCCTTTAATCTCAAGAACATCTAAATATCTGCTTGTTGATTCATCAAAAGTCTCCTATTCATAAGCAACAACATAGAGTCATAGAGATGTACAGCATGGAAACAGACCCTTCGGTCCAACCCGTCCATGCCAACCAGATATCCCAACCCAATCTAGTCTCACCTGCCAGCATGTGGCCAATATCCCTCAATTTAAATTTCTCACACTTGATTTAATTCCTGGCTGTGATAATCCCTAGCCTCCTGCACCACACACCCTTTGAGACCTCGACAACCCATTTTCTTTGAGACTCCCAACCATTTGTTAATTCATTACTTCATCTGTGTGGCTGTTTCTACAGTTACTGAAGCAGCATGGTCTGAAATTCGCAGCCAAAATCTCACAGGTCTGCTTTCCACCTTTAAGACATCCCTCAAAACCTGCTTTTAGTCACCTGACCTAATATCTCCATCTCTGGCCTTATGTCTAAAGTTCTCAATAGTATTTTTGTGAAATTATAAGCATGATAATAAAAATACAAACTGTTGTTGATTTGACATTATTTTCAAATCATCACTGTTGCTGTAATGAATACTCTGTAATGTCTCTTACCCAACCACATTGTCGGAGCACCTTCACCACACAAACTGCAGCTGTACAAGAAAGTCAAACATCACCCTCTCCACAGGCAACAGGGTTTTGGCATTAATCACTGGTATCTGTGGAAGGAGAAACACAGTTGATGTTTCATGGAGTGCAAAATGGATTTACAGGGAATGAAAATGGTGCAGAATTTGATAATCAGAAATGGAAGGAAAATACATTTGCTTATTGGAGAAAAGAATTATTGACTGTCAAAAATATTCAAGAAAAAAGTAATCTGATAATAGAGCAGTACATAGTCAGGGGCTGGGCCACAGTGAAAAACTCATTTGCAAAGGTCTATAAAAGTAATAATACAGTAGTAAACAGACCAAAACTACACCCATGGTTCGAGACTGAGGAAGCTAGATATTGACAAAGTGGTGATGAGGGAGCCCAGAGGAGAATCAGAGCAGTATGGGCTGCTATGATCACAATGACTCTATACTAGAGAAAGGCTGCACATGCGCCTGGCTGCACCTTGCCCCCTACAAAGATGGCGGCTCCGCACGTGTCCAGTGAATCGTTGTCCCGAATAAAGATGGCGGCGCTCACTCAGGCCCGCAGCCGCGCTGAGGCAATTCCCCATTTACTGCAAACACGGGACTGGGACGTTCAAATTTGTATTTTCCGATGCGCACAATTTGTTTGTAAAACCTCTCCGCTCATATCAACACAGTTTTTCTCCGCTTCCCTGTTTATTTCTTTCCTTACCGTATCCTTTCTCTCCACAACTTCCCGAGCATTCATTACAGCGACTCTGCGCCGCGCGCGAGGGGGATCACATGGTTTAGTTTAGCTCCGCCCTTCATTCACGTTGATTGGTTGGAGGACGAACATCCCGCTCGGTCCTCCAGCTCCGCCCACCGTCCTTTCATTGGTCCGGTGCTGACATCAATCACCCGGGTCCCTTTGTTGGCTAGAGCATGCGCAGTGTGTCCTGCTTTAGCTGATATGTTGGGTCATGTGATGGGAGAGTTTGCTGAGGGGAAGGATTCCCTTTGTGTGAGCTCTGCAGTAGATTTCCTTTATTCATGGAGGGAATTGCCTTCCTACTCATGACTGTATAGCTGTGATTGATGAATCAATGCCATCTGAATCAGTACATAAACACCACTTTTTCACATCTGAGATCTTTAGCACATTGTATCACGCTCTTCTTTGGAAACAAAAAAAACATGAAACGGAGACTCAAGGAATCGGAGCAGGAGTAGGACATTCATCCCCTTCAGCTTGTTCCCCCATTCTATCAGATCATGGCTGGGCCAACCCAGACCTCAACACCTCTTTTGTGCTTGATCCGCATAGCCCTCAACTGCTCAATATTTCAAAAATCTATCTGCCCTCTTTTAAAATAATTTGTGATTGAATCATAGATTCCCTACTGTGTGGAAACAAACAGGCCCTTCAGCCCACCAAGCCAGAATAACCCACCGAAGAGTAACCCAACCATTCCCCTCCCACATTTAACTTTCACAATTGTTTGGGCGAGAAAATTCTACCCATTCACTGAGAGAAAAAATTCTTTACTTTTTCTAAAATGTATGTTCCCTTCGTAATATCCCCTGGTTTGAGACTTCACTGGTGCTCGAAGATCTAGTCAACATCTACCCTGTCAAGCTCCTCAGAATCTTGTTTCCATAAGATCACCACTGCTCATCTATTCTTGATAGGTCAACCCTTTTGTCCTCAAAGCAGCTAAGTGAATCTTTTTTGAATGGTCTCCGATGTTACTTTATCCTTTATTAAATATGGGAGCTAACATTGTATACAGTACTCCAAGTGAGGACTCAGCAACAGCCAGTGTGGTTAACCAATCCTCAGTCCATGCTAATACATTACCCCGATACCATGAGCTCCTAAATTGTGCAATTAACTTTTATGTAGCACCTTATCATTTACATTTTTAAAATCCAAATACGGAACATCATTGGATTGCCCTTTGTCAGCCCTGCTTGTTATCTCCTCAATGAACTGTCGTAAATTTGTCAAATATAGTTTCTCTTTCACAAAACCCAGTCTACCATGTTTAATGATAAGCTTTTCCAAATGTCCTGCAATTTTTTCTTTAAGACTCGACTCTGTAGATTCTTTCAGTAGATTTGCTAAGTATCATTCCCCTCTCTTAAATCCATGCGGACTCTGTCCAATCCTGTCACTGTTCAGTAAGAAACTTGACTGTACTCCAATATAGTTAGTAAATGTATCTGTATTTATTTTTAAAAATTGATTACTTATAAATGCTGGACCCATGCAATATCAATGAATTAGTGACTCTGAATTTGGGTTATAATGTTTTTTTTGTTAATTCCTTTTCGTACTGTGTTATGCAGACAGCACCAAGTGATCACTGTTAATTGTGAGTAACTTTGAAAATAATATATTTTAAAAATGACATCCCAAAATGCTGCCTCATTATTATGCAAGGAGGATTTTGCATTCTATAGTTTGCAGATAAAATTGAACAGATTTTTGCTGCAATTTGGCCAGACTGCAGGTTCCACCAAAGTGATAACTCTGTTGTCAAATTCTTACTTGACACTGCCCAAGGCGATACTGATGGGACTTCACTTTGCCATTCTTGTTCACCAGCTTTATTTCCAGGTTTAATCGTATAATCATTCTAGAGCTTGTAATTTTAGACAACTTCTCTTTTAGGTACATATGTAAATATCATACTGAAATGTTGCATGAATGGTACCAAATCTGAAATTAGTCTCTAATCTGATAGTAACATGCTCTGACCCTTCTGCATATGGATTGGCATAAGTTATGCCAGTTATTTTTCTGAAGCCTGTGATTCCTGATGAAGGGCTTATGCCCGAAACATCAACTCTCCTGCTTCTCGGATGCTGCCTGACTTGCTGTGCTTTTCCAGCATGACACTTTTCGACTCTGATGTCCAGCTTCTTTGGTCGTCACTTTCTCCTTTTATCAACAAAAATTATTCTTGGTTAAATCTTCTCAAAGTGCAATAGGAATCAATTCATGAAATTCATATATCTCACATTTACCTTTACTATGTGAAGGCTACGACATTACTAAATTATTGTTAATAATTGAAACCGTGCTGACAAACCTGTGCAATATCAGTGCCTCAGCTTTAGAGTTTTTCTCGATATCACGCAGCTGCAGTATTTTGTTTTGCACTCAGCTATATGTTGTTCTCACTTGTTTCTTTGTGAAAGATTACAAAATTAATTTGGATGAATGAACTTATGATTTCTTTCACCAATGTTGGGAGAAACAAAAGTTCAGTATTTCAAGTCTGATATGTAAAATAAACTGATAATCAGTAGAAAGGGTTTAAGATGGATATGGAACAAATGCTGGCAAATGGGACTAGATTAATTTTGGATATCTGGTCAGCATGGGCAAGTTGGACTGAAGGGTCTGATTTTGTGTTGTACAACTGTGACTTCATTCTCTCAATTATTCAAGAAGTTAAATACTTCGATGAGGAAAAGGAGAATTTACGCAGAGAATGCACTTGCAATGATGATTGAGGTATGTCAAACTCACATTGTTTCATGACCTTTTCCTCTGGTTTCTTCAATGAACAAACTTGTTTTATTATCTGAATAACTATGGATCATGTGATTTGTTTCGCACAAAATATTTCATTAGGATGTGGTGAACTATTCAGAAGTGTTCATGTTTAAAATTTAGGCAGCGTGATTGTTAAGCAAGAAAAGGTTAGCATTTTACTCCCACTGAATCATTGCTCTATATAAGGTAACAAGCTTTTTGTCTGTTCTGGGCACTGAATATATGGAAGTCAATTCTGAAGGAAAAAATCCTCGTCGGTAATGTTCCCACCTATGTGGAGTAATTGCTTCTGGTCACTCTTCAGGTTATAGAGGCTCGGAAAGAAATGAGTTGGCCAAAGTTAGCAACATCATTCAGATGGACTATGCTCATTGGGGAAACTTGCAAGATCTGTAGAAGAAACACATGTTTCAGAGTGTATGCAATAAACCGGAACATTGTTTTTTTTCAGAGTTTGGGACCCGACTGGAGCAGCAATGAAGCTTGTATTGTTTTTTAAATTTCTGAGCTTGCCAAATTATTGTTGGTAAATGCAGGTGACTTTATCAAAGCACATTTCACACTCTCCAGCCAGGAATTTGATCCCAATTCTGTCAGTCCATCCATTCCTATGGATTACAGGTATTTTAGATGTGAGCATTTCATTTAACTATTTGAATTGAATACTTCAGTGGTTACGTCCTCTTGGATTCTTAATTTCAAATTACTCAGTGATTTTCTGTCCCCCCTGAATTTGCCAAGCACTGGGCAGTTCTGTAATATTCCAAATATTTACAATAGATGCATTCACACTATTGAAGGCAACCTGGCAGATTTGAATACCATTCAGGTAGTCAACACCAATACATAAAGCTACTTATGAATTGCTTACTGTACACCAACAACGCAAGCCAAGTATTAGTGAAACCACAGATTGTTTCCCATGGATTCCCAAATCTAAACAGTGCATTCCAGATATGCTCACTATCACCATCTGGGAGCAGTCTCCCAAAGTGCTCCCAGAATTTAGAAAGTGCACACACTGTCCTCCAAAGCTAACTCTGCTGTCACAGGCTTCACTCTTATTGTATACAATGACATTTATTGTCCAGTTCTTTAACGTGACAAATGATTTTATAAGTAATTTATAAAATACTTTAAATCCTGAAGAAATGTGATGTCAGCCCTTTGTAGAAGTGAATGGAAAGTGTGATGTTTGCTTGACCTTTGGCTCTATGTATCAGACTGAACCGAACCTTTAGCAAGATGTGGGATGGTTCCCACCCACTGTTTAAAAAAGCAAAGATTCCTCGCAATACTGCTGAACTTTAATCTGGTGAGAAAAAGTGAATAGAATGAAATTAGCAACTAAAACGTTTTAGAGAAAATATTGGACTTAAATTAATAGGCATAGACAAAGTCAACAGAGGTTTATGAAATAGGAATCATATTTGAGCAAAATTATAGAGAAGGTATCAACGCAATACGATTGGAAAATCAGAAAGATTTTTTTGATAAATCCCCAAGCATTTTGTGCAAATTCGAATTCTGTGGGACTGGGGCTAATATATGATCATGGTTTTAGAATGAGAGAGCTGACAGGAAACAGTGAGTAGGAACAAAACAATGTTTTTTGAATGGAAGGCTTGGAGGATATAACAAGGATCGAGATTTGGCATCTAGCTACTCCTAATACACATCATATTTTTTGGTTGAGGGGCTCAATTGCAATATTCCCAAGACCACTGACAGCACTAAATGATGTCAGCTTGTGAGTGGATGAGGAGGATGTAAAAATGGTTCCAAGGTGATTGAGACAAGTGGAGTGACTGGGCAAATACCTGGCAGATGGAGAGCAATGGCAGAGATGACAGGTTATGTACTTTGATGGGATCAATTGAATGGCAGCCCATCATTTGAAAAGTGATTGGTTGAAAATTTTGAGCAATAAATGAACTTATGCTGCATTTTAGTTTTCTTCTGCCCAACCTTCCGAGTCCATGTAGGGCAGTGAGTTCTGAACACAGAAGTCAATACTGGGAATGGCAATGGCACGCTGTATAGAGTGAACATAGACCCAGAAAGTGGGGAGCTGTAACAGTGAAAAGAATCTGGATCTCCTTGTTTCCCAGTCACTGAAAGCAATATTGCAGGAGCAGAAAGCAGGTAGGCAGATAAATGGTGTATTCACCTTCATTCCAGGGGGATTTAGAATACTGGAGTAAGGCTCATTTACTGCAACTGTAAAAGGGTGGGACCCCATCTCGAACATTGTGCAGTGTTGTGTGCAGTTTTGGTGTCCTTACCTAATAAAGGGCAAATATGACATTGAGGGTGTGCAGTGAAGGATGACCAGACTGATCTCTGGGATGACAGGTTAGTTGTGGGAGCAGAGTTTGGGGTGACTCGGACTGTAAACAACGGGCTTTAGGAAAATGGGTGGAGATCTCTGTGATATATAAAACTCTGACAGAGTGTGACGGATTTGAAGCAGAGATGATATTTCACTTTATAGAAAATGGTTCAGGAATCGCATTGCAGTCAAATCATACTTAATAAACAAGCCGAAGGCCCATCATGTTTAAACATATTTTAGGATATGAACATTGTGTGGGGAAAACTGCATTGAGGAAATGTTCCGCCATGAATTAGCATGGGGAAAGCTCAATGTGCTGAATGACCTCCTCCTCTCCCGATGTGTCTGTGCAGTCTGTGGGAAAGCTCTGTAAATGTTGTCACAAGCTCTCAGATGTTAGGAAGGATGTCCATGCAGGGTCAACAGGACTGTGTTTCCCATTCACTTTTCTGATAACGAGGTTGATGCCGGATGATCTGTCAGGTTTTATCCTTTAAGACATCAGGGAAGTTTGATACTATTGCGTGTCTCACTTGGCCGATTCAGAGACCATGTCTGTGTGTCTGGAGTCACTTTTCGGCCAGACCAGGAAAGCACGGGAGATTAACTTCCTGAAAGTACATTGGGGAAGGAGATCGATGTTTACAATCAACATTGGACACTATTACTGACACCAGATTTTAGGTCTCGATATTTTATTAATTATTCTTAACTTCCACCAGCTGCCAGAGCATTGGCCTGGTCTGGATTCGTAATCCAATGTTATGTCCACTACAGCACCATGTCCACATGGGGACCGATCAGAAACCACACTGACCTGATCATTTTGGTGCTACTTTCCCAACAATTTGACAGTCGAGATGGGACTGAGGGTGTGGTAATTGGTCAGATTGTAATTATTCTCCTATTCAGGGACTGGACATAGTTGAGTAATTTTCCTCATTGCCAGGGAGATGTCAGAGTTAGAGATGGAATGAAACGTCTTCCACATGGGCACGGCTTGTTGTGCAGCACAAGTCTTCAGTCCTATTGCAGTAATGGAGTAAGGGTCCATTGCCTTTGTCGTATCTGTCGTGTTCAGCTGTTTCCTCATGAACGTACAGCGAATCGAATTGATTGAAGGCTGGCGTCTGTGATTCTACAGGAATCATGATGAGTGTGAGTTGGACCATCAACTCAACAAGCCTGGCTGAGGATAGTGCAGACACCGCATCATTGACTTTTTTCAATGACGTACAGGGCTGTTCAGATATTTAGGATGAGGATATTTGTGGAGTCCTCTCCTCCTGCAAATTGTTTAATCATTCATCGACATTTATGTTTGGATTTGGCAGGACGACAGAGCTTAGATCTGATCTGTTAGTCTTAGGATCATTTCCCCTCTCCATCAGACATTAGTTCCGCTGGTCGGAATATAACCAGTTAAGTGTGGTAGCTTTATTGGGTTGTCACCAGGTTTAGGTCCACGTGATTTAGACCCTGGCATGTTAGCCACACTCATCACTGAACCATGGATCGGCTGATGCTAATGGTAGACTGATGAATTATCGTCGGGAAAATATTACATATTGTCATTGAATACAATTTTGTTTCTGCTGCTGCTGTGGTCTACAGCATCAAATAATAACCCAGTTTGAGTTGCAATATCTACAATTCAATTCTACTGACTTTCCCCCAGTTCACACCGAGACCCATTCACCCATCAGCCCTGTATTCTCTACCTAACCTGGTTTCTGATGCGGTAACACTTGCATTGTCACATTGTCATTCTGCTGAGGGCCTCTCCCTGGTGTCACGCCTCTAATTTGTTACTTTAACTCAATCCATTTAAAGTAATGATCTAAATCGTTTCTCTTCCACAATGTCACCTTCTGTATTGGAATTGAATGTGTTTCCCTCTGTTTTTCTCCTTGACCATGATTAAGAGCTCCGTAGTGTCAGTGATGCCAGACGTATGTTGTTTAAGAGTCAAGGAACTTGCGCACCATGCGTTATTGTTCAGTTCCCAATATTCGTCACTCCATGTTGGACAGGATGTTTGAGCATCTTTGACATCCTACATTGAAAATTATCCAAAAACAGAAATTGCTGAAGATGTTGCAGCATCTTCTGGAATGAATGCAGTGTTAAACTTTCAGGTCCAGTGACCCTCGACAAAGCTCCCAGTTTCTCAAGCAATTTTGGCATTTTTATTGCCAGTATCCATAGTTATTTGTGTTGTGAAAATTTGTTCTGTGCCTATTCATTTCTGGAGAAACTCAGCAGGTCTGTCAGTATCTGCAGAGACAGAGAAACAGCGTTCGCATTTCAAGCCCAATGTGACACTTCTTCACAACTGAAAAGCATTGGAAACTTGGCTTTTTAATAGTTTGCCAGAGGTGACAGGGAAAAGAGGGAGTGGCAAAGATAAACCGGCTTTTAGCAGTAGTGAACGAGAAGCTGATATAAAATGGGTTTAAATTAAGGAGTAGGAGGTTCTCTCTATTGAGTGCAAGATAAAGAAGACACAAGCACACAAGGTCATAGGGAGGCCAGGAGGGAGAATGTTGACTATGTGGCATTATAAAGATCTGGCCATAAATGCGTTTTCACTGTCGAGATCATCACCTCCTTTAGACAAAGGATATCAGGTGCTTGACTTCTTATTGGCACTAGTAAGCGTTTCATGCTGCCTTAGTATCGTAATGGGGAAAAAAAAACAAATCACAGTATGAAGTTTGGGCTCAGTATTGTTTACCTGTCATGTTTACTATAGTTTCAAATTTGCACTATTTATCTTTAAATAGATGTTCTTGAAGTTAGTATTGGATGGAGTGTAGAAAGTTGAGGGATAACATTAGAGAAGTTTCTAAAATCATGAGAGGTATGGATAGGGTGAATAGCCAAGGTCTTTTCCACATGATGGGGGAGTTCAGCGATAGAAGGCACAGGTTTAAGGTGAAAGAGGGAAAATTTAAGAGGGATGCAGGGGCAGTGTTTTTACACATTGTGTGGCGTGGGTATGGAATGAGCTGCCAGAGGAAGAGTGGTAAATCCATGTACAGCTAAAACATTTAAAACTCATTTGGACAAACATATGGATGGGAAACATTTAGATGCATATGGGCCAAATGAAAGCAGATGGGACTAGCTTAATTTGGAAAACCTGGCCAGCATGGACATTCAGAAAAGCTTCACGCAGATTGAGTGAGGTTGTGTGAAAGATAAATTATATTTTGCCCTGTAAAATCATGCAAAGTACTTCTGGAGATGCCTGGGAAAGTAACAAGCGGATTTGATAAAGGGGATCTTTTAGACACCAGGCTTTCCAGAGTTTTTCCACAAGGTATTACAAAATAAAAGTGCTTACACAAGACAGAAGCTCGTAGGATTACGGAAAATGTGTTAACATGGGATAATGATTGCTTAACATATAGAAATCGGACAGTCAGGATTAATGGATCGTCATGATAAAGGTATATCAGTCCGATGGCATCAATTATTTACACTCTATACTGATAGTCTGAAGGAGGGAGCTGAGTGCAATATACATTCGAGTTTGAGGATGACACTGAGAATCAAAAGGCAGGCTGTTATTTAATAGAGAGAACTTCCAGAAAAAGAACAGTACAAAGGGATTGGAGTGTTCCTGTGTATGAAACATAAAGTCAGCATGTTGGGGCAGCAAATAAGTAGGTTGGTTCATTAGCCGGCTTCCAGGGATGAAAGGGTTGTGTTATTGAGAATCTGTAAAATGGAGACGCGATTATTCATTGGGGTTTAAATGAATGAGGAGTGATACTGCTGCAAAATACAAGACGTAGAAGGGACTTGAGAAGGTAGATGTTGAAAGGTTGTTACCATTCCTGAGTGGAGTCTCGAACTCGAGGACATAGAAATCGATATTCTATATTCGGTATTTATCTGAAATGCAAAGTGATGTCTTCTCTCAGAAGGTAGTGAATGTCTGGAATTCCCTAACCCAGAGAGGTGTGGACGGATACAAGGTTTCGGGAAGAAATTGGAGTCGAGCCCTGGAGTAGATCAGCCATGTGGTATTAAAAGACAGTGCAAGCTTGAGGGGCCGAATACCCTATTCTTCTTACTATTTATTAATTTCACATGTTATGCTTTTGCAAAGTAACTGGTTATTTTCCGGGAAGTTGTGTTATGTAATGCTACACTCGGTGAATGAGGATTTGTTTGAGTTAACGCTGGGTAGGGTATGGGGGCTGTATTCACAGTAAATCTGAGTCTGTGACACCACTCACATCTGGAGCAGAGGTTGCGGAGAGGGGAAGCCTGGAAACATAGATTGGGGGTGACTGTCACTTCCTCACCCAGCCTGGATTTTCCCAGTACATTTCCAAAACTGCACCTAACCATCGGAGTGGCCTTGATCGGCCCCTATGTAGCAGATCCAAAGGGCTGAACGGAACATCAGAACACAGAGCTGAGGGACACGAGTGGGCCATTCGGCCCTTTGACACTACTCCACCAGTAAATAAGGTCATGGCTCATCTCATTGTGGTTCCAGCTGTACTTTTCTCTCCATGCACCATTATCCCTGATTCACCTGTCTATGGAAAATCAGACGAAGCCAACCTTGATATAATGTAAAGATTCAGCCATCCCAAACTTCTGGGAAAGAGAATTCCCACTTGAATGAATTCCCACTTTGTGATTTTTTTCTCACTACAGTTGTGACAGAGGATGGAGGGTGTCACTCTTTCCTTTTCTCGTCCCACTCTTCCACTGCTAACAACAAATTTTAAATGTAAACAGGTTGGTGATACGGCCGGTAATAAAGGTCTCAGACTGGGTCAGGTCCAGTGATAAGAACAAGTCAGGCTTAGTTCATTACTCAGCCACAGGTTACTAACAGAACTAACGGAGGTGTATGTTGGATCTGTGGGTAGCATTGCTGCCTCACATCACCAAGGAGCTGGGTTCATTTCTAACCTCGGGCGACCCTCTATGTGGAGTTTGAACATTCTCCCCGTGCCTGTGTGGGTTTCCTCCCAGTGCTCCAGTTTCCTGCCACAGTCCAAATATGTGCAGTTTAAAGTGGATTGCCCATAGTGCCCAGGGTGCATAGATTAGGGGGGTTAGTTATGGGAAATGCCGGGTTACATGGATAAGATTGGTGGGGCACGTCCAGGTGGGATGCTGTTTGGTGAGTCAGTGTGGACTTAATGGACGGAACGTCCTGCCTCCACACTGTCGAGGTTCTATGACAATGACAATAAATTTGGACTATACAAACGACAATACTAGACGGCGGTGATCCAGAAGGTCTGCTTTGCTGGGCTCTACATCAACACACGGGCAAAGTGATTCTCTAACCCACCCCATCCCAGCCATTTACGTAAAATTCAACACTAAAAGAGCGATAGCATCTTTACTAATCCCGATTTGTCAAAGTGAAGTGACAAAACATGAGGAAAGGATCGAGTAAGTCCCAACAAGCATCGAGCATACCTGAGGCCATAGCTGCAACCCACTCTGCTCGTTCGATGGACCAAGTTACTCACCAGGCCTTGGTCACTGAGTTCATCAAGTTACGTGAAACGAATGAAGGCATGATTGAAGAAGGATTCAGCCGTGGCTCTAGCCGCTCTCAGCCGTGCTCCAAAACATGAGCAGCAACTTGACAGCCTTGGAAACAGAACAGACGATGCTAAGCGGCGAACTGCAGCGACAGCGACTGTGATCGATTCCTCTTGGGAGAGGATCCTCACCCTTGAAAAACAGTTCTGCACCTTAACTGAACAAGATGACGAGCGCGAGAACAGGGGTAAGATGAAGAATATTCACATCATCGCTTTGCTGGAGCGGACAGAAGGTGGTCAGCTGGTGAGTTTTTTCAAGAACTGGCTGCAGCGATTCCTTCACTTCGAAACTGAGGAGGGACGGGTGAAGAGGGAGACAGTTACGGCGCGGAAGTCAGACTCAGACCAACGCCTTCATCCCGTCCTTACGCGATTACATAGTTCAGGGGACAAACAAAGACTTATGGAAGCTTTCAGAACCCAGTGGAAAGATCCGATGGGTTTAATTCCCGAGGGCTCCAGGATTATGTTCTTTCAGGACTTTTCAGCGGCGGTGATTCAAGAAAGAAAATCTTTTGATGAGATCAAAAGAAGGGGAAGGGAACTCTGGATTCAGTATTCCTTACGGTAGCCAGCGGTGCTCTGTATTGCTTTCAATGGATCCACGAACTCGTCTGACTCTCCAGAGAAAGCGAAAACTTTGTGGACATCTTAAAGTAAGCTGGATATTTAGATAATCATGTTTCTCCTAAAGAAATGTTATTGGATTTTTCTGGTATTAACCAGCATTAAATTATAGTCAGGAATGGGTAGAGTACTCATTTTTAATTTCTTCATTGGTATTACTACTCGTTTCCTCTTTCTTCGCTCTTATCTGGGGTGCAGCTCAATCTGGAGGGAGTTGCAAAGGTAGTTGCAATGGCTAAGTGCCGACCGAAGGGCAGTTCAAGCCCGACTTTTGTTGTTAATTGCCCTGGATTCCATATTGTTAGCAAGCACAAGATAACGTTTTGAGATATGTAAGCTTCCCCAGTAGGAGGTGGGGGGGGGGGGGGGGGGGGGGGGGGGGAATTCCCCAATCGAGTGTCTTTGGCGTTTTGAATATTTCATTCTTTGGTTTTTTATGTGTTTAGCTTTGGAAAGTTTTGAGAGCTTGTTAGTTGTAGTAGTTTTAGTTTGTACTGTTTTATAGGCTCAATGAGTCTTTTTTTCATTAATGATCAGCGATGTGTAATTCAATGTGAAACTCTAGAGTTGAAATGTTGCTACAGTGCGTTATGGATAATGATGTGCTTAAACATTGTACCTGCAACATTAAGGGGAACCATCTGCCAGTAAAGAGGAAAAATGTACTTTCTAGTCTTCAAAAAGGGAGGGTGGATGTTGTCCTATTGCAGGAGATGCACCTTGATGACAAGAAACATTTGACGTTATAGCAGGGCGGGTTTGATAGGGTTTATTTCTTGTCTTTTAATACAAGGAGTGGGGAGAAGCCATACTAGTGAAGAAGAATCTTCCATTTAAATTACTAGATTGTATTAGACACTCACGGAAGGATCATCATCCCCCAAAGACTTGAACTGTGGGAAATAATACAGTATTTTGAATGCTTATTGCCCCCTGGCGCACCCTATTAAAATCCTGGCAGATGCATTTTCCAAATTAAGTTATCTTGCATCGTGGCACATGATTGTAGAAGGAGATTTCAACTGTCTGATGGACACACGGTGGACAGAATGTCCAAATGTCCCCCAATACCCTTGTTATAATGTAAGCAATTAGTGGGTTTGTGTGCAGAACTAGAGCTGGTGGATGTCTGGAGGCAGATCTACCTCACAAGTAGGGATTTTATTTTCTTCTTTAACCCGCACAAATGCCACACGAGGGTTGATCTCTTCCCCATCCCTGCAACAATTTTAGACACGGTGGCATCCAACACAATTGGGAATATTACCCCAACATACCTGACCCAGAAGTAAGATAGAAGCAACATGAGATTATGTTCTATGCAGATGAGGGTCTTATGATTTTTTTCAAATCCCACAGTTTCAGCAGCTCACGTGATGCAATGCATTAATTGTCTTATCGCTTTTCTGGCTATAAGATTAATTTTACAAAGTTTGTGGCCATGCCTATGGGAGGTCTCAGGGAAATACCTGATGTTGAAGGCAAATACTGGTTTTCTTTCAGATGGTCACGGGGGTGGTTTCCCTCTTTCAGTATGTTCAGTACATCAGTCTTTAATCATTTATTTAACGTGAACTATGTCCATTTTTTTGACAAAATTAAACAAGACCTTCAAAGATGGGAGGCACTTCCAACATCCTGGTTAGGTCGGATAGCTGTCCTTAAAATGAATTTCCTTCCTTATTTGCTATACCCCGTGTGAATGTTTCCTTTGATGTTTCCCAGACAGATAGTTAGGGAACTTAATGGCTGGTTGAGCTCTTTTTTTGCCATCGTAAGCGACAGATTGTGGGGACTAGATCTCCCAGATTAAAAGCTATCAATTAAGCTCTTTATTATCCTATGTTAGTGTCTGGGCCACTGAGGACTCGGTGTCAAGACAGTTAAATATCGAACACTCTCAGACAAAGTGAACCCTGACTAGTCTGCTGGTCTTAGACAAAATAACAACATTTTTGGAGTATTGCCATAACCCAATAATTATCAATACTGTTAAAGCATGAATGACAATGCGTCAGATAGAGGCAATTCAACCAAAACCATGTTTCTTACCCCTGTAATTTGTATCCCGGGTTGTCAACCAGGGATAATGGATTCCAGATTTAAACTGTGGGTAGCCAGGGGCGTGCCTTGCTTGAGTGATTTAGAATTAGTAGAATCCCTACAGTGTGGATGCAAGCACATGGGCCCAGCAAGTCCGCTTCGACCCTTTGAAGAGTAACCCATCCAGACCCATTCCCCTACCATCCTATATTTACCCTGACTAATGCTCCAACCTACACATCCCTGAACACTATGGGTGATTTATCAATAGCCAATTCATCTAACCTGCACATCTTTGGATCCTGGTGCTGTGAGGCCGCAGTGCTATCTACTGAGCCAACATGTGTTATTTGAGGGAGAAAGAAAGACATCATTTGATCAAATGACTCATAAGTATGGACTACCTAGTAGGGAAATCTTCTGTTTTTTTTTCGATCAAAGCTTTGATTAAAAAAAAACACAGATTCTTACAGATCCGATAGAGAGAAGTGGATGCTTATTGCTTAGAATACACTCTCTGTCAGTACCCTTTATCATTAGTTGGAGTGTGTCCCCTCAGACGAGACTGTGCAGCTTTGTGATGTCTGCGAGAGAGTGTTGAGAGTTCAGAACACCTCGGAGAGATGGGAGGACATTTGTGAAAATGCTTGAAGGATTTTGATCTGTAATAGGACCCATTCCATGCAGTTGAAAATTCTTCATAGGGTCTATCTGAACCCAGATTATCTCCCAAAATTCAAAGTGGGATTATTTTCAGCATGTCCGAAATGCAGAACGACGACAGGCACTCTTACTCATTGCTTGTGGTCCTGCTGCAGGCTTCATATATATTGGAGCACTGTGTCAGGTGTGATAGAGTAGGTCGAGGGGACTGAATTGGAGATGGACTTGGGTTCTCTTTTCCTGAGCCTGCCCAAGGTACTTTACACAGATGCACATGTGAAAAAATGCCCTTACTTTCTGTGCTAGGAAAAACATTCTGTCGTGTTGGATGTTTGAAACCACCACCCCCACCCCCACCCCAAGTACCCACCCCGGGTCTGTTGGTTCGATGTAAGCTCTTCATGGAGAACACCCAGTCGGATTTTCTCACCAATATGGTGCACTAAAATACAGAGATTTATATAAGATATGGCAGACCGTTTTGGATTACCGTGATACAGGCTTATCTGCCACTCTCAGAAGGGGTTTATACAGCCTTGACGATATTATGTAATGAATCTTATATCCAGAGAGGAAGAATAATGAACATAAAAATGGATATCAATTAATGCCCTTGAAGAACGTGAGCTATCATTTTGTTACGATGAACTGCATTATTTATTCTTTATTTATTGTTTATTTTTGTTTTTCTTCTGTCCGTTTAGTGTTTTTAACGTGTTTTGTATGTATATACACATGGGTGTAATTTTTATCAGCTATTTGAGTTGTGTAATTATAATATTAAAAATCTTTTTTCAATAAAGATATTTTTAAAAATATTAAAATGCTAACATTGGTAGAATAAATGCCACAAGAACTCTCATTCGAGAGACCACTCATGGTGGTTTATCCTGAAGATCACCACACCTCGGGTGATGGGGTGAGGTTGAGAGAGCGGCCCCTTCTTGGTAACCTCTGTCAGTGTGAGGAACTGACCCTGCGCTGTTGGCCTCCCTCTACATCACAAACCTGCCGTCCACCCAACTGAGTGGGAGACAGTATAACTGTTACACACAGAAACAGTCACAGACAAAGGATAAGAGAACAATTCATAACAAGGAAAGTGGTACAATTCAGGATAATGGCTGAGGGTAAAACGTTCTCTGCTCGAAATTGTATTTTATAACAAGACGTGTTTAGAAGCTATTTTTGGTTTAATATCATTAATTTGAGTCAAGTGAAATAATCAGAATTACTAAGTGTGATCTATAACCATAAAATATGCGTAGATTTTTGTTTGGTCGAAGTAAAGCATGCTGACCCTTGCATGCAAGTATATAATTGATGGAGTGTACTGTGTGGAGAGTGTGTTCTATGGGAAATGCCCTAAAACAGGAGCTTGAAGAAAACTGGGGTAAATATACCTGATTGCCATCTGGACAGTGACAGAAACCCAGGGGGTAGAATGACTGAAGGTTCCTGTAACACGGAGCTGAGAAAAGCATCAGATCAGCCGAGGAAAACATCAGATCAGCACGTTTGACGGGCTGAATGGCCTCAACATAGTTTGAAATGTGAGTGATTTGGAAAACATTCTCTCTATTCCTTCCTCTTATGTGTTACACACTGGGGAACTGCCAGTTTCCTGAAACTGGGCATTATTTGGAACACTATCTGAAACATTCCATAATTGGTATTCTCTGGAATATTCTCTAACTGTATGGGGGGAGAGAGAGAGAGACAGAGAGAGAGATAGAAAGAGAGAGAGCGAAGCTGCTGCATGCGGCAGTGAAAGTGGTGGAGCATGAGCCTTGTACCTGCTATAACAGATATACAGTGAGTGTGAGGGAGCAGAGAGAATATGGTGACTCTGACCCTGACAAGCGGGGAAGGTTGTTGATGCTTGTCCTGTATTGTTGGACATTTCTTCAGGCCGCAGATACTGTACTGAGCTAGGTGGTGAGCACAGACCATGCTCAGTGTGTCTTGTGGTATGGTCCCCTCTGGGAAGGGAATGGTCCCCATCTATACTAGCCCATCCACGACGCACACCATGCACCGCCAACAAACTGTGGTAGAATTTCCCCTTATCTACTATGCTCTGGGTAAAATGTACAGGGCAGCTCCAAACTGAGAAAGCTCAGCTGTGTGCCAGTTGGCCTTTGAAAGATTGCACCAGTGCCAGGGAACACGGAATATCTCGGGGCATCCGGGCGACTGTGATTACCTCCAATCATGATTGGTGGGAGAATCGGGCTGGCATTCAATGAGAA